>NC_139819.1:14150539-14525539 GCF_963457635.1 Microchirus variegatus
CCAGCACAACCAGTGTGCACTTTATGTACAGTTTTTCTTAGTCATGCACATGTTTATACTTATTTCATGCATATATATTATTTTAGTTTTTTTGGTAATATTTATTTACAATTTTTTCTTATGTATATTATACTTTTTAAAACATTTCTTTCTACTTAATGCTGGTATTTTTGAGTGAACAGCAAAGTAATAATTTCATTGTACAGGGAAACGTGTTTCTTTACTGTGCATATGACAATAAACACTTTGAATCTTGAATCTCTTGAATCTTGAATTTAAACGAGTGAACGCCTAGACATCACTTGACTAAAACCTCTGTAATTTTACTCTGCTTCACTTCAATTATGTACAATTATACAAAAACTTGCCCCAAAATAAAAAAAAACTGCTGTTTTGACATTTTTAAAACCTAAAATAATAGTGAGATGCTACTTCATCAGATGTTTTTAATAGCAAGTATTCAGGATGAAATTATTCTAAATATTGACTGTATGCTCTAAGGCCTTTTTGTTTTCCATCTGAGTGCCAGTTAGACCTGTTAACCAATATGAAACTCCAAATATCATTTGTTTACATTGCAAGCATCCAGCTGACACAGTTGTCCAGAACAAACAAGCATAGAAGCTGAATAGAGTACACCTCTATTACTGGGTCACCTTATAGCCAACAGTGATGAATGTAATGTTTAGAGCTTCAGCTGTCTGACCACATTCCTGACCAATCACGCGATAGATTGAAAGGAAGAAATGACGATCACCAAACCAATCTAGACCTTCAGTGCAGCACACGTGTGAATAATAATTCTGTGGCTTATTTTCAGCTCAACATAGTAAACTGGTAGAGCAGGTCACTACAAGAGAGATAATATGCAAATGTTTTTAAATCTTAGTTAAATGTGAAGATGAGTTGCCAAGGTGAAATAATAAAGGAAAGCTATTAGCATTGCATAGCGAAAGACGGAACTTATCTCAAGACAAGACAAAAGCAGCTACGGGTCTCAGAGTATCTGATTTAAAAAAAAAATTTTTTTTTTTTAGAAATGATTAAAAGTAACAATTGTTGCCATGACATACTCGTAGATGATTAGTAGTCCATCCATTTACATGTAATGGACCTTCAAATGTTTATAGACCTATTAATCAACTCATAATTATGAACACATGACTTAAAATCTGATTTATACACTGTGCCTGTGTTTCAGTTGAATCAGCACATCGTTGATGACGCCGTGTAAATGCCAAGCTTGTGTCATAAAATCTTTCTGGCTGCTGCTGCTGCTGACAGTCTTAGTCGTGTCAGAGACACTACCACTTATAAAGTGTCAAATGCTTATTCTAGCCTATTCAATTATTGTAATCTACCAAGGGAGGGCATCATTTCAAAATTATCATATGCAAATAATATAATGAATGTGTTAAAGCTGCAGTGCATAACATGTATTACATTCTGTAGCTGTTGATATTTTTATTCTGCCTCTGTTTGGTCTTTGTGTGCAGAGAAAGTGTCACATTATTTGTGAGTTACATCCTTCATCTGAAAACAAGCTCTGTCAAGCAATACGATCAGACCTGACTGAGGGAGCTTTTGTGTGTATACAGTGACAGTGTAGGGGCAGGAGGGGGCAAGGAGTGTTTATCCTGTCAAAATGTTGAAAAACAGGGGTTTTTCTCAAATTTATCCCAGAGGGATAACCACAAAATTAAAAAAATTGTCTCGCGTCATGGTATAAAAATAGGAAACTGTCTTAAACAAATACAGTCAAAGTTGTTGGGTCATGTAATGTTATGGCAGGTAAAACAACAAGCTACATTTAGATGTCCTTTTGTCCTCCACATCCTGCCCTGCTCCTGCTGCGTAAATACAACCACAGCATCAGCTGCCCTTTGACCTGAAACACTGACCGACCTGTGAAAATAGTGTCAGAGACCATGTGTTTGGGCAGAAACCTCCTCTCTTGTCTGTGAGCCTGCTGAGACAGATGATGGAACAAACATAACAGATGTATAGGGAGGAGGGTTGTGTGGGTGGAGGGGGTGGAGGTACTAGCTGTGCAGCTGGTCTGGTGTTCCCTCCCTGAGGGGCGGAGTAGCATGTGTTAATTTGGAGGTTTTGGTTGCAGATGGACAAATTAAGAAAAGCACTGATATGTGGTGGGTTTTTTTCCAGCAACATGTAAAATATATATAACAAATTAACGAGACTTTAAAGCTAGTGATAGATTGTGACTTAAAGATTAAAAATATTTTTTAACTGATTGATACTCTATGCAGAGTATACTGCAATTCGAATGTGTGTTTGTATTGGTGTATGTCTGAGTGAATGCTCAGAGACTGGATAAGCAGGACTGTAATTACAGTTATCTATGCCCTTCTTGTCTCTCGTCCTTTTCTGTCACTTCCCCTCACTGCAGGCTTTCACTCACATAATCATGCTGTGCCCATGATAAAACCCCTGCTCTCCTTCCCTTTCTTTTCTGCCTCTTATCTTATCACTTACCACTTTCAGTAGTCATTCCATGATCGCAGATTTACAGTTGGTTTATTGAATGTTCTTCAGTTGTGATGAGGATCTCTGCTGGCCTTAATATGTATGGGTATAATATAGGATTTGTTTGTTGCTGTTTTTAAAAAACTTAAATAGGGTGATTTTATAGATGCATATGACAAGATAATACCTGATATCAAAAGCCTTTCTCTTCTGTAACATGTTGGATCTTGTTGTTTTGTCAAAATTGTATCAGTTCATTGATTTACTTAATCAGTCGCTATTATGATAATCTGATACTCATTGCTGCCGTTTGTAAAGGAAAACGACTAAACATGGACTTTTCATCCTTTACTTTGTTATGCATGGTACTTTGCTGAATACATTTGGTTTTGCAAATGAAATATGACCTTGGACAACAACATCCTTGAGTGCAAAGTGTTATAACAGACAGTTTTCAAAGAGCACTAAGTGAGTCAATAATTTAGTGGGTTTGCCGAAGTGTTGAATTTCATTTGAGGATTATAAAACTGTTTGTCATGCCCAGTTAAAATGCTGAGTCTGTTTTATACTTATCTGGCATCTTACAAAGTTTCCTTTATAGTGTCAAGTGACGATGTTCATGTACAACCTCAAGAAAAACACATATTTCCAGTCAAACAAACTTAAGCTTAAACACTGCTGCACCTTCCCTCTTCCCCATCTTGCCCAGAGAGCATTTTCATTATTTAAACATTGTAAAGCATTTTATTGAGAACAGCGCTGTGTAAATTGGTCAGACTCTAATGCACCAGGATGATTAGATTACATCAGCTCAGCTCTGTTAAACAGGGATTTGTGGCTGACTCTGATCAGAGAGATCTCACAATTTAACCCCCCTCCCCACACTTCTTTTTTTTTTTTTTCAGCGTGGCTGGTGGTGAGCTGTTTGACTTCCTGGCTGAGAAGGAGTCGCTGAGTGAGGAAGAAGCCACTCAGTTCCTCAAGCAGATCCTGGATGGAGTTTTCTACCTGCACTCCAAACAAATCGCACACTTCGACCTCAAGGTTCTGCTCTCTTGTGAAATAATAGATATAGTACTTAACTGAATAGCCTATGAATTTTTATGTCTCATGTCTGCTTTGGTGTGACAATAATGCATTTATAGTTGGTTTGTTTAACTTATTACCATCACTAATCTCCTTTTTGGAATATCTTTATTTTATTAGGGAGTGTGAGTACTTTAAACATCAGAGGGGGCAAAAAGGCCATATATAAACAGACATGCAAACTGTCCTCAAGGCCTTTGCTAATTGCATTATATCTTTATTTTTGAAACCTTGTTGTTGGTTCTTAATCTAAATCTCGATCAATAGCATTGATCAGTTGTCCACTTACTGCTGGATCAGACAATTCATACATCAAAGTTCAGGTTTTTCTGTGGGAATTGATAACCTCTGTGAACCACTTCTGATCAATGGCAGGGCTTTTACCAAACACTGATGGCTTCACTTTGCATATATATAGATGCTGGTTTTCAGTGTCTCGTCGTAGCTCAGCTCGAGACTCCTTTTGTTTACATAAATGATTTTCTGCATGACTGCTCTATACCAAGAGTTCAGTGCCTTGTACTTCTCTTTTCTGCTGATACCATTTTTTCTTTGTGTTTGACACCAATAAAAGCCACTCTGGCAGTTTCAGCTCAAGGCTTTTTCCATAGATTTTTTTCTGTAGATATTTTATTGTAAGGCTTTGCCCCTGCAGTTGTAGACTCAAATTAATGCTTCTTTCTGTTCAATTTAAACTCCAGTCACACAGTCTGTTTCACAATTTTTAGAGGCCAATCAATACAGAGATTGTACTGTCGCCAGTCAATGTTGAAAAGCTCAATATGTTTGGAAGGGCAGAATAATGATGCACTTATGACTCATTTTCATTCATCTTCAATACATTTTGTATCTGAACTGAAGTGGAAGAGGATATATTCAGCTTCATCTCATAGATGAAGGAAAATGGTTTAATATGTCCCTAGAAACATCCCCTGCTATTTGGCTTTGCTTAGACCGCATTCTTGTCATCATTTCCTATCTCCTACTTCCTCGAGAGGTTTTGCATGAGATTTCCATGGTTGATGAGCCTCCTTCCTGACAGACAGTTTGTGGTTTTGAGTTGGACTTTGCTTCTCTAGCTCTCTGTCGTATTTTCATTTTCAACTACTGGAGCAATAAAAAAAAATAGTGTAATAAAAGTATTTCACTTGACAAATAAGTGCAGGACAATACTCGGCGACCTTGAGTGTCTTGAAAGGCGCCTTAAATATAATGCATTATTATTATTATTATTATGTACCAATGTGATAAACATTTCATATTCCAACTTAGGATGAGTGAAGATCCTTTTTTTTTGTATTTTGTACAAAAATCACCAGATTGACTCATGATCATGATCATTTAAGGAAGGGGTTCTCACTCCTGGTCCTGTGGAGCCACTGTCCTGCATGTTTTAGATGTTTCCCTGCTCAAACACACCTGATTCAAATGGTCAGCTTGTCGGTAAGCTCTGCTGAAGCCTGATAACGACTCATTTATTTGAATCAGGTGTGTCGGACTGTCACCCCCAGCTAAAACTGCTTCGGCCTGTTTATAATTACACCCTTTCTTTATCTTTCCTTCTAGCCGGAGAACATCATGCTGCTGAACCGCTCAGTGCCTCACCCACGCATCAAGATCATCGACTTTGGCCTGGCTCACAAGATCGATTTTGGCAATGATTTTAAGAACATTTTTGGAACTCCAGAATTTGTAGGTCAGTGAACAATGTTTGGGTGTCTGTGTTTACACCATTAAATGCTAATTTGTCTCCTATCCAGCTTACCCTCTGTAATTTAATGTAAATGCATTTTCTCTTTCCTTCCTCTCATACAACACACACACACACACACACAGTCTGTCACTGCACCGCCCTGTTTCTCTGGATTTATCCCAGGGGTTTTTTGTGAGAGCAGGTGCCAACTGTTCCATAGGGACTAAGTGAGAGAGACTTGATAATAAACTGGCGACTATTCGATAGACTGGTTATTTGCCAAAACACACACATACACTGTCCCATATCTGCTCACCTATCTTTCTGCCTATCTAGTCAATGCCAGGACTAGGGATGCACCGATCCACTTTTTTTTCACTTCCGATCTGATCCGATACCTGAATTTGGATATCTGCCGATACTGTTTCGATATGGATGCTCTGTTTGCTTTAATACTATTATCATCATTATTGTTGAATTTATTTTAGGCTTTAATAAACTCCTTTATACAGGCAAATATGATATGTACAACTTTACAGACCCCTGGTGATTTTTTTATTTTTATTTTTAAAAACAATGACAAATCCAGCAACTTTCTGTCATAAACCTAAATACTACAAGAACACACAGTTCGGTGACATTTTTTTCGCCGACCAAATTCGCGTAACATAAACCCTGGCTTGGAGGATTTTCACTGTTCTCCTCAGCGAGCAGGCATTAATAGGAAATCCTTTCCACTTTTGCAGCCAGCTAACAGAGCAGTCAGGGAATCACTTGTGGATACATTTCAGCAGACGACATTAAAGCGCAGACATTATTATCGGATCGGACATCTCTACAGTTGGATCCAATATGTCCGATCTGTCAATTACGTCTGTATCGGAACCCGATACTGATACTGGATCGGATCGGCCCCATCCCTAGCCAGGACCTGAACCTGTTCCCAGTGCAGCAGGGAGTGAATTAGTTTATTTGTGGTTGAAGGTCCAGTGTGTAAGAATTAGTAACATACTGGTGAGACTACAGCTTGTAACACACAGAGGAATTCTCTGCTCACCCATTTCCCAAATGTTTCAGGGAACTACAGTGGCCTTCACATACCATGAAGGATGTTGTTCTTTTACATTTGTGTAGTAAGCGTCTGTTTAAAAACGTGAACCGTTCGGACTGCTGAAGAAACCTAGCGGTGCAAAATCGTGGACTCCATAAAACAAGACTGAACAAGAGTAATAATACAGCCAATCCAATACCAATAACTACCGTAAGTGTTACATAGTGGACCTTTAAATCCAATAGCAACTTGATGAGGTTATAAAACCTTAATATATATCAAGAACAACTAATAATGCCATCTAAACACAAGTGATCGATGATAACAAGACAGACTGTATCCATATTAACTTAAAGTACAGTTAAGAAAGCAATGCACCTTACCTCGTCTTAATTTAATTTCTCACAAATCTGAGGGCCTGTGACTCAAGAAAAGAAAAGAAATAATCACAGTTCTTGCAGGTGTGATTCAAAAACACAGTGGCTTTTAAAAACAACACCTCCTAAAGAAACAAAAACGCAAGCTCTGTGAACCAGACTGTGATAACATGCTCACATAATACTTATCAGGAAGGATGAGCAGACTGCTAGAAAAAATAAGAGGAAAAGAAAATTAAATGAGTGTTAAGTTAGTGTAATGTGGTGTTGCTGTTCCTGAATAGAAATAATATACTGTTTTATGTCTCTGCCTCACAGCTCCAGAAGTAGTCAACTATGAACCTTTGGGCCTAGAGGCTGACATGTGGTGAGTAATAAAATCTTAATCTGCTTCATGTACACTGGCAGTTTGAAAAAAGATATTATTTTGAGGATGCTAACAATGTCTTCATCTGTCTCTATTCAGGAGTATTGGTGTGATAACCTACATCCTGTAAGTATCTAACACGCCACCAAAGATGATCATATTTAATATAATAATAATATGTCATTAAATATAAATCAAAAACATGCATCACTAGTTTTTGTATAGCTTCCTTTATGTTCACATTTTCGTACAAACCTCAACACGTCACTGCCCACTGAAGACAGTGTCATCAGAATGTTTGTTGAAATGTGAGGGGAATAATGACGCTTCTTTGACCTCGAGCAGCCTCCGTGTTGAAGCATACACTGTCATGAATAATGCATTAAGCTGCAGCACAAACCATGATTCATATTAAAGCGCTTTTTTCTTATTCTTTCATTTTGGGTGTGATATTCTCACAGCAGTGCTGTGAATGCTGTGTTGTTTATTTTATTTAAAGAGATTTGTTTGGCTGAGCAGACCAATCTGTTTTTTGTTGAATATCCATTCATTGAGTCATAGAATCACTGTTGACCTCATTATAAAAGTTGTTTCTTGACCACAGACTGAGCTATAATCATTTTGCCCACCCAATATTTCTTAATTCTAACTTTAATATTGTTTTTGCTTTTAATGTCAGAAACAATAGTGTTGATTTGTCACCGATTCAATTATCTATTGCCAGAGTTGTTTTTATATTACAGTCATCATCAGAAAACAAAACAAAAGGTCATAAAATTCATAATGGCTATATAAAGTCTTCATTCACCAGATCAGCTAACAAATTATATCATATTGTGTAACGTGTATATGGCTGATGTGTTATCCACAGCAAATAGCTTTCATTGAACCAATGACTGTTCTCACTGTAGCAGTCTACAGACATGCAAGCACTGTTTAATTTAACGGTGACAGTTGTCGCTCTCGGTGAACCACAGATCACTTATTCGTCCTTGATGCTATTGTCCTCTTTCGTTCTTTCCCTCCTACAAGACTTTCTGAGCTCCCACACACCTTTATCATCCTTTAGAGAGACACCTACACAAATCCAAACACATGAACTATCAGGTGCATTTGCCCACATACAGTACACACACAAACAAAAGGAAGGAACAAAAGTTCTGTCTAATCTACAGTAAGGTAGACATGGTGAGAGGCCCAATTACACTACATGTGTCATTATTATATGATAACTAAATGCAAGCACACACTTAATTTTAGGGGAAGCATGTATAGGTACTGCTTAAATTATGTATACATTACACAATCTTACAAATACATCCATACTCACATACTGTATGTACAGTACAAACTAAACTCTTGATCTTTATTCATGCTGACCACCTACACAGATGTCACAGCTCTGCCTGGAAGAGTAGAAAATAGATTGTTCACTAGTTGTTGGTCACAGTAGAATTGCACTGACTCTTAATCTCCTGTCATTAAACAAGAGTGTGAGAGAGAAATCCAATAGAGACTAATTCAATAAACAACTGTGGATGATTTTTTTTGGGAGCCTCTCCAAACCCGTACTGGGAGTATTCTGTTTGAATGATGACCCAGTTACCACAAAGTGATGAAAACTCAATTAGGCAGTTCCAAGTAGTAGTGGGAGAGAGATACTAGTGTTTGCACTTGTCAATAAAGTGAGAGACTTGCCAAGTCTGAGGCAATGGAACCTGCAATCATGTGATGAAATAGCTCATAGTCATGCAACTTTCTGCTCTGCTGGAGACCTAATTTGGGTTTAAAAAATTGGCACATTTCACCATATTAGTTGTACACTCTGCATCTTCAAGTCTTGTTCAGGAGGCATTTTGAGAAAATGGTGGATACAATTTTGCCGCAGATCCCTGATTAAGCACATTACTGCTGCTTCTACTGTCAAAAGTAAGGAATTATGTTGTTGTGAGCAGCTGCTCCATATTCAGTCGATAAATTCATGCAATTCTGCTCAAATTTAATGTGACCTTCACCACATCCACTCTTCTCTGAGCTGGTATTAGTTAATTAGTGGCTGGTGCTGCTGACAGGCTGGAGAGACTTTAAAGGAAAAGGGAAGACCAGGGTTTGCCACAGACTGGGGTTTTGAGCTCCAGGAATCTGTGACCTTATCACAAGTGTGCTGTGGATGCACTGTATACTCTCTGGGCTTTAGCCATTTAAACGTACATTTGTCCTGCATGTTGCAACATTATCCCTCCCCTTGGGTTTCACAGTGTCCAGTTAGCTTATCTGAGCCTTTTGACCAACAAACACTTAATATTTCAGCCTGATGGCAAATCTTGACGACTGAGTCACCATTACTGTGAACTGTTTCATTCATATACTGTATTCAAGGGGACAAGATCTCTCAAAAATCAACAGTTCATATTTGCAATTCAACAATTGACTGTTAAAATAAAAATAGCTGTGATTGACTAATCACTTATTTGACTGACATTATTGTTAACCTCTCACCCCTCTTGTAGTTTGAGCGGTGCCTCTCCTTTCTTGGGTGACAACAAACAGGAGACGTTGGCCAACGTGTCGGCCGTTGACTACACATTTGATGACGAGTTCTTCAGCAACACCAGCGTCCTGGCCAAAGACTTCATAGCAAAGCTCCTTGTCAAAGATCCAAAGTATGTATAACCCATCTTTCTGATCGGCTGTTTCAGTTAACCTGTATGTAAGACGATGATCCTCAGGTGTATTTTTATCAGACCAATAAACAGTCCAAGCTACAAACACTACATTGATATCAAGCAGAGAAAACAAAACATTACTTTTGTGACCCCGAGTATTGGTCTGGCATCCAGCATCTTCATGTTTCATGGCACTGGTTACTACTTTATTTATATGCTCTTCTCGTCTGTTGTCTTCCAATAGCACTGTACAATGCATGACACCCAAATTCTGCACACATTTAGAGCAACTTTTACACAGATGATATGCCATTCGGAGTATTTGGGGTTTGGTATCCTGCCCAAAGACACGCTGGCACATCCAAGAACCTTCTGATCACTTGTTGACGACCTCATATGAATCATAGTATATGAATTAAATTATAAATAAAACCTAAAATTCATGAAGTATAATATAAAAATCACTTTATACACATTATACACACACACACACACACACACACACACACACACACACACACACACACACACATATGTATATAAATATACACAGTGGTATGCAAAAGTTTGGGCACCCCTGCAACCTTGTCTAATTAATTAATTAATCTAACTAATTATTGGAATTGGAATTGGTTTGGTAACCTCAGTGACCCTTAACCTCTATACACAGGTGAATCCAATCCTGAGAAAGGGTATTTAAGGAGACCATTTGTAAGTGTTTCTCCTCTTTGCATCTTCTCTGAAGAGTGGCAACATGGGAACCTCAAAGCAACTCTCAAATGACCTGAAAACAATGATTGTTCAACATCATGGTTTAGGGGAAGGATACAGAAAGCTATCTCAGAGATTTAAGCTCTCAGTTTCAACTGTGAGTAACATTGTGAGGAATTGGAAGACCACAGGCACAGTTCTAGTTAAGGCCCGAAGTGGCAGACCAAGAAAAATCTCAGATAAGCAGAGGTGAAGGATGGTGAGAACAGTCACAGTCAACCCACAGACCAGCTCAAAAGACCTACAACATCATCTTGCTTCAGATGGACTCACTGTGCATCGTTCAACTATTCAGCGCACTTTACACAAGGAGATGCTGCATGGAAGAGTAATGCAGAAAAAGCCTTTTCTCTGCACCCGCCACAAACCGAGTCGCTTGAGGTATGCTAAAGCACATTTGGACAAGCCAGCTTCATTTTGGAATAAGGTGCTGTGGACTGATGAAATTAAATTAGAGTTATTTGGGCAAAACATCAAACCTGACCGAATTGGAGATGTTTTGTAAAGAAGAATGGTCCAAAATACATTCCGCCAGAATCCAGACCCTCATTGGAAGCTATAGGAAGCGTTTAGAGGCTGTTATTTCTGCAAAAGGAGGATGCACAAAATGTTTCTTTTGTGGTGCCTAAACTTGTGCACATGACTTATTTAGTTTAAATAATTCTTGCACACTTGTATGTATACACACACACACACACACACACACACACACACACACACACACACACACACACACACACACACAAAGTGATTATACTTAATATAAAAAAATATGAAAAATAAAAGAATCTGTCTCATCCCTTATAACATTTATTTAGTAATGAATGTGTAGTGGTGTACTGTACATATCTCCACTTTGCTTTAAGAACATATAAAACCATAAAACCAGAAATTTGAATACAGGCTCTCTTTCCGTTTCTCTACTCGTGTTGCCTAAAACAGTGCACCTATTATATCACCAAGTTGCTCTAGCAACAACTGAAGCTGCAGCTACACTTAAAGGCAGTAACGCACTTGTAATTATCTCTGTTTTTTTCCAAATAATGGAGCAGGTGTGAGGGGTCAAACACAGGTGAACTATGGTAGTAGGTGTGGAAATAGTCTCACAAGTTAAAGACAATGAAAGATAGGCAGGTTTCTTTAAAGACCTGTCCACACCTGAGATTAACATCTGTCCTCCAGTCACATCCAGCCACGCCATGTACAGGTCTGAATCAGTCATACACCATGTATGTAAGAATGTTTGCAAATAGTTATGAATGATTCATATTTGATGAACAACATGTTGCCACATCTGCCGCAATCTGTGGTCAGGATACATTAGCGACTGCCGCATCAGCTTAGTTTAATATCATCTCTGGCTAAGCAGAGTGCGGACTTTACATCTCCAAAGGTGATGTATTTGTTAAATAAATATGTATGGGGAATCTACAATCAAAATGATTGTCACATGTCTGTTTACCTGATATTATAGTTCTCAGAAGTTTGTTTCACTACCCCATTTGCGTTTATTAAGAAAACCATGAACATTTTCTTAGGGAAGTGGTTTGTGGTTGAACAGTCGTCAGCATACCAACTTTTTCAGTGAGTTTGAATTAAGAACAAAATCACTTTGCAAAACCGTTCATGGCGACATTATCTGACAGTCCTTGGAGCTGTATGATTCTTGTTTTCTTTTATCTCTTTTGTTAAATGACTGATATATTGTTGCATTAAATTGCACTGTACAGTGGGGCTGTAATTGCCTAATGATTTATTTTTTTTCTTTTCATTATCCATGAATGTGTTAGATAATTCCTGAACTAATTCTGTAGCCCTTAAAATATGGTCATGAATAGGCTTGTCGTAATTATTACATAATTGTGTGATTGCGATTTCTTGTTCTAACAGCAGTTATTTAGCATAATGATCATAATTATGTTATTGGACACAAAAAAATCCAGCCCAGTTTGGAAATACAATCCCATTTACTTTTTGAAACACCTTTCCCTTGGTTGTTAGGAGGAGGATTTTTAAAGTGTATAAACACATATTTATTAAAGGCTATTTCCATACAATCAACCACGGGTTTCTGGAAATGGGAGATTTTATGCCATAGTGCATATTTTCTCTTTAAAAATGAAACATTATATAAATCACTTAAATACAATACATTTTACACTCAACTTAAACCCTTCCATTTTCTGTCTGCAGAAAGAGAATGACGATCCAGGAAAGCTTCCAGCATCCCTGGATCAAGGTTGGAGTCCTATATATAATAATAATAATCATTTTGGAAAAAAAATTCCTGTGGTTGTGGTTGATATTAAAATATCTTGGACTGGTAAACTAAATGTTGTCAGGCCTCCCAAAAAAAATGAATGTTCTACCAAATTAATATTTTATTCATTAATTATTTTCTTGTGTCTGTTGTGTTTGTGAAATCAGCCAAAAGACACTCAGCAAGCGTTGAGCAGAAAGGAGTCAGCTGTCAACATGGAAAAGTTCAAGAAGTTTGCAGCTCGAAGAAAATGGAAAGTAAGTGTATTTTTGTGATGCAGTCCTTTGATGTATTGCTGCAGATTCGTCATACTGCCATCACCAAGGCTGTCTTTGTGGCTGTTTCCTTGTCTGTTCTGGTTCATCACCACTGACCCGTAGCTGCTCCCATCCTACAAGCAATGCTGGGATATTTTTTTTTTTTTCTTGAGATGGTTTGGTGATGCTGTCACACCATGTCTCTGGCTGCCATTAAGATTCTGGCTCACTGGAAGCTTCTGGCTTAATTTGACATTGAATTTATTACAGTATTTCCACATATGAAACTGGCACAAAAATGTCATACTGCAGTTATAAATAATGTTTGCTGAGGTGAGGCTGTCAGGTTCATGAATTATCTTAATATGCCAATAAACAGCTGTGATTGGTTCTGATGTTTAAAATAGTAAAATCCAATGAAGATCAAAACTAGACAGTTGGATGGTTTACATCTGCAAATGATGACAATATACGGTAAACCTCAGCTCTAAAGTGATTTTCAAAGCACATTCTCTGGTGACTCAATGAATGCCATCATGAGTGTACTGTATATGTATATGGGCGCAAAAATTTATCCCAGCTACTGCATTCAGACTCCTCCCCCTTTTAAAAATGCTTAGCTGTTGTTTTGTTGCCTTTCCTCTGCTGGTTAGCACATGGTGTAAACCATTGAGGGGCTTGTCTCACTGAGCACCTTGTTAGACAGCTACAACTCGATGTCAGATTTTACTACCATATCACGCCTCCCTGCACTGCTCCACACTCTCCCTCCTCCTTTCCCCACTTTAGCCGTTAGCCTACTTCTTGCTATTTTCAAAATCAGCAATTGGGTAATCTTCAAGATTTCTTTTATGTGTAATAGAAAAACAGGAGGCTTGTTTTATTCCAGAAGTAATTAGACTTGTGAGGAAAAGAAATATAAATTGTGGTTGGAATTGACTGTATTTTACTAAGTAAGTAGACATCCGCCATTATTTTTGGGCGAGGCTTCTGGGTTCAGCATTTCTCGTCAGCAGTAATGTGCGTTAACGCAGCAGGCAGTACAACAAATTTGAAAGTTAAAGTGAAAGGCTTTAACCAATTTTTATTCCTCCTCCGAGGAATAAGTAAACGCGTTGTTGCTGAAAGCCTTACATTTCTAGGAGCCACTGGAGAGTCCCTAAGTCTGTTTGTTTCACTTTGTTTCCATTAAACCTATGGAGACCATCAGGTACCGTAGAAGTGGCTGGTCTTTTAAATGCTGGTAAAACTTCTAAGGCAACATCTAATAAAGACATCAGCAGCCACAGGTAAAACCAGAGGTAGACATTATTAAGTGTTAGGGTGCTTTCACACCTACAGCATTTGGTGCGCACCAGGTGTGAATGTAATCTCGGTCCTTTGGTGCGCACCAAATCAACCAGGTCTCGGACCACTTTATCCGCCCTACTGTGGTACGGTTCCTCAGGTGTGAAAGCAACTAAACCAAATGGGACGAAACCGTCTAGTTTAATGCATTATGGGTATGAGATACAAGAAGCCGCATCGTGCCCGGTGGGAATGTTCACATTGATTAGAGTGGCAGCAATCCGCTCCGGTGACCGTGCCACTTACGTTCCCCGGCGGTGACACGCCCGGTGGAAATCTGGTTCCGGTGCCGATGGTCTTTGCGGTCTATTTTGCTTCGTTTAGAACTCTACATATGTGAAAGCAAACCGTACCTACGTCTGTTTGCTACATTGTAACATTTTTCTGACTGGTGCGGACCAAAGCAATCGAACTATAGGTGTGAAAGCGCCCTTAGTTAGTGTTCTGAGTTGGTGTCCCAAGTAACAGTTGATATAGTTGTGTACTTAAAACGTCTGTTGAACACAGAGCGAAAGTACAAAATCATTAAAAATATCTTCATGTGTTAATTAAGAGCACTTCCTCATTTTGTTTCCTCGAACTTTACACGGATGTGGAACTGACCTGCCATTCCCATTTTCAAGAAAGATTGTTCGCAGATGCGTGAAGGAAGCGAATACCGGTAGTGGGGGGTTAAAAAGTAATCTAACAGTGTGATACGAGGTCAAGTAACTATAGTAAAATTAAATAGAAATAAAACTTGCTTTATGCGTGCACCTGCCTGAGTGTTCATACACCACATTAACACATTATAGATCTCGGTCATGTAACATTTCCTCTTTTTTCCAGCAATCCGTCCGCCTCATCTCCTTATGCAACCGTCTGTCCCGGTCCTTCTTGTCCAGAAGCAACATAAGCGTGGCGCGTAGTGATGACACACTGGTAAGAACTCAAAGAACTCCTTTTCTCATTTAGACTGTAGTGACAGATGCAACAACAAAGCTATAAATGTGACCTGAGAAAAAATGTCAAGCATGCCGATGTTTGACATGTTATCTCCACAATCCTATCTTATGAGCCTAATAAATGTAATTAACCAGAGACTATTAGATTAATGAGTTTCAATTTGCTTTTGGTGAAGCGCATTAACTCATTGGGAGCATGAGCTCTCAGTTACAGCTCTGGAATTTTCAGCTCAACAATCTTGCTAAGAATCTCAAGCTTCTACATGTAATTGATCTGTTTCTCTTTTCCTCCCAAGTGCCACAGGCCAGATGTTTGCAGAATTGTAGGAAGTTAATTTCAGTGTGCGTGTGCGTGTGCGTGTGCGTGTGCGTGTGCGTGTGCGTGTGCGTGTGCGTGTGCGTGTGCGCAAGCGTTGTGTGTGTATTACCTTACAACCTGGCTGAGCTGGCAGGAATGTGCCTCCAGAGAAGGAAAGTCTTCATTTGAGACAGAGTTTATGTTATTTGTGTGCGTAAAAGTTGATAGTGATAAGCCTTAGAGGTGTAAACACTGCAGCGTCTGTTGGAGGCTTAATCATTTACGAGGCATTAACAGCAGGCCAAGGCCGGACCTCCTTCCTTAATGGATTACATAGCAACCTCATTGTGCCACAGGTGAGCTTGAAGGTATAAATTCACATGTCATAGATGCTGTGCCCCCTGTAGTACATAAACAGAACTGCAGCTGAGGTTTTCTGTTTACAAGTTCAAGTTTCACTATAAATCATTGTTTTAATGGCTGAGCAGTTTCAGGGTTAAGTGCTTTTCTTTTTCCTCAGTAGGTTTTAGTGCAGTTTCTCTCTTTATAGATTTTCAACTAAGGAAAGTGTCTGCTCCTGTCTCTTTTCCTGTTCTTCTGTACTTCATGTCCTCATCTAACCCTAACCCTTTAAATGAGATGGCAGAGGTTGTATGCTGGTATTTGGAACAAAGTAAGACACATTTGTAAGACAAAGACATCTCAGCTAACCAAATCAAAGAGGGTAGTCTAGGGGCAGGTGCATTGACTCACAAGTGAACCGATAAACTGCTGATAAAGCACACTGCAAGTTTTTATATAGTTATGACGTTTGAGTTATAGTAACCAAAGCTCTAGTGCATCATCAAGCCATATTTCTACACATGCCTAAAAAGTCCTGAACTGAAATGTTTTTCTGTTTTTACTACATCATTCTTTACTCCACATGAAGAGGAGAATATCTGTGTTTGCTTTATGTGCACTTTAAATTTATTTTTGTTTTATTCCTTTCAGTTCTGTTTACAATGAAGTTAAGCATGCTAACCAGCAATCTCTGATCAATCTCATCACTGCAGTGTGCAGGCTTCCCTCAGAAAGCTCATGATAACCTCTTCTTAATAAGCTTCTGGCATGAAACCATGTTCAGCAGTGGAGAAAACTCACTTACAGCCTCTTTGATAATAATAAATCAGTATTTGCTGGCAAATATTCCTCCTGTTCATTATGTCTAATCATTGCAGCACGAAGTCATAATGTCAGTCAGTCAGCGAAACTTTTCACTTTTGAGGATGTTTCCTTCTTGAGTTTCTATGTTGACTCTCATCCGCTGTCTATTACTAGAAGAAAGTCATAAACATCCCTCCCATCCTGTGTCATGAATTGGCATTTTTGAAAGATAATCCCAAACCACCATGGTTATAGTGAGTCTCCGGCAGTCATGAGTTTGGAGCTCATTTATATTTGTGTTGTGTTTTCAGCTCTCTGCACTGCTTTAGTCATGGCTCCCCCAGCAGGGAAGTTATGTCAAGGAATGTAGCAGGAAAACACGCTTGGCTAAACAAATGCCACATCGGCCTTGCCTCCTATCCCTGCCTTTCTCCTTCTCATCTCTGTGTGCAGCAGAGCGTCACAGTCAATTTCTGTCTGGTTTAAGGTTATTAGGTCACATGTCACCACCAGCGAAGAAAAAACTGTGTGTTGATAATACATGTTGAAAATAAATTGTAGATTAAAATGGAAGTTCAACTATTTTTTATGTTTGTTTATATGCGCTTTGGTGCCTGAAGAAGGGATGATTTCGAGCGCATGCTAGCATGTGATAGAAATGGGGAAAAAAATGATTCACATTATTAACACTCACAGGACTCGATCGTCCTATGAGCAGCAGAAGAGTGACTGTTGTTTCTCCTGTCTAGGATGAGGAAGACTCCTTTGTGATGAAAGCCATCATTCACGCCATTAATGATGACAATGTGCCTGGTCTGCAGCATCTGCTCAGCTCTTTGAACAGTTATGACGTCAACCAGCCCAACAAGGTGACTAACACAGATAGAGGCTCTCTAATATAAAACTGCACAGACCTTTTTTATCACAGCAGCCACTGCTTCATGTATTAATAGAAACAGTCAGACACAACTGTTACATTTACATTAAAGGCTTAACAGAACTGAACCTTCATTAATATTATAATGTGTGGAAAGGGCTACAGTGAAAGGTCTTCACCCTTTATATTCTTTAAACCCTTGTTACCTTTGGTATCAGAATTAACTGCTAAACTTATTCATTATGTGTGGTGTGATCCAAGCCAAAACCCCTTTATATTTTGGAGTGGATCTAGTTAAGTGGGAGGATAAAGGACTATTTTTCATTTTAATTTTATGTATTTATTTATTGATTGATTGATTGATTTATATATCTTATATCTTGTATCTCTATAATTGTGTATAATTGATAATATCTTAATTTGTTGACTTACATTACTCACAAAAAAGTTATTTAGGGATATTCGACACAGTTATCTTTATGAAAAGTTCATGCCACAGTGATATTTAAGTCCAGGGCATTTAAGTAGAAGGATGCAATGGTAATGACTTTATCTCAAACAAGAGCTAACAACAGTGATGGCAATACCACAACGAAAAATCTCAATGTCTCAATAACTTGATTGATCAATTTTAAAGTCTTGTCCTGGTCTCATGATGTCAACATTTGAACATCATGATGAAGACGACTGTTTGATGTAGTGGTTAAATTTGTAATGAGACAGATTTTTGCAGTTAATCACCTTTTTAGAGAACAGCATGTTAGTCAATAAGTACTGAAACATTGAACAATTGGACATGTGCATTCAAAAGTTTAGAGAAGGTTAACTTAATTTCACCTGTAAAGGTTATAGTGCATTTTAGGTGCATTCTGAAATGTAATCCAAAAGCCTGTGAGTAGTGTGTATGTCATAAATGTCTTCCATACATTGATTCAATGAAGTTGGTGGATAACAAGATACGACATTACTTGTTTTTTTACGACATATCTGTAATCGGGATTCTTGCAGCATGGGACACCACCACTCCTGATTGCAGCTGGCGGTGGAAATATTCAGATCATTGAGGTTTTGATGAGGAAAGGTGCAGAGATCCAGGCCCATGACAAGGTAAAGACTTGGCTGTTTGCTGTAATCAGTGTGAATCTGACAACCAGCTGTTTACTTTAATAGACAGGCATTTAAATTGTTAGAGCTGCAACAATTAAGCTTGACAGATGTGATTATGACAGATGCCATCAATACCCAAAATAGATACATCCATGAAATTGCACTCAGCTGTGCTGCACTTTTAGGTAATAGGCTACCATATGATAATTGTAAAATATTGAGGAAAAACCCTTTAGATAAGTAAATGGTACATGCAAAGACAACTTCATAAGATCTAAACTACAAACACTGTCCTCAGTTTTTACATTTTTCATTTTGTCATAGTGAAGAGATACATTTCACCATATCACCAAGCTCTGAAGTGAATAAAGGACATATGTTGTGGTTTTCATGGGAAGGTAATGACTTTTTCCAAAAAGGATTCGGAAGAAATCTATTCTGTGCTTGAATAAATTCGACCCCTACTCTGATGCAAGCAATGCAAGTCTAAGTAGTTAAAATATAACTTGTAAAAATTACACAATTTAATTACAGACTTTGCAATTAGTTTATTGCATGGTTTTCAATTGTGACTTAAATGTGTGAGTACTTGGTGTTGTTTGTAGCATAAAACATAGCAAAGTCCTCAGGATTACAAGAATGGAAGCTTTGTTTTGAAATTCCTGACACATTGTTACCAGTTATCAAGGAGAATCAGTCTTAAACCATCGCCACTGTCTGACTTTCAGTAAACGTGACGAGCACAGCTTGAATATTTATTCCATTTATTCCTAGTTTAGAAAATGTGCCGTACAATATGTTAGAAGTATATGTTCATGTCTTCTGGCTGCAGACACAGTTCCTGTGAGCTTGATGTTACTGTATATCGTAAAGGCCATGGGTAAATCCTGCTTTTTTTTCCCTCCTCGTTTCCTTTAGAGTGGAGCCAACGCTATCTACTACGCAGCGAGACACGGCCATGTCGAAACCCTGAAATTCCTTCATGAAAAGAAATGTCCACTGGATGTTCAAGATAAGGTGGAACTACCTTCCTATCTCTACCTGTCTCACAGTCACATAATTATAAGCACACAAAAACAGACATTCTGACCATGACTCACCTTACTGTATATCTATGAGCAGTTGCTCATGTACTCCTACACCATTAAAGCTCTTGAGAGCCATTACTTCGACTCTCCAAAATGCCCCAAAACAAACAAACACTCACAAATGCACATTCACAAATTGACACTCACAGACAGCACGCACCTGGGGAGAAAACCAGTTACTCTGGCACTTTATCAGCGTATTTGCTGTTGCTATAGAAACGGTTCTTGCTGAGAAAGATGGGTTGTGTGAACGTGTGGGTGTTTGCTTTTGATGCTGGTTTGATGCTGCCCTCCATCATAGAGCTTGCGTGGAGAGACCAAATCCCGAAAGCATTTTTGAAATCGCTTCAAACATTTTGCCTGATAGTGGTCCCTCCTCTGTCTGAGACAGGGAAGACTCCTCCACCACCACCAGAGCTAATTTACACTCGAGGCACTTACCTGATTATTATCTAGTTCCTGCCCAAAGATTATTTATGTTTCATTTTACTTTATTACACTATAAACCTAAATCACAAGTCGAGGTATAATGTGTATCCAGTAATTGCCTTAAAGTTGTAAGTCCTTTCAACACCTTTTTAACAAGGTTTCTCTTTGCTGTTTTATATAATCTCCTCTGATTAAATTGTTTTCTCTCACGATATTATTTTTAGTGGTGGACTTTCACATCAACAATTGAACACCACGTCTTGGTTATTGGTTCACATAACCTTCTTCCCTGTTTACAAGCTCCTGCTCTGACTGGCAGCTATACTATTAGAGCCGTTAAATCAATGAAGAAGTGTTTGGGAAGTCGCTGACTCAGAGCTAAAACAGTTGACATAGCGGAAGCATTTGATAGCCGTTATTTTTATACCTCTAAGTGCTAACATGTTGAACTTCATATGTAGTGATTTATGTGCACAAAAGCCTTCTGTGGTTTATTTTAAAATGTAGTCAACAAAAGTTTTATTTTTAAATGCTGAACAAGTTACATCAGTATATTCTTCTCTCTTGTGTTGCACTTTTCCCACAGTCTGGAGAGACGGCTCTTCATGTTGCAGCTCGCTATGGCAATGTGGATGTGGTGAACTACCTGTGCAGCATCAGAGCCAACCCAGACCTGGCTGACAGGGTAAGCACATGTGCACATGTACACTACTGTTCAAAAGTTTGGGCTCACTTAGAAATGTCCTAATTTTTGAAGGAAAAGCTCTTTTTTTCAATGAATACAACATTAAATGAATCAGAAATACACTCTATACATTGTTAATGTGGTAAACGACTATTCTAGCTGCAAACGTCTGGTTTTTAATGGAATATGTACATAGGTGTATAGAGGCCCATTTCCAGTGTTCTAATGGTACACTGTGTTTGCCAAAAGCGTTAGAAGGCTCTTGGATGATTAGAAAACCCTTGAAAACCCTTGTTCAATGATGTTAGCACATCTGAAAACAGTTTTGCTGGTTCTTTGACAAAGGGCAAAATTATTATTTGTAATAAAAATATTATTTCTAATCTTGCCAATGTCTTGACTATATTTTCTATTCATTTTGCAATTCTTTTGATGCATAAAAGTGTGACTTTTGGTGGTAAATACACAAAAAACTTTTGAATGGTAGTGTATATTTGAGAATGTTTCGTGTTTTTATTACAGCTGTCAATGTTATTTCATATTTTATTTCAATTTGTATCAGAAATATATGTTTTTTTTAATTCAGAAACACTTTTACTTTGAAATTCTGTGAAATATCGTCATGAATATCGTCATTGCCCTATATTGTGATATGATTTTAGCACAGCTGAAAACAGTTTTGCTGGTTCTTTGACGAAAGCAAAGCTTGAAGGGGAAAATTGTTATTTTGAATGAAAATTATTATTTCTAATCTTGTCAATGTCTTCACTATATTTTCTATTCATTTTCATAAAAGTGTAACTTTTAATGGAGAACACCAAAAAATTGTAAAAATGATCCCAAACTGTTGAACGGAAGTGTACATAAACAATTGACAAATGATCTTGTGAACATCAAAGGTGCCCTTCTCCCACCAAAGGATGCAGGTGTTTTATTCTGTCTTGGTCTACATTTCTATCTCCAGGAGCAGGAGACCCCGCTGCACTGTGCTGCCTGGCATGGGTACTCACCAGTAGCCCGGGCACTCTGCCAGGCTGGCTGCCATGTGGATGTGAAGAACCGCGAGGGCGAGAGTCCGCTGCTGACGGCGTCTGCGCGAGGTTTTGTGGACATCGTGGAGTGTCTGGTGGAGCACGGGGCGGATCTGAAAGCGACCGACAAGGTAGTAAGCGATTTAAGTTCTGTTAGTTCAACACAGCATACACATTTGTCACACTTTTTTGACTTCTGTTGGATTGTAAAGTTTGAGCACAACATGCAGTGTACAATGACGAGGCAGGCTTTACTGTTGATGCTGTATGAGACAGAAAAGGAGTCTGAATATCACCTCCTTCGGGGTATTCTCGGTGCTTCTGGGCCTGCCTGAGGGTTTCCTCCCATCCGGTTGTACTAAGTTCATCTTAAAAACAAAAAAAAGATTTTAATTAGTCCTGAGGGGATGAACTTATCACAGGCAAAAAAACAAACAAAAAAAACAAATGAGAACAAAGAAGTTTGAATAATTACAATGAACCACTGAAAGAAAATACAAAGTTGAAAAAGAAAATCTGAAGGAATCGCTTCTTTTGTTAAAAACAGAAAAGTTATGACGTGATCTACTGTATCACCATGGGTAATAGCCTGATAAAACACCTGTGTGTTGAATCCGCTGTGTTTGATAGGATAGGAGGAGAGATTTACTGTTTGTGTGTTTGTGTCCAGGACGGCCACACTGCCCTTCACCTGGCCGTTCGAAGGTGTCAGGTTGAAGTGGTCCGTTGCCTACTCAGACACCATTGCCACTTGGACCAGCAGGATCGCCATGGCAACACGCCACTACACATCGCCTGCAAGGATGGAAACCTGCCCATTGTCATGGCAATCTGTAATGCCAAGGCCAGCCTCGACCTCGCCAACAAGGTGACAACCACCACGCCCATGTTCATTTAGAGTGACAGCAAAGACACAACTTCCCCAACACAGATTTAGCTTTCCTTACTGATTGATGAAAATCCTTTATCGTCTCTTTTTGCACCCTTTACAGTCTTGTAGACGGATGGAATTTCCATCAAATCTACACCCAATAACCTTCAATGACTACCTGGAAACATTCTAGAAGTGCATGTCAATTCATTCAAATCTTCCTGGTCCCATAAATATTGATGCTCATCTTGCAAATACAGCTATTGTATTTCATCTTGCAGCTACACACTGGCAGTTTTATTTGATGTATAACATACTACATACATAATGGAAAAATAATGCTGGGATTTTCTGTAAATACACACATCTTAAAGATTTTAACTCTATGACTACAATCTTACTCTATAAGTGAGATATTCGATATACTGAAAGTTCTGTACTAAAATCCAGGTAAATTAATTTGAACTGACCTCTAATTTCAGTTTTGATATATCGTATAAATCTTTTGCCAAGAAAATTGTCTGGCAGCTTTTGGCTGACAGATCTCACACACCTGATTTACAGTTATATTTGAAAAACCTCACCTTTGTTTGCCCATTATCAAGGCACGACTAACCACACTTATTTCTCCAGTCTTTTTATTTTAAAACCATGCATTTCAATGCATTCTGTGATGGGCAGGCAGCACTTCCAGTGATGTTATTTATTTATTCATTATTTTTCAGTTTCTGCCTTTTATTAAAAACCTTATCACACACTTCTGAGTCTGTGTCTGGACCTGTCTTCACTGTCAGATGAAGACACTGGGGAGTCAAACACATCTACTGTTTTTTTACAGCAGATTGGAGCAGGATGTATGCTTCCTTGTTCTTTTTATTTTTTTTAATGTAATACAAGACATTTATTTCACAAATGGAGGTTGTGGTACAGGTTGCATTGCGTTTCCATCCTCTGATTTTCCATGGAAATGAATGACATGAGAGTACATCCTATTTCTTTGAGGATATACATTTGTACATGGTAAAAACAAATGTGTATATCCTTGTATAGACGATTTGAAAACAACAACAAAACTATGTTAATCTGATCAACAACTACAACAACAAAACTATGTTAATCTGATCCCACAACTGAAAGTATGTTCTCCGTCATCCAACCAGAATCTCAGAATATCCAGTGTCCTATTTTTTATTTTTATTTGTTTTAATAATTCCTTGATCATTTTCGCCGAAAAATAACGTGACCTTTTCGCCATTTGTCGCCTTTCACTGACTGAAAACTCTTTCTCTGTTCACCTAGTATGACAGAACTCCCCTCCACCTGGCTGCTAACAACGGGAGTCTTGAGGTGGTTCGCCATCTCTGCCTGGCCGGTGCCAACATTGACGCCGTCACAAACGTTAGTCTGAATACAGTTTTCTTCCTTTCACTGTTTCCCTTCACAATGTGCACACGCTGTATTACGTAATGTAGCTTATATCAGACACTGCAGATAAATAAGTGAGTGTGGTTATTTTTTCACTACAACATGGCCTCTTATCATTTTGATTAATTACACTGTCAGTCACCTCGCTGTATGAGCCGCTGCTGCTCACAGTGGAGAAACACGTCCATGTATAGAACATTAATCACCAGAAGATATTGTGTGAATCGTATGTCTTCTGAGGGTGTTGCCATGGTCCAGTGAACTGGTGTATACCATATACGCTTTTAGTCTCTATTTGTTGATGAAATGTTTTATGTTTTTGTCTTAGGCTGTAGATGAATATCTTCACATACATGCCTTATAAAAATGACAATGCTGCCATCAGCATCTTAATGCAAACAGGATTTAATTGCAGATATGATCGTAAAACCTAATAAGCTTAAAGTGTTCCGTCCTATTCATTACTGAAATTGACTTGACCCTTTTAAACCCAGATACTTGCCTTTAATTTTCCTTAAAGCTTCACTCGTTTGATCACTTCTCCTTATTTGATCTGTACATCATACTCTCATATTCTGACTAATATATTTAAAACCATATCAGAAACTCCTGTCTATCCAGCCACAGATTTGAAAAAGCTGTAAGATCTTAACTGAAGGTTTAAAACCCTGACACATGAAATGTAAAAGGGTTTAACCTGCCTTTCACCTTGTATCAGCTGGGATTGACTCCAGCTTCCCCACAACCCTCGTGTGGAGAATAAAGCGGCAAACAATGAATGAATGAAGTCTTGGGACTGCTGATTGACTTCATGACTGTTTGTGATTTAGTGAATAATTTAAATTTTAAAAGTTTTTTAATTAATTTTTATTTAAAAAGACAGAAACTAATTTCATCACAAAGTACCATATGGGGTTAGCATGGTCTCAATTGGTACCATAAAGGACTATTTGATTCATTTTAAAACAAACAAACACATGTTCGCATGTCTTAAAGGAAACTCTGACATTGCATTACTTCAGTCAGTTGTTTTCTGCAGACTCTGAACAGCAGGTGAGAACTTTTGTCAAAGGGCACAGAATCCAATAGAGAGCAGACTCGGTACGAGGAGTCAGAGACCAGATTGAGTTTTATGTCTGGATGTGAGTGTTTGACCTCACAGATTGGCTGCATGCAGTAATCTTTGAATGCTTCACAGAAGGCTGTTTTGTAGCTACTCCTTGCTCTAACCCCTGATGCAACTGAGAATTTAAAAACTTCAGCTCTTCCAGCTGATATATTTCTCGAGGCTCTGTTCTGTGTTATCCATGTCCAAAGGCTTGGGTGCCCTGTGATATGGTACTTAATAACCTTCTCTGTTAAGAATAGTGGAGGAAAAATGTTGGAAGCCTGTGGAACAGGAAACAATAAACATTAGCAAAGTGTGGCTATACAGTAAATGTAAACGTAAAAGTCAGACAAGCCAAAATCAAAAATCCACCTTCAACCACTTCAAGAAACACATGCTGAAGCTTTTGGAATGACCCTCCCATTCCACTCACATTTAACCATCTCTGAAATGCATCATTGGAAAAGATTGTAATCATGCTGCATGTGCAACACACCCTAAAAACAGCTTAGAATGTCATGTAATGGTGATTTATTGGAGAATTTCCCCTTAGAAAATGTTTGGTTTCAGTCCCGGCAGTGATCTGTTCATTATTCATTTACTTTTGAGGAAGTGCGTAAATACTGTGTTCCTAAATCACAGTTTTGAGTTTGCATGTTCTCCCCGTATGTGTGGGTTTTCTCCAGGTTCTCCGGCTTCCTCCCACAGTCCAAAAATATGCAATATAGGGATATTGACCGAAGATGTGAGACTGAATGGTTGAATGGTTTGTCTCTATATGTGGCCCTGTGACAGACTGGCGAACTGTCCAGGGTGCACCCCGCCTATAGGATAAAGTGGTAGAAAATGAATGGACAATGTACAGAGCTCATAAAATATTGTCCAGGATTATATATAAAACATTTTGAGCCAAAATGCTGATTGTTAGGGTTAGTTCATCTTGGCTTGTTTCTGAGATGCTTGACTAAATCTGGTCAATCGGTATTTTGTAAATGAATTTCACCTGATGTAATTCTGGCTTTATTCAGAAATTTGGAGGTGTTTTAATGGATATTTTAATGGACAGTGCTGTCAGATCTCTCACACTGAATTTTCTCCCTGCATTCTCTGGCTGTTAATATTGTATGACAGCTTAAGTGTGTACTGGGATGTTTAATTCATTGTCCAGTGCCTTGCAGTTGGTGGTTGCGCAGCAGTTGGATGAGGAAAAAGAAAGCTCAAGGTTACATTTCTATGATTTGTTCTGTTACAACTTCTCACTGGATGGTGTCAGGAAGAATACATTTGATTTGGTGGAGTCCAGTATGTACCACTAGTTCATGACACTCTTTAAACACATTTTAAATAACACACTTGCAAAAGCATTTTCAGGCATTTTCTCCAAAACATAGACAAGATCATCTTGTGTTTATGTTCAGTTTAGTGTCAAACAGACAGCCGGTGCTGTGTTGCTGCCAACCATCAGTAGTAATAATTGTGACACTTTGTAGTCACATGGATTTGCTGGTGAATTAATCAACACCAAGTGGTCATTTTTGGTTCAAGCTGCACTTCATTTGCATTTGCATTTCACTGATCCAAACATCTTAAAGGTCAATTTCAGTTCTACCGCTCTTACAGTATTATGTGACCTTATCAGATGGAGGTTTTACAGAAGGATAAGTGCAAATCAGAGCTAGAAAATGATAGGAAAGATAGTTGTTTGAATAATGAATCAATCAGTTTTTGTTCACCATCACAAGCTGAGCTCAGTATCCTCTGCTTCACTGCTCTGTAGAGATGGGAAGTGATGTGTGGGTGTTTCAGGCTGTTGATGCTGTGTTTTTTTCCCTGTGGAGCAGCAGCCAGAGCCGGACAGTGACAGATGGCTGAGTTAGTGAAAGAGACATGAAAGTTGTCTTGGGACTTTGGTGCTTCTGTGTCTGTGTGTTGAAGAGAAAGTAACAATCAGGTCCACTTAGATGAAGAGGAAAATTGTGAGGATGTACTGGAAGACTCAGCTTTGAAACTCCAGTCTTTTAATGGAATCTTATATACATCTTATACTGGGTGTTCAAGGCTGGTGGTGAAGTATTTTAATGCTCTTAAACATAAATGCGAACCATTTTTGAAAGCTCTTTTGAGCTTTTTGCATCATTGATTTTAATTTTGTTGTTAAAACTGATAAATGTTAATTGAACCCTATAAATAAACAATTGATTCTCTTTTTTTTGGTAACACTTTATATTAAGGAACACATTCACCATTAACTTGGTGCTTACTAACATATATAAATAGCATAATAGCCCTTTATTAGTAATCATTAAGCACCTATTAACCCCTTATTCTACATAACCTTATTCTACCTCTATTACAGCATGAATTAAGATTCTTCAAAAATAAGGTGTTAATACGTGCTTAATATAAAGGGCTAGTATGCTACATATATGCATGTTAGTAAGCACCTAGTTAATGGTGAATATGTTCCTTAATATAAAGTGTTACCCCTTTTTTTTACATTTTTAACTTCCTTTTTGTTATATTATGTCATTTTAAAATTTGATTCAACTGTATGTACATATATATTTATTGGGTGTGGTTTTCACTAGTAATCACTCATTTGCTATTGGCCGCACAAAATCTGAGGCAATGAAAGTTGATTTGTAGTAGCCACTTCATCAGTGGTGCCGATTAACCTAAAAGCCTGTGAGGAGATCGTTTTGCTGAAGATTTATCATAATGTACATTTATCCCTCTTCTTCTTCTTCTTCTTCTTCTTCTTCTTCTTCTTCTTCCTCCTGTAGGACGGAAAGACAGCAGAGGATCTGGCTTCTACTGATCATCATGAACACATAGTGTCATTGTTGGGAAGGCTTAAAAAGGTAAAAAACACACCAAAACCTTTAGTTTAATTTGTATATTTCTAGAAGTTAACTAGTTAAATGTAAAACAAGTTTGTATTATGCAAAACCAGGTTTCACAGACCCTCATCACACATGGTTTATTTCAGTGCAGTGAGCTGTGGAGAGAGACAGGGATGTGTGAGATTAACGCACACTGCCATTTTTAGACTTTGTGGCAGCACTGTTGTCATACGCACAACAGTGATAATGCTCCTGTATCTAAGTGTTTTTGTATTATTTTTTTTATTTTATAGGACAGAATTATCTTAAATGAGTGAGGGGGAGACGGAGAGAATGAGAGACCACAAAGGGCTGATGCCTGAACTAATTTGCCTACTCCTAATCTTGTTTTAGGATCTCTCTGCATTAAATTTGGTCTTCTGCATTTTTCAGCCTGTTAAGGTTATTTAGACGAGGTCTCTCACTTGTAAAATATACTTTAATCTCCTGCAAAAGGTTAAAACCTTCTCCACCTCTTCAAAAATAGTTTGGATCATTGCAGTCAAATGAATCTGAGCACACAATGCTGTATCCATCAGCTGTGAAATAACCTATAAATGTCAGTGTGCCATTTCCAGCACCGTGTTTGACAGAGGTGCTGGCTTCGTTTCACCAGAATAGAAGAACCAGAATTAACTGATCAAATACTAAATCCAGGATGATGTTAAGAACATTGTGGATGGAGGGAACTTGGGTGTTTCAGTATCTCACTTCAAGGCTATTTAATATGCCTGGACACATACTGCTATCATCAACTTAAATACAATTTAGCTCTGTCCTGTGTTCCCACTCTGACTCATGTCACATCCACCAATGCACCCAGAGACCCTTTCTTTTTTTTTTTACCTAAAGTTAAATGTTAGCAACATTATTTCTCATCAGTTTTTCCAGAAAACCTGCTGAGATTCTGTGCAGAGTGTGAAAACACGAAAGCAGCAACTGTGAAAACAGTCATCCTCTGCATATGCTGAGCTAATTTAAGACACTTTTCACACACTGGTGCCAGATTTGAAGGAACGACTGACTTCCCAAGGAACCCAGAGAAAACATGGTGCTTAAAAGAGAGCACATTTATTTTTTATTTTTTTTAAAGTAGTAACAAAAGCAAAAGCGTTGATCTGTGTCTCATCGATAGAAATAAAAAAACTTTCTTTACTGAATATGTCAACATAACCCAGGTGGGAACACAAGTGTTTTTACATCCCACACATCCACTCACAGCATTTGACATCACTTTGGATGTATGACTCATCTATTGGATGATTTCAAAAAACTCTTTGTTTCATGTTAACTGATGTTATCTGTTGAACTGACAGAATTAGAGCGAGGTTTAGACTCAGAGCCAGAGGAGTTTTTTCCCCATGGCACAATATTTTTGTTTCACAGTAAAACAATTAGATTAGTAGAAGGATCCATTCAAATAATTTCTGTAGAGCTGAGCCTAAAAATGAGAGACATTATACTGTCAAAACACAAAATTTAAATTTAAAAGACTTGAAAATTAAGCTAATCAGCCAACATGTATCAATCAGTTATTCTCATTCATGATCATGAGTTTTTTGTACCATGTATTTTATGGAATTTAATCTAAAACAAAAGTATGATTCGCAGCAATAACAGAAAACAAACTAAGCCAGATAATATCCAGATAATGGTACAGTCTTTTAGCTGTGCCTGTGGCCCTAATGATGAAACTGGTCCAGATTTAAATATCATAACAATTATGGTTATGCATATACTGTACATGGTGATATGTGCATTTAGTGCAGGCATCGGTGGTGTCTTCACTCATGAGGATGAGTCATAAACTCTTTGATCCTCTCACTTTTCCTCGAGTGCCTCTTCATATTATAGGCTTTTAACTGGTGGCCATCACCTGACTTTTCATCAAGTGCCATCATTTTCAACAAAGGCAGTCAATACGGATGCTGGATAGCGATATTTTCCTTGAAGAGATGAGTATGTGTGTGTTTGCTTAGTAGACCAGTCAAGTCTCGTTCTCCCACAAATCACTTGGTTTATATGTACACTACTGTTCAAAGGTTTTTCCAAGTTTTCAAAATGAATAGGAAATATAGTCGAGACATTATAAGAAATAATGATTTTTATTCAAAATAATATTTTGCCCTTCAAACTCTACTTAAAAACTGTTTTCAGCTGTGCTAACATCATTGCATAAGGGTTTTCAAGGGTTTTCTAATCATCCAATAGCCTTCTAACGCAATTAGCAAACACAATGTACCATTAGAACACTGGAAATGGGCCTCTATACACCTATATACATATTCCATTAAAAACCAGACGTTTGCAGCTACAATAGTCGTTTACCACATTAACAATGTAAAGAGTGTATTTCTTATTCATTTAATGTTGTAGTCATTGAAAAAAAATAGCTTTTTCTTCAAAAATAAGGACATTTCTAAGTGACCCCAAACTTTTGAACGGTAGTGTATGTTGAAAGCAACTCAATCTAACTACAGCCTGACAGTGCTACTTCCATCTCAAATTGAAAAATTACAAATGAATATCTTCCTGTGCGATTATTATTGTCTCAGGACAACCACAAACTGAGCTACATCCAGCAGCTGCGACCCACTCAGACTGTTCAGCCAAGGATCAAGCTCAAGCTGTTTGGACACTCTGGAGCTGGAAAGAGCACACTGTTGGAGTCTCTGAAATGTGGCATCCTGCGCAGCTTCTTCAGGAGGCGGAGAACTCGCATGACCAACACCCGTCACCCCAACTCCCCCGTCAACTCCAAGCCTGCAGGTCAGTTGCACAAGAATCTGATCAACACAACATTAATCCCACAGTTCACCTGCCAGTGAGTGATCCGTGTGACTTATTCTCTTAAAACAGGCCAGAATAATAAATTTTCCTCTGATATTACTACATATCAGAGAGAGAGAGTTAATTTCCACTTCCCCTTCATTTGTTATTCATCATGTTTATGCCACCGTTTCAACATTTTCAAGCATAAAAGTAATAATTCCAACTTCAGTTATACCAGAGAAAGTTTGTGCATTTTTGTGGTTTCGCTTTGAATTTGTGAAAAAAAAAAGATCACAGATGGAACTAGTTGGTAAATAGAATCATCTAAAAATGATCTGAATCTGGTAACTCTGGTAATATTGATATGTAACACACCCCAGGGTCCCAGATGTGAATGAGCTGAAATCAAAAACATAGGACTCACACCCTTGTTGTTTCATTTTTAAAGATGCTAGAATCGCACACAGATTCTAGCACACAAATGCTACGCTGCGTCTCACTGCTGCTCACTTACCAAAATCACAACTCCAGTTAAGCTAAATATTAACCTTGTTACTACAACAACCTAGTACATAAAGAACCAGCAACATAAAGAAGAAACTTTGTACTACTCCCAGTATTATATTTTGTCATAAGACTCTCTGACTTTTTCAGTGTAGTATGAGAAAACTCCTTTTTGTTTAATCTTCCTCGACATTTACCCTCAATCTGCCCACTACACACACACACTCCGTGTCGCTGTTGTGTCTATTTTGCAGTGCTCAGAGCCATTACCTCCCAGAAAGATTTGATGTTTGCTCAGATAATGTTCATTCATGTGAGCTGTATAGAGTTACTGATCCCATCGTCTATACTATCTGGAAACCTGTGGCCTGTGTGTCAGAGCAGAGAGCTGCATATAAGTGGCTCTTCTCTTTTTCCTCCGTCTTTCATTTCCAGTCGACTTCAGTAACGATCTTTATTGACGGAATTGTTGTAACACGCAAAGACACACAGCTGAGAGGGAACGTGTGTCATCACATTTGTCTTATTGGAGTGGATTTTCATGAGCCTGTTGAAAGTCATGGGGGTGGGAAAACTCCTGGAAACTTTTCCATATACTTTCCATAATAAAAATTCAAAATTGAATAGTTTCCATGGGAATTAATTGGATTTTTTTTCAACCCTACTTGAGAGAGACTCATCTCTTTCTGATTTACTTTTTTGTTTGTCACATGGTGCATTCACACCAAGGCCAAACACTTGAAACCTCAAGCATGTGTTTTCTTTTATTTCTGTTGGTTTGGTTCACTCTCTGACTGATTCAAACTGAGATCATCAACCATCTCCAAGAAAGCAAACAGTATGAGTTGATTTCAACATCACATAGCCAGTGTGTCCAGGAACTACCTTTAACTTTGTGCTTTGACAAAAAACAAAAAAAAACACAAGGTGTGGTCCTGCAGATTATTAAGAAAATCTAGATGTCTTGTTTGCACAGCACAGTTATTTGCTGTAGAGCAGCGCCCCCTTGTGTTAGAAAGTGTGTAAATATTACACACTTTATTACATATAGATACAGTTTATTACACATAGACTTTTGTACAGTTTTCTGTAGAGATTTCTTCATGTTTTTTTTTATTATTTGCTGTATTTTCCTCATTTGTGTAGCAAAAAATTAATGATATGGTTTAAGAGACTTAAAATTATGACACAACATGAGACTATCATGTCTTTCTGGGCAAATTGGAAAAACTCAAGCATCAATCCTTCATACCACAGATGCTTAAATCAATATACTGTAGAATGTTTATGAAGTTCCTTTATATTGCTCCAAAACAATTCAAACAAAAGAAAAGCATCTGAAATGAAAAGTGTAATTTAAAAACAACAAATTTATTCACACTTTTGTAGAACTTGATTTTAAATGTTTTTAGTGTTTTACTTTTCTTTTTCTAAAAGGCCTTTATAAATTGAACATCTTGTCATGTTCCCTCAAGGTGACCCTCTGTTTTTTTTTCCTCTCTGTTCTTTAGTATCAGTGAGCATTTCCAACCTGTACCCTGGCTGTGAGAATGTTAGTGTGCGGAGTCGCAGCATGATGTTTGAGCCCAGCCTCACCAAAGGCGTCCTTGAAGTCTTCTCCCCCGTCAACAACTCTGTGTCGACAGCTGATGAGCAGGCCACAAGGGCCATCGACATCCAGCACACCAACATCCACGGTAAGAACCAGAGAAGCCTCTGATTAACCAAAAGCAAAACCGGAAACAGGTAATATTTCACTCAATATGTGAATATTCATTGGTCAAACTTCACATGTTTCTTTTTTTCCCTCTGTAGGTGTGGGGGACTTCAGTGTGTGGGAGTTTTCAGGGAATCCGGTCTATTATTGCTCGTATGACTACTTTGCAGCCAACGATGTCACATCAATCCACCTGGTCCTGTTCAGCCTGGAGGAGTCCTATGAGACACAGCTGAGCCACATCACCTACTGGCTGAACCTTCTCAAAGCTCTCACCCTGCCACAGGACAACATTGGTGAGGACAGTCTCTACATTCATCCCTGACTGAATGAACAGTGTATCTGCCTGATCTGGCTAAAAACCCTTTAAAAAGCTTTGAATTGCCTCAGATATTTGAATCTAGTCTGATTGTAGCAGGTAAAAAGGGATTGTCTTATAAAGAGAATACAAATAAATGAGCAGTCAAGTGTTATAATACAGTTGGACCCTTAATAGGATCTTTCAACATCTAGGATGTTGAGAAATGTGTAGGAACAGACTTGTTTGTTTGTTTGTAGAGATTAAAACTGATTGATTTTACACCATTTGTGTCAGTTTTCAAGTTTTGGGGGAAATAATATCGACCTGACTTTGTGTGTCTTCTTGTGTGTTTTTCCAGTTTTTGGAGGTCGGATCCAGCAGCCACTTATGGTCGTCCTGGTCGCGACGCATGCTGACCTTGCTGATGTTCCCAGAGCGTTCTCTGGAGACTTCAGCTACGACAAGGAGCGAGCACTTCTTAAGGAAGTCAGGAACAGGTTGGTAATGAAACCACAGAAAATAGGGGGATCCAGAGGGAGGGATTATCGTTGTTGTTGTTGTTTTTGGTAGTCATGTTGTTATTGACAGCATCTCCCTCAATGCAGAGTCAAACAATTCTGAAATGACCTGACTCACAGCAAGTGTTTTTTGTCACATAGATCATACCATAAGCCTCAGTGAATGATCCAACCAAGGCCACAGTTATTATGTTGTTATTTTTTTGGGTTGTTGCACTTGACCAGTCTACACTAGCTTCAGGGTCTCCGTTTACTTGTCAGTATATTCATATATTTTACTATTTTAACTGGTTGTTTTTGGTCTCTTTGTGTGTTTGCTCTATGTTCAGATTTGGCAATGACCTGCAAATCAGTGACAAATTGTTTGTGATGGACGCTGGAGCGTCAAACTCTAAAGACCTAAAGCTGCTGAGGAGTCACTTGCAGGAGCTTCGCACCAACATCATCTCAGTGAGCTCCTCTTCTTACTCCCTTTGTCTTGTGAATTTTAAACGTTGACCGATACTCAATCTCCCTGAATAAACATGTGCACAGCTGTTGAATAATCAAGTTTTCTAAGTAACCAAGTTAATGTGAAGTCTGTCTGAAGGTGCTGAAAATCTCTTCATGTTATCTGCGTTCTGCTTACAGACTTAAAGCTACAGTAGGCAGAAAAAATAGTTGATTGTGGAGCAATGTTTTGTGCTCATCTCGTCAGATGAGCACAAGACATACACACTAGTTTCATACTCAACAGATAGCCTGGGGGAATCGTTCTCTCTCTGAAAACAAGTATTTCATTGTGTTTATTGTCCATCCCTCTTTTTTACACTTATTTTTAGGTGTCTTTGCACCATATCAAATTTCTTAAGTAGGAATCTTTCCACCGAGAGGGACATTAATGCACTGTGGTTGTTTTAAACTGACAAAAGCAGTGATTGGTCTTTCATTACAGGGCAGATTTCTTTATGTCTTGTAAACAGAGCTCAGGGAAGGAGCTGAAGTCTACATGAGCTCAGATATAAATTTGATTTACATGATACTCAAAGGAAGTTATTGATCAATTATACCACAAAATCAGGCCTACTAAAAATTTAAGGATGCTAATGCTAATCAATATGTAATGTTTTGAGTTATATATAGTATTTTAATGGCTAGTGCAATGAATTGTTAATGTAAATACCGACTAATTAAATATATTAATAGTTTCCATATCCAAACTGAATGTAGAAAGTTTTTCTTCCTCATTTGTGAGTTAAATCAAAGCTGCAGTGCGTAATGTTAAAATTCTATATCTGTTTGGTCCTATACTTATACTGTGTCCTTCACCTGAAAACAGGCTGCCAAGCAATACTATCAGACCTGACTGAGACAGCATGTGTGTAGTGCAGGGGCAGGCACTGCTGAACAAACAAACGTTTGTGTTTTCAATCACACACCTGTTTGCAGACTTCTTGCTTTACGAGCATAATGTTGCCGTCACCTCTTCCATAACATGACATCCTTAACATAAAGTGAATCACTTCCTGCCTGCAGCGCTGGAATGTTGCTGGACAACAAAAGTTTTAAGAGAAACACAGAGAGAGTCGTGTGGAGCTGCTGTGCTGATCATTGCGTGAACTCTTTCGAAAATGATCTAAAGAAATTACAACATACAGTGAATCCAATTGTTGTTGCAGAGTTGCGGTCCCATGACCTTGTTGTCAGAGCGTTTGCTGACCACATTGCCGACATGGAGGAAGATGAGCGGACCCAACCAGCTGACATCATGGCAGCAGTTTGTCAGTGACGTCCAGGAGCATATCAACCCTCTGGTCAACCAGGATCACCTCCGCACACTGGCCCTTCAACTTCACAGCATGGGAGAGGTGTGTGTGTGTGTGTGTTTTGATTTTATCAGCAGACCGCTGCTAGAACATAAGATAATAATTAGATGCTTTTGGAGGAGGTAAGATATACACTCTGAATTAAAAAATGGAATTTCTGCAAGGAAACAGAAATAACAACAAAGCCATTTTCTTACACGAACTCTGGGTAATGACTGGAGACTTGGCTTTGTATGTTTTTCTGAGTTTATTGTTCACGTACGACAAATGTAGTGTGACCATGTGGGTGAGAGGGGTTCACAACAGCACAGTAGGAGAATCCAGATGATGTCGGTGAGGGTGTGGTGCCTGGCTTTGAGTATGCATGAGATAGAACACTGGCCGTTTCACCCACTGTGGGTTATCCAGTGATTCTCCTGCTGCGCTCACACATGACCTCACTGGGATATTATCCATAGACTATAGAAGGGGCAGGAAAATCTGTGGATAATGTCTGGAGTGACTTCTGCAGAAATTTGCTTTAAAGCATACAGTTCCTCCAGAGAATGTGTGACGATCAGTGTTAAGGTGTGCTACTGTTGATGATCTATGGTGTATGCTTCAGGAGAAGCACTCAAATTCATTCTTAATGTGTATATTGTTGTAATAATGTTTATAATCAAAGAAGAGAGGTCAAATCAAAGGGTGATGCCACAGTGGCTCATCAAAGCCATGTATTATTTCTCCAGATCACCACCAGGGTGCGCTATGTTGTCATGAATGGATCAAAATCAAGCTGAATGAGCTCAGAAAAACCTTAATGTGTGATCCATGTTATTGTATAACTATAAAGGCATCGACTTCAGTTTGTGGAACATTTAAATGTATGTAATTATAATTGTCAAAGTGTTTAATTCTTGTTGAGTCTTTGTCCCCCTTTTATTCCTCCCTTTTTTTAATCCAAATCTATTTCTCTCTGATGTGATTTCTCTCTGTCTTTTCTTACATTCTTTGGCTTTAATTTGCTGTCCATTGTCTCCATCATTATTCCTCTTCCTTCTTTCATTCCACAGATCAACATCATGCAGAGTGAGACCGTACAGGATGTTGTTCTTCTGGAGCCTCGCTGGCTGTGCAGCAACGTCCTTGGCAAGCTGCTCTCTGTGGAGATGCCAAAGGCCATCCACCACTACAGGGGGCGCTACAGGCTGGAGGAGATTCAGGCTCTGGCCGCCGAAAGTGACGTGGACGAACTGCTGCAGATTTTGGACGCCATGGATGTCTGTGCCCGTGATCTCACCAACCCCTCCATGGTGGATGTCCCTGCCCTCATCAAGACAAACGGTCTCCATCATTCCTGGACTGAAGAAGAGGAGGAGGATTCGCTGATCTATGGGGGGGTGCGACTTGTCCCCGCTGAGCACCTTACCCCCTTCCCTTGTGGCCTGTTTTACAAACTGCAGGTGAACCTGTGTCGCTGGAGCCACCAGCAAAAACCAGAGGAGGAGGGTGCGGAGGATTTTGATGGAGATATTCATCTTTGGATGAATGGGGCCAAGGTGACTCAGACAGGAGTGGAGGCTATTATTCTGCTGGTCAACCACGGCCAGGGGGTGGAGATTCAGGTGCGTGGACACGACTCGGAGCGGGCCAAGTGCTACACCCTGTTGGACACCATCTGCAGTATAACAGACAATCTATTGGCCTCCACGCTCCCCGGACTGCTCACAGCCAAATACTACTTAAGTCCTCAGCAGCTGCGGGAACACCAAGCCCCCATCATGGTCTACCAACCCAAAGATTTTTTACGGGCTCAAGTCCAGCGAGAAAATTCTCTCACCAACACCATGGGCGGTTTCCGGGAGAGCTTCAGCAGCATTCTGGTTTTCGGCTGTGCTGAAGTTTACCAGCAGGGCATTCTGGGAACAGACATCCATATATCAGATGTCCCTCTTTTAGCGCGCAGGAAGCTCTGCCGCATGCTGGACCCTCCTGACGCTCTGGGGAAAGACTGGTGCCTGCTGGCCATGAACCTGGGCCTCACTGATTTGGTGGCCAAACACAGTAACGGGACTGCGAATGGCACTCATGAGCTGGACTTGGATGCAGATTCCCAGCAGGCCACACTGCAGCCCAGCCCAACGGCGGCGCTGCTACAGGAGTGGAGTGGGCGGACGGAGAGCACGGTCGGCGTGCTGATGGCCAAACTGAGGGAGCTCGGCCGTCGAGACGCAGCCGACTTTTTGCTTAAAGCTTCTCCTGTTTTCAGGGTCAACATGGAGGCATTAGGAGCGGCCAGCGTCTACCCCCCCACCTGCAACGGAGGCACATCATACAACTCCATCAGCTCTGTCATATCCCGCTGAACTAAACAGGGTTGACTTTCTGACGGTCGGTCTGATGTGACATTTCCCATATTCAGGACAAGACAAACTCTGTGTGTGTGTGCGTGCGTGCGGGTGTGTATGTGTGAATGAATAAGTGCAATCGTTTCCAGAGAGTCCTGCTGCTCACTCTTTAATCACTCCATGACCTTGGCACATGAGCCAGATGTTGTATGTGCCCTCCACACTTGTATAGAAGACCTTTCCTTCCACTATGAATGTTGTCAAAGAACTGAACGTCCTGAGCTCCAAAGAGGAATCCTGTGCTTTTACTCTGTTCTTAATAATGTCGTGCTGCTTTTTAATATTCCTGTTACTCTTCTATATGCCCGTGTCTCACTCCGCTCACTGCTAACACTCAGAAACTTAGGAAATGCTCAATTTCATTATATCCAAATGAAAGAATGGATGAGGTTTATAAAGGTAACAGGCTTACGTTTGGACCTTCTTCATACCGAGGCAGTCGTCTGTTCTCGCTCTATCCATCACAGTCCTTACTTCTGTTTTACTCATGTGGCCATTTAGCTTAGTGTTTATTAAACGAAGGGCATTTCTCAGAGTGTCTCTGTGGCCTTCTACCTCCCTGAAGAGCACAAATAGTCTTGTTACAATAACAGTGGTTCTTTGTAAACACCTGAACAACTGTGCCTTGTTGACACTGATCGTAAAATGAATGAAGTAGAAAAAAAACGAAAGCTCGGAATTTTAACCTAATGTCCAAAACCCCAAACACACCTGACACCAGATGCTTAAATTTCTGCTGTGTTGTGTTTAATGTTGTTGGATTAGTCAGGAGATAAAACATTCAACAACGAGGAGTCGATGCTATGGAAGCTAAAGAGTCAAAGGGAAACGGGTTTCATTTTGATCAGTAGATTTTTTCAGCTGTCTCTCTCTTAAAGTATTATTCCTTCTTTAATCCATCTAAGAAACAATATTCTCTTGATTCGTTTAGTGACGCTTTGTTTTACAGGTTTGTTTCTCATAATTTCTTGAACGTTTTCCAGAAAGGATCACATTTTTGGTGCTAACTACCAGAACATATAGATGCAGAGCAGAGTGTCTAGTTTAGTTACTGCGTATTGACCTCATCTAAACTCTAAGCACTGCTCTTAGGAATAGTTGTAATTACATTTTAGTAACTTATGTTTTTTGTCTTGGGCATAACATGTGTACTCTCAGACTCCTCTACATGTATTTATATAAAACACAGCAGTTCACTGAAAAATTCACCAGAACCTTAGTTACTAAGAGGTTCTAGCTATCTATCATGTTTAGATGATCTTGCAGTAATTGAACCCAACATTACACACTAGCACCAAATGATTATGTTACCCTTTCTAGGTTCCTTCACAATAATTTTACAGTGAAATATCAAGAAATTATCAGTAGACTTAAATACCCGTAAAATAAAAGTGTTACAATAAATGTTTTCACCATTTATGCAAAGGGAACTGCAGTTGTTTTTACAGAAATAAGGAGAGTTTTTAGAACAGTGATCTTTCAAGTGCATAAATCTATTTGCTATAAGGGGTTGACACATGTTTTCTGAGCATTCATTTAAAAAATCATGAGCATCAGCTCAGCACTCATGTGCTGGCAAGTTGATATATAAAAGAAAAAGTTTTTTTTTTTTAAAGGTGAATTTTGTAATGAGGTTGATTTTCTACCAAACTAAAAGGTCATGTATTATATGTCGGGCCAACAGTTCTGGTTAACCCACCTGACACTGCACCTTTCTAATGCTTCCTCACCAGGTTTTCAACACGCGTGACCAGTGCTTGAGGCAGCAAATAATCACAGCATCATCACAGAGTCGTTGCTCGTCTGTGTTTGTCAGCCAGAGTTGCGTGGCTTGGTCTTCATATGACACAAAGCTGTAACCTGGCTCTCTCAGCTGAATCAGTGGGGGGGGGACGAAGGCGTGAGGTTTAGTGTTGTTTGCTGACAAAGGCCAAAGGCTGCTGAAGACAGAAATGTTTTGGGAAAAGCATTTTCACTTTGTGTACGCTTGTATTGTAAAATGTTTGTAATCCAAAGTGGATCCAAAAGAATACTCTTTCTTTTTTCCAGTACGTATATGTTGATTGAGTGTTTCACTCCTGAAAAGTTCAACTTTTTTCACATTAAGAACCTTTTTCGGGATAAAAAAAAGAAAAGAAAAGATGAGCTCTGTGCTCTGTGCAGTATTTCCTGTCTGTCGTCCCTTCCTCCAGTCTTCAGTGTTACCATCTGTTTGCGGAGATAAAAAAAACAGACTTTTTTTAAAATGCTGTACTTGTGCTCTGTCACTGTTTTGTCTCAGCTTGAACTTGCCAATTGACACAGCAAACCTTTTAGCTGTGATGTAAATACCCCGAGGCCACTTTCCTTGACTTCATGTTTGTTTTCAGGTCACTTCAAACTTTTCTTTTTGGCCCAAACGAGTTTAAAAACATTTTCCATAGAATATGGTACAATAACGAACCAACACTTTGTCTACGACAAAATGACAAATGTCAAACAGTTCTAATGAAGCTTTTGTTAAAGTTGTATAAACGTTGCCAATGTCGTGTGCCTAAAACACACTTATATTCATTCCTCTGTTGTTGCCTTTGACAGTATATGATGCTGAGATGTGATGTTTCAGAAAGGGAAGCGAACATTAGTTTTCTGTTTCTTTTGTTTCTTTAAATATAAAAGATGAGAATCACAATAATATTAACAACTTCATATCCAGCTGTTCCATGTGGCTGTGGCTATGAGTCCAAACAAGACGTGTGGATCAGTACTTCTGTATTTGTTTCTGTCGTACGAGGAAATGTCACTCCGCATTATTTCTGAGTGAACTTTCCCTTCTGTGGATTTTATTGCATTGCACAAGTCTTTTTTTTGTCACTATTTATGTTACATTCTTTAAGCATGTCTTAGAATGCCATGTTCTTAGTACTTCTGACACTTTATAGTGTAATACATTTTATAATAAATTCTTTACCTCATATCATTGTCTGCTGTCCTGCTTGAAGACATACTGTACAACTTAGACCAGGAAATCGCTGTGGTCAGTCAGGACTGCAGGGACAGTCTTTTTGTCTTTCGATTATCTGGTGGACTTGTCCTCTGCTAAATTCCAGGCTGTGTTATTTACACTTCTCTGGGTTCATCATTGTGGAGTTTTGGCTGCAGGGCTGCACCCACACACACACTCATGTGATGTGTTTGCTGCTGGCGGAGCGATTTGTCTTAACTTGTCCCAACTGCTGACGCTGTTGACTGACATTCACAATATTGTTTTCCAGAGCAGTTAATAGTCAATTATCATTGACACTGGCTTTAATGGCAACACATACGGTCCCTCTGTTCATTAATAATTAGTATTTACATGTAAAAAATAGTCCACCAGGACCTGGTCCTCAGGGACCCCTGCTTTACATGTTTTAGATGTTGCCCTGCTCTAACACACTGTCTGTCTGTCTGTATGTCTGTCCTAATCTTAGCTAACCAGTGTTTTTTTGGCCTCTTTCAGATATCAGACATGAATAACATAATAACATAAACCATGTGTTACATGCACAGAGGCGCAGCTTGTTAACAGGCAAGGCAGGCAACTGCTTGGGGCCCCGAGCCGATAGAGGGCCGCCGACACTCGGAGCCCGAGGGCTGTTTTTGCTGAAATGTGCAGTGACCAGCCGCCTCCCTGTCCCCCTTAAACAACAATGGGCGATTTGCAATGACATCTCAGTAGGAAACCTCCCTAAAGGGGCCCCACCTCACTTTAACCTGAAGTTATTGTTCTGCTGGAAAATGATTATTTTATCTATCATATTATTATATCTTTTTTACTCAGTATATATATATATTTTGTTTCCTGTTATATACAGTATTTTATTGTTCTATATATTTATATTGTTTTATAATTTGGGTTCTTTGCAGTGTAATGTATTTTTTTACTAAGTTTAAATAGTTTTTTAAAAGCTATTTACAGTATTTTATTGTTCTTTTTTTTTTTTTTTAATTCATACAGTTTTCATTGGTGTCAGCTTATTTGTAACATAATGGTGATGAACACTGGTTGGAAGGGCCCCTACAGACTCTAGGATCGCCTCTGGTTACATGCCCAAGTATAAGGCCAGTGTTGTCTCTCCTCTCCCTCACCTGTGCACACTAATCAACTATAGGTCGATTGGTGTGGTTGGCAGCCACCTGTGTCTGGCCAATCAGCAGCCAGGACACACTCTATAAGAAGAGTGTGTCTCTCAGAGTTCTCCTTCTGCTGGGGATTCCTGAATGTTAAGAGTTATGATAGGAGGGCATGAATTAGATAGGACTGGGTTAGCGTTATATATCCACCTTGTAGGGTTTGCCTCTGTTACACATTACGGGTTGTGCCATCCCATGTATTCTTTTGTTTCTGTCTCTTTTTTTGTGGACAAGATAGTGGGGGAGTTTCGGTTTTAATGTGAGTGACAGCCTGAGAGACAGGCGAAATATTCCTTAAAATAAAGGTTTGAGTTGTTTGCACTTGCACCCCTGGCTTCCTCTCCTTTCATTGGTTTCCATGCGTTGCTATCTCACTCCTTGGAGATGTAATGTAACACCATGGAATATCATTGAGGAGGATCTATTAAGATATGTAAAATAACATAACATAAGATAACCAGTGTTATTTGGCTCCAGGGCCCCTCTGAGCCCTTGGGTTCAACTCAAAGTCATCATTGGCCTGACACTATCAGCTGTTGGATTATCTGAGTAAAAACCTCCTGCGTCAATAATGTTAACAAACGTTTGAACCGAGACTATTATGTACATCACGTGTGTTATTGACTGGTGGTGGAAGAACAGACCGACAGCTGTTGTGTCTGCACAGCATCCTGATCACAATCAATGGATCTGTATCAGTGAGATATTCAAGGTGTTTTATGTTGATATTCATTCTAAAATTGTGTGGTTTTTCGTCTTTGCCTTTTTGTGTTCCGTTCAAATCCTAGTAAAGATATAAATAAAGGTATATTCACAGTTACATGACATTGTTACATGTAGCTGGTCAATGGAAGATAAATGTATTGGCTTCACAAAGGCATTAGGATAACGTGATTGTGTCTTTTACATCAAGATCTTAGAGATAAAAATGATCCAGTGTAGACTCAACAGAGGTGGAACAAGTACTAAAATATTGTACTCAAGTAAAAGCACCAATACTTTGATGAAATATTACTCAAGTAGAAGTAAAAGTAGTCATCTGAAAATGTACTCAAGTAGAAGTAAAAAGTAGTTCATTTGAAATGTACTTTAAGTGAAAGTTACTTAGTTACTTTGCGTGTGGTGTGAAGGTAGTAGAAATATGACAAGGGCTCAGAAATCAAAAACTATTTTGGAGCTCACGCGCCCGGCGCGACACAGGATATTACGTCACTTTTGGCGTAATTCGTCTGGTTCTGGTGTATATTTTCCCCCTGTAGGTCTTCATTGTGCTGAATTTTTTTTTTACTCAGTAACGGATAGGATTTATAGAGTAACTAAGTACAATACTTCAGTCAATACGTACTCGAGTAAAATACAAAATGCAAAATACAGAAAAAAGGTATTCAGTACAGTAACTTGAGTTTATGTATTTTGTTACTTTCCACCTCTGAGATTCAACAAGACTTGTCTTATAATTGGCTTCACCTCAACCAAACATTTATACAATTATTGTTCATGATTATTATTATCTCTAATACTAAGTGCAGTTATTCTAAGGGATCTGACTTTGCCCACTCAAACAGAAAGTGCTCAGTCAGTCACCGTCCTGCTTTGCTCTGTTTGAGCAACACACGCACAGTCACACATCAGCTGCTGAGGACGCAGTCTGCTTTCTGCAAACGCAAAGGGAACTCTGCGTATTTTTACCCAAATGTAAAGAAGAGTGGTGTCGCGTTGACGTGACCGCACAGTTGCAACAAGGAACGCTCTGAAGCGTCGTGCATTTTGCGCGTGTGACAACGTTAAGGCAAACTCTATGAGTCATGGCATTTATATCTCTGTTGTTTTGTTCATTTAGAATCCAGACTGCACATTATCTAACTAGTTGTTTGTTATTTGCGTTCTTGTCAAAAGTTGGATTGATGTAAAACCACTTTCACGTCAGCATAGGTAATATGAAGCTGGCTCCTGTTTCCAGTATCTATTGTATATTTAGTTAACCCTTTAAGGTACTACTCAACCATTTGGTCGACACTTAATGTTGTACTTTATGAATTACGCATAACTAGGTTTATTATGAACACACGTCTCAACCGTTTGGTAGAGGCCTGTATCTGAAATACTGTAGGGTCTAATTTAAAATAAAAAATAAAAAATATATATACATATTGATTGATTGTCGTTATTGTTATCATAAGTAAATAAAATAATAAAAGAATGCAAATGAATATTTTTTCCTTTGCTTTTTTCTTGGTGCGTACCTTAAAGGGTTAAACTAAACAGCAGCAGAGGTTCAACCTTATGGAATAGAGAAAATGGACTGACTGAATGACTATCAATTGGGGTCTGAAAGGTTAAAATACCAAGGTCATGGTCTTTGTGATTCAGACAGGGCATTTTATTTTATTTTCATATACTTATTGATGTAATAGATTATTATCACTGAGGAATTACAATACTGTTGCTTCGGTGGAGCTCATGTGACCATTTCATACATTTTGGGGTTAATTAAAAGACTGACTATCCTTTTATGTCTCAATCATGGAGAGAGTCATCTCTAAAACCACAGATGAAGCTTTAAAAGGCATAAACTAATGAGTTTGATCAGAAGTTTATTGATCCTGGATGTTTTTACTTCTTCTTTCTTTGCTGTACATGTATAGTTTTGCTTCAATTGTCTCATTTAAAGGTTTTATAACTTAAAAAAAATAATCCATAGTGACTTGTGTGGTGTTAATAATCAATATGAAAATCTATTGAACAACACAGAGAACATAAAAGCGCTTTTCTCGCTGTTTTTAAAAGGAAAAACATCCTGTGAGGGGGGGGGGGAGACAGTGGGAGGGAATCACGTGCTCCCATTATGACACCGTGTGCAGGGGGTGGAGCTTAATGGGAATAAACAAGAAACGGACCAATCAGATTGCGTTTCTCAGCGGCCACTCCGGCCTTTATAAACTTTGTGTAGGCTCGTCTGTAGAAGCTATTTTCTCCTTCTTCTTCGTCTACATCAAAGAATAAATTACAGTAAGTCTTACATTTATTTATTCGTTTTCCTCGCTTTTTCTTGTCCTAATAGTGACATTTGGTGCTTAAATGTGCGAGACATTGCACAATATCGGCAAAACATTTATACATATACGTTTTTATGTCGATAATTTAAAAAAAACGTCGTGGTGTCTGCGGTTTAAAAGCGTTAATTTCAACCTTTCATCTCACTCTAGTTACTTTTTTCAGTCAGAAATATCGATATGTTTATCGTCGTTCGTCAGTCTGGGCTTTGTTCGGTTCGGGTGTCTTTGTTGTCGTCTCGACTAAACAGCTGCTATTTTTTTTCATTCATTTATCCAACGGTTTTTAAATGAACCAGGAAAACGTCGACACGGAGCACAGCGTACAGAGAACAGGTCGTTCCCGGGAAAAGGTCTGCTTTTAATTTCATTTTCCTGGTGTCGGTTCTTGGGCCGCTGACTCCGCTCGGATCCCGTGACTGTGCAGGGAACAAAAACAAGGCTTGGTTCATTGTTGGGATCCGTCCAAGTCTCCTCTCTTCGGCGTTAAATAATCGGTAAAAACCACATGTTTCCTTGTAAACGGTTGACATTGACTGGAATAATCAGGATTTCACGTCTACTGTCTATTCGATGTGGGACGAACTGTGAGGAAATAGCCACGCAATCAGGAATGTGTATTGCGGCTCTTCTGTGGATCATATTTCAGAGTGTCCCTGAACGTACCCCATGGATCATGATACTTCAAAACACGTGATCGGGGGGAAACGGCAGTGGCTTATTTGTCTATTTCCCGGAGATTACGGAAGAAATGTGTGTTTTGTAACGGAGTCTCTGTCGATAGTCAAAGCTAATGATTAACCTCCATGTTTTCTTGTTGTTTTCCAGTAGGAAGTGACAATGCTGCCTCTAGCGGTGTTCGTGGTGTGTTTAAGTGCTGCCCTCTCGGCTCCCACTCTGGACGCACAGCTTAATGACCACTGGGAACTGTGGAAGAACTGGCACAGCAAAGCATACCACGAGGTGAGAGCTTTAATTATTATCATTTACCACTCTGACTGTCTGGAGTTTGCCAGGTCCAAGTGGAAAAAGTCTTAACTGGGATTGTTGTTGTTGTTTTTTTCTGTAGAAAGAAGAAGGCTGGAGGAGAATGATCTGGGAAAAGAACCTGAAGAAGATTGAGCTGCACAACCTGGAGCATTCCTTGGGAAAACACTCCTACAACCTGGGCATGAACCACTTTGGAGACATGGTATGAAGTTCGCAAAGTTTATACAAAGAAATTGGAAATTGTGACAAATGCAAAGTACAATAAAGCACACAAACAATATAGAGCAGACACAAGTGCAAGTTTGTTGCTGAAATGACTGGGCATTTCTTAAAGTTCTTGTAGTTGTAGTCAATTTGGTCCAGGTGTGAATTCCAGGACATGAAACTTAACAATTACAGAATGAGATCAAATAATAAAACGGGTGTTTATGAAATAGAGTTGATAGTTCAGATTAACTGCACGGTCAGAATTACTTCCTCATCCCGCCGCTTTGATGTCTGCAGACCAACGAGGAGTTCAGGCAGATCATGAACGGCTATAAGCGAGAAGCCCAGCGGAAGGTCGGCGGCTCTCTGTTCTTGGAGCCCAACTTCATGGTTGCCCCGAGTGCTGTGGACTGGAGGGAGAAGGGCTACGTCACCCCTGTTAAGGACCAGGTAACGGTGTTTTTCCCTCTGTGAACCTGTGATGCGTTTAGCCTCCAGTCTCTCTCTGGCAGCCACCGCTGTTTGGTTTCATAGGTTTTCAATTCCATACAACAGTTATAGTTTGAGCTTTTAGTGTTTTTTTTTTAAAGACTTTAGTTATAAACTTGTTATTCAATTCTACATGAAAAATGTGACTTTGTCCTCCTGGAATCCCAATGACTAAGTAAAGCAGCTCATTTGTCGTCATAAACATGGCTTATTTTCCTCGGTAAACATGATGTTAAGTGTGACTCACTCGAAGTAAGGACACCCCGGCCACTGAGGCAAGTGTTTAGCTTCACTGGGTAGATAAGGCGGTCAGCTGTGTGTTGTTTATGTTATCTGAGTGCTTCATATTCACTCCTTTCCGCCCAGTCATAGATCAATTGCTCAATGTAAGCTGAAACCAGTTCCACAGGTTCACTGCAGACAACATTCTCTACATTACAGCAAAGTGCTGCAGCGTTACTTCCTGTAAAACTTTTTCCCGGAGTCCAGGAAGTGTTTTCTCTCACGGAAAGATGGAGTGCAGTGACATGATATAAGATGCCATAAAAGCTACATACACGATTATAAAATGTCAAGTCATGCAAAAAATATTAATTACAAAATTAAAACAAGGTCCATTTTAATACGGTTGCAGTCTGATAGTGTGTACAGGACTGTATCTAATCTTATTAGTACAGTACTTTATGACAAAAGTAACCCTTCTGTGCATTGCTAACATGCAGAAACATGGCATGACTCGCATGTGATGTTTTGTGTCTGTAAATCTGACTTACGATGCACATGACCTCTGTATTCTAATGGTTTGATATTAAATAGATTCTGTAAAAAAAAGTTCTGTACTAAAAACAGCATATCCTGATCCTCATCCACTCTTCCTCTCTCTCTCTTTCTCTGGACTTAGGGTCAGTGTGGCTCTTGCTGGGCCTTCAGCACCACCGGAGCTCTGGAGGGTCAGAATTTCAGGAAGACTAGCAAACTGGTGTCACTGAGTGAACAGAACCTGGTGGACTGTTCCAGGCCGGAGGGCAACGAGGGCTGCGGTGGAGGTCTGATGGACCAGGCCTTCCAGTACGTCAAGGACAACTCGGGCCTGGACTCTGAGGACTCTTACCCATACCTGGGAACTGTACGTGTCCATCTGTCATGGAAAACCCTGTTTACATTAATCATTACTGACACTTGATACAGTTTAATTATTTTAATCAGTTAAACGATGCAGGTCTGTGTAAATATTTGATGCTGTCTTAACGGATCAAAGACAGTTGTCAACATCTGTACACAGTTCATTGATTTTGCTCCATTTTTAAAGCCATGCCTACAGGAAGTAATGATCAGGATATTGTGTATCTACTGGTCTGACTTTGTCATAACATCCTGTTCACCTTCTTCCAGGACGACCAGCCGTGTCACTACGACCCCAAGTACAACTCCGTCAACGACACCGGCTTTGTCGACATTCCCAGCGGCAAGGAGCACGCTCTGATGAGGGCCATTGCAAGCGTGGGGCCAGTGTCTGTCGCTATCGATGCTGGGCACGAGTCCTTCCAGTTCTACCAATCAGGTCAGCTCTTGGTCCAGTTTCCTTTTTTCACAAACAGTGTCATCTTCATCGCAGGTTGAAATATTAAAATGACTTTTTGTTGTGTATTTTAGGAATCTACTACGAGAAGGAGTGCAGCTCTGAGGAGCTGGACCACGGCGTGCTGGCGGTCGGTTACGGTTTCGAGAGCGAAGACGTCGACGGCAAAAAATACTGGATTGTCAAAAACAGGTCGGTTCATAAGAAATGTAAACGCTGCAGTATTTAAGACGGACAACAGACACACAACCATGGAGAATTAAAAGTATAATGAGACCCTAATAACGTCAGGGATTTTGTTATGATTATTAAACTGAATGCCACCTAGGGATCCTTTCTGGCTCACTGTTTTATATAAAAACTGGTGCTATAAAGTAAAACCATGCCTTTCCCTGGTTATGATTATAATTATAACTAAATGTTTGCTCTTCTTCTTGCAGCTGGAGTGAGAAGTGGGGAGACAAAGGCTACATCTACATGGCCAAAGACCGAAAGAACCACTGTGGAATTGCAACGGCAGCCAGTTACCCTCTGGTGTAATGTTTTTGCGCCGCTCCAATGTGTAGCATCTTAGTGTTTTTATTGCAATAGTTTGGCTGGAGACAGACGGAGGCTTCAGTCCGGACGACGTGTCGACGTGAGAGTCGGCCAAAGTTTCATGAGGAGAAACACTGTTTTTAGGGAAATGGCACCGTGTTGTTTTGGCTGGATTAATGCCACTTTTATTTTGTCCGAAAATATTTGAGTGTTCTGTTTTATTCATTGTAAATATGCGTAAGTGATACATTCAACACTTGCTTCTGTCATTGTAAATGTTTTCTTTTGTTTTTTTTTTTTACTGTGATCAATTAAAGTTGTGAAACACTAAGTTTGACGATTTAGAATCTTTGTTTTTATGAGTTCACAGATTAGGTTTCTGCTGCTGTTTCAATATTACCCAGTTTTGGCCTCTAGTTTTCCAAATGGTAAACTAAACAGTTGGGCTTTTGCTGTTGCAAGTGAAGGTATTTTTAATTTGTCCTATCGGATAAATAATGAAAATCATAATTTTAGTCATTTCAAATTTTCATGAACTCTTGGTGTTTCTTATAATCCCATTGAATTCTACTACTTAAACTTAAATCCCACCAGAATCATCAAATTGAGATGTTTTTGTTCAGCCAAACGTAAAAGGTTTGTTAAATGAAAGCATTTCACTTCTGTATTCTTCGCTTTTAAGTTCAATTTCCTTCCCCCAATTCAACAAAAGATAAACCCAAACCTTCATTTTAATGAAATGAAACCACACATCACAGGAACCACAGACTCAAAGAGGTTCAAAAACAGGAACAAATACAGTAAATGGTCTTCTCCCAGTTTAAACTATATATATAAAATTATATGAGGACAATTAAATCTTCTTGCATTAACATATGGCTAAATACAATATTTACTGCTGTTGACATTGACAGACTGTTGACCTCAGACATCACAGATGACAGATATTTGGTTGAAAGAGAAACTCCTCTAACAGATTAGGCATTAACATCAAATCCTTGATCTTGACCTGAGTTGGGATTGTGATTTCTTTCTTACTGAGGCCTTGGTTTAATGCCGGGAAAAGACATAGTCACATGATGTCATGTAAACTGGTACGGTTAAGATATTATGGGATTACTGATTCTTGCGACAATGGTGTTGATTCATGAGAGAGTCACCACTTTAGTCACCACACAGCGTGACCGACCTGTTCGCGTCATCAACTTCAGGTTTGGTCAAGGGTCTAAGTCAGGGGTGTCAAAGTCAGATGTAACTGTTATACAGAATAAATGTAACTTAATATAATGTAAAGTAAAGGTAACTACTCCGTAACATATTGCTAAATACATTTCTGTATTTATTACTTATTCAAGTTACAAATATGATGCATTATAGATGTAACCCAGTCCAGATGGTGTTTCTTGACAAACTAACATGTTTAAAAGTCTGTATCTGGTCCGGGCAGAGCTGCTCACACACCTTCAGCGATCTAGTGGCAGGATGCCCTCACTTTGCGGGTAACGCAACCCGCCAGAGGTGGAAAAAGTACTAAAATATTGTACTCAAGTAAAAGTACCAATACTTCGATGAAATATTACTCAAGTAGAAGTAAAAAGTAGTTCATTTGAAATGTACTTTAAGTAAAAGCTCACACGCCCGGCGCGACACAGGATATTACATCACTTTTGGCGCGCGCCCTCTATGTTCACGCGCCAGTGCTGGTGCTAATCACATCATCATTGGTGTATATTTTCCCCCTGTAGGTCTTCATTGTGCTGAATTTTTATTTTTACTCAGTAACGGATAGGATTTATAAAGTAACTAAGTACAATACTTGAGTCAATACGTACCCAAGTAAAATACAAAATCCTGATTTTAAATTGTACTTAAAAAATACAAAATACACAAAGATATTCAATACAGTAACGTGAGTAAATGTATTTCGTTACTTTCCACCTCTGGCAACCGCCATGCATTGTGGGAAATGTTGTTTATGGTCAACGCACGTTTTAAAGCAAAGATTTTTAAGACCAATTAATCACGCGCGGGCCACATAAAATGACGTGGCGGGCCACATCTGGCCCCCGGGCCTTGAGTTTGACACGTGTTCTAAGGTATTAGGTGTTAACTTGTTTGTGTTGACATTGACTCCCTCGCTGACCTAAATGACAGCGTCAACAGTGTGTGTGAATATGTGTTGTTTTCTGTCACATATTTACTTCAGCTCAGAGTTCAGTGCAGGTCAGGCTTACGTGCTAAGCCAGCCAACACTCTGGTGACCCAAAAAACAGAGAGGGATTAAAGGTCAGCTGAAAAAAAAAAGTGTTGACAGAACTTTGGATGTTTTAGTTCGTTTTATTTGTACGTCAACTGGAAAAAAAACCCTTCACACTCACCCGCGAACGTTTTTATATAAAAGTAAACACAACTACCAGGGCCACACGATTCATTGTGAAACAATCAAAAACGGCTCCATGAGCACAAGTGCAGTTTTTAAGTAAAGCAATTATTTGATCATATTAAGATAATATTTGTGTTATGGAGAACATCTGCATTGCTACGGATGTTCACTGGCCCACAGTTAAGATGCAAACATTATTTACTACAATATCGCACAAAAAATAATCACAATATGGTTTTTGATCTCATGGCTCCCACCGAGCGATCATTTACATTTCGTATAATTCAATATATATAGTAATTAATCTGCTTCTGGAAATGACTTCAGCTGAGAAAATGAAGGTGACAACATGGACAGGTCACTGAAGGTCAGATTAACAAACACACGTATTGCTCAAACAGCCAGGGTCAATAGAAACGACCGATGTGACGAAAAAAATGGCGTCAGGTTAAAGATTTTAACAACACGGCTGTTAGAAACGATCATCTGTCACTATAGCTTTATTACTGATCCTCCTGAATGATTATAAAATGATTAAGAGTTGTACGACTAACAAACATTCATTGTTGGAGATCTGGTCTTCATCAAAGCTTTTTTCTCAACTTTTTACGCAAACTTCTTGACAAACGACAGGTACTCGTTGACGTCGTCAGGGGAGCCGACCACGAAGGGCACCCGCTGGTGCAGCGTTTCAGGCTGGACGTCCAGTATCCTCTGTGTGCCCGTGGTGGCGAGGCCTCCCGCCTGCTCGATGAGGAAGGCGACGGGGTTGCACTCGTACAGAAGCCTCAGCTGTGGGACGAGAATTATGATTTAAAAAAAAAAAAACCACACAGTGTCAGATTTGTATGAATTTTTCTTAAGCTGAAACTGTGACATGAATGTACTTCAATACTTTTAAATAAGGAAAGAGCTATATATATATGTATATATATATATATATGGATATGCATTCTGTATAAATGGAACATTTATGTTTAGTGTTTTTATTACAGTTGTCCATATGTTATATCATATTTTATTTAAATTTGCATCAGAAATATGTTTTTTTTTTTACTTTTACTTTGAAATTCTGGGAATTATCATCATGAATAACATTATTGCCCTACACTACTGTTCAAAAGTTTGGGCTCACTTAGAAACGTCCTTATTTATGAAGGAAAAACACGTTTTTTTCAATGAATATAACATTAAATGAATCAGAAATACACTCTATACATTGTTAATGTGGTAAACGACTATTCTAGCTGCAAAAGTTTTTAACCCTTTAAGGTACGTACCAAGAAAAAAACCAAAGCATTTTTTATTATTTTATTTTATTTTATTTACTTATGATAACAATAACACGAAATTAGACTACAGTATTTTAGATACAGGCCTCTACCAAACGGTTGAGAAGTATGTTCATAATAAACCTGGTTGATGCATTTTTCAATGAGATATAGTGACTTAAAGTGTATTCAACCAAATGGTTGAGTAGTACCTTAAAGGGGGTTAATATGAAAACAACATGGCATGGCATGGCATACTGTAGATGGTCAAACAATATTCTAACATTAAATGTTAGTTTTACCGTCATATTCAAGGAAGACAAGGAAGTCAGTCATGTTTTCACAGATGCACTGGAGCTGACACAAAATGTGACTCGTGCCGCTTTCTGAAATATTCTCTCAGGTATTTTCGCAGTTTCACTTCCCAGTAAACACAGACTGACATTTTTAAAAAAAAAAAACATGGGCGGCCACATTTGTCTGAAAAGTGAAAGCACTTCAGGGGTTTCTGGATCACATGTGTACAAATGGTTTTTCCAGATAATCTAAGATAGTTCCGTGTGCACCTGGTGCTAATTACACATCACATTTTTTTGTATTTATACTGTATATATTCACCGATCACAATCTGTGTCATAGGACAAGTTATGATCTATCACCTGTCCTGAACCATCAACCATCAAATCCTGATGAAACAATACAGTTCATATTTCTAATTTCAACTAAAGAAATTTATGCAATTTCATAGGGTTTGCATGTTCTCCCCATGTGTGCGTGTGTTTTCTCCAGGTTCTCCAGTTTCCTCCCACAGTCCAAAATCATGCAGATTTAGGGATTAAGTAAATAGGACACTCTAAATTGACCATAGGTATCCTGTGACCTTCATGTGGAGGATAGAGATTACACTCTTAGAAATAAGGGTTCCAAAAGGGTTCTTCTATAAGGGCTGAGGTTCCAACTGGAACCCTTTGCTTCTGAACAAACCTTTCCCGAATAAAGGTTTTTTCAAGGGTTCTTGGTGACACTAATGGTTCCAGTAAGAACCATTTTGATCCAGAGAACCCTTTAAAACCCTTTCTTTTTAAAAGGGTTCTTGGTGGAACCCTCCAAAGAGGTTCCACCTGGAGCCAAAAAGGGTTCTCCTATGAGGACAAGCCGAAGAACCTGGTTCTACTTAGCACTTTTATTTCTAAGAGTGTAGAAGATAAAGACCTTGAGCAAACACAGTGTTTAACATGTGAAGACATGACCTTACCACACAGGACATATTGTTTCAGGTCAGTAATAAGAACCTCATAAATGTATAAACTAGGGATGAACCAATAAAATACTTATGGCGTGTTGTGAGTGCTGTCACACGAGGAGAATGAAGCCGAACAATGCCCAACTGTTATAGTATCAATCTCAGGTTAAAAAAAGAAGAAGAAGAAGCAAAATGCAAACTCAGATACAATAATAAAAAGATCTAAAAGATGTGAAATGACTGATGTCATAGCTACATCAAGTTATACCGAATATAAACCATCAATAAAGCAGTTATTTAACTCCTGTTATAACCAAAAGCTCTTATTAAAATAGTCTTTTGCTTTATGATTTGATGACATATACACTACTTCAATTTCAGAATGCACCTAAAATGCACTATAACCTTTACACGTGAACTTAAGTTAAACTTTTGAATGCCCAATTGTTCAAAGTTTCAGTACTTATTGACTAACATGCCATTCTCTAAGGTGATTAACTGCAAAAATCACAAAAACTGTCTGATGTAGTGGTTCAATTGTTCTAGAAAAAAGTCCTGGTTCAATGACAGTTTGTATTCAAACAGTCGTCTTCATCACGATGTTCAAATGTTGACATCATGACACCAGGACAACACAAAATTGATCAAGATATTGAGACATTGATATGTTTTGTCGTGGTATTGCCGTCACTGTTGTTAGCTCTTAGTTAGAAATTACCATTGCATCTTTCTACTTAAATGCTACTTCCCTTCTACTTCTACCCACCTTCTACCACATGCTCAGCTGTCGGGAGGAGGAAAAAGGCCAAAGGTTGTGGTTTTATCGTTTGTTTCCAGCCTCGACAGTCTCTGAGCTTTATTTATCACCAGACGAGAAAAACAACTCTCACCTCAGGTTACACAAAGTGCTAAACTCACTGTACTCTGTGTGCGTGTGTGTGTGTGTCACAGTTATAAACCCCTTCATCTATGACGAGCGTGCGTGAGTTCACTTCATAACACTGGACTGTGGGGTCAGATATTTACGCTCAAAGCTGTTTTAAAGAGCGTTTAAACAGTGCTTTGGTGTTCATGTAACTATCTTACTTCAGTGTGGTGGTTTTGGAGGCGCTCACCTTTCCCTTTGGGCTCTTCTCATTGGCCGGGTACATGAAGATCCCTCCATAGGCGATGGTGCGGTGAACGTCTGAGACCATTGATCCCACGTAGCGGGATCCATAGGGAGCGCTTCCATCCTGCAGGAGAGGAGGAAAACATAGTTTTCATCAGTGGTTTATCCTGTGGAGGGGATCGCGCATGAAACATAAAACAATATTTGAATCACATATTTAAATCAGAGATGGACTATATTTTTATTTGGACACATTACATTTAAATTTGAGGGTTCTTTTTGGGGGTTTTCTCCACAGAAGCAGGTGCCAATCTGATGCCAGCTGCACATCTATACGGTATACTGTTTTTTTTTTTTCAAATCATGCACAGGTGTTCATATTCTTTTTGCTTATTATGATTTAGCAGAACTTTGAGGGTGCTGGTGACCCAAGATAAACCCCCCACATAAACAAGGCTGTTTATGTGGGGGAAAAGGTCCTAAAGAGGGATACTGAATACTAGTATGGAATACAGTTCAGTTAAGAAGAAAAACGATTACTTATTTACACAAAAATCAAATATTCTCGCCAGAAAAACTAGGATTTTATATTTTTAAAGGTTAAAAAAAATGTTTTTTTAATTAAACATAAGGTTTTTATGGGGTAATATTCATGTGCAGACCAGGCAGGAGACTCAAATCAGAGTTGCAGCTCCAGCAGATTTGCAGAACAGCAAACAACAAACAGGTCAAAGTCCTTCAGCAGCTGCTGGGGCATACAGTACATATACATATATACATATATATATATATATATATACACACACACCTACAATAACAGGCTGTAAAGAGATCGACGATCACTGGTTGGTTCAAAGTATGAAAAAGTATTTCTGGGAAGTTTATCTTATCTTATGTGGAGTTCATGTCACTCCCTGCAACAAAAAAAAAACACAGACACTGTGAACAAAGCACTGGATGTGAGTGGATCTGCAGCAAAGTGAGACTCGTGTTCGTCGTGTTCAGACAGAGAAACGTGATAAAGAGTCATGTGCTCGCTGAGTCATACCTCATTCATCACAGGGAGGGTGTGTGTGTGTGTGTGTGTGTGTGTGTGTGTGTGTGTGTGTGTGTGTGTGTGTGTGTGTGTGTGTGTGTGTGTGTGTGTGTGTGTGTGTGTGTGTGTGTGTGTGTGCGTGTGCGTGTGTTTAAACCAGGGGTCTCAAACTGGCGGCCCCCCAATCGATTACATGCGGCCCCCCACTTAATATCATGCTATAATGAAAACATGGCCCACGACCTCACTGTCTTGTGATATAATATAATATAATATAATATAATATATGTTTGCTAGCAAAGTTTATTATAACAGTAATAATAAAACATTTGGTCATAATTATCCCATTATTAAATGTATCATATACAACATTCAATTACATATATAAATACACTTGTTAGGGCCCGAGCCACGAATGGCAGTGGCCGAAACGGCTCCTGGTGCGAATTTTAATGACAGTTGTCCATAAATAGTATTATTAAGTATACGTGTGATATCATGATAACAATATTGTGAACACTTTTTATTCTCTAAGCTGGCCCCCTCTTGACCACAACAGATGCGCATTGGCCCCCAGGTCATTTGAGTTTGAGACCCCTAAATTTAGACCAAAGTGTTAATACAAGAACAGGTCCTTAACAGGTAACACAAGGATAGGTTTGAAAATGTGTTCTCTCTCACACACACACACTGGTTTCCAGGTCTTACATTCACTTCCTGGAGACGTATTCTAACCTTAACCATAATTACCTTAACCCTGGCCTCAGCCTACCTTTAAAAAAAACGCCTTCACCTGAAAATGGAGTCATTTATATTATGGGGACTTGATATTTGTCCCCATAAGGAAGACAAGTCCCCATACTGTGACTGTATAAACAGATTGAGGTCCCCAGAACATAAGGAATACCAGGTCATACACACTCAACACTGAGCAAAGTTGCATCAAAACAGCTGAAACACATACAATAATACTCTATATGTGACCAAACTTCTAACACTTACAGTAAACATGAAAGGATCTTCCACTACATGACTGTTGAGACTCAGAAACAGGTTTGCAGACACACAGGTGGTGTTTTTGTGATTTGTTTCTAGGAAGATATAAATTACTACCTAAGAAAATTTCCTCAGAGTTGAAACTTAAAGTCACCTCTATAACTCGTGACGGCACAAAATGAGCATCTGCTTTCTTAAAAAGAACAGCGGGGGAATAATGCTGACATATATATATATAAAAAAAGAGGATACCAGTAAACTGTCTTTAAACTTCCTCTTTGGGTTTTTTCAGCCCTTATATTTCATAACCTCATGGGAGTGTGACAGTGACTAACTCTGTGGTTACGTTTACATGACATGACAAACCTACATGATGGATCGTGCTGGGTCATGATGACCACTTTTTTCTGACTGCTATAAAGACATTTTTTTATAAAGAGATAAACTGTGGCACAATTTCCATCAAACATTTTTATGGAACATCAAAATTTTAACAATCACGTTAAGCTGAACAGATTTCACAATTATTTATATTTTATATTACGGTATTATTCTTACCAGTACTTGTACTGTATGTACATCTTTGTGTGTGTTCGTTTTTTTTGGTTGTTCTGGAGTAAAATAATAATAATAATATTACATTGTATAAATTGTAATTTATTCATTTAACTAAGTATTAGTAAGTCTGAATAAATAAAATAAAGTCTGTACCTTAACGTTTTACAAATATATTAATGTTCTGAAATCTTGACTTTCTTTCATAGACTCTAAGTGATGGGAATGTAAAGCGACAGTGACATAAAGGCTGTGACTATGTGTCACATCTCACTTCAAAAAACCTTAACTCTCACATTAAGCTTTAAACAGCTGCTGTATGACACTCAAAATGCACGATTTAAGAGATGCATTTACTTGTGTTACTGTTACTGTTATGTTACCACGGTCAGGAGGTTTGTTCAAGCTCAAACGCCTTACAAGTGTCAGTGAACACATCACCGTCAAAGACAGGATACTGGAGGTCAAACGCACACTTTGCTGGTTTTTGTGAAGTGCTGAGTGTGCATGTGTGGACGACACAGGTTTCCTAAAGGACGGCGTGTTTCCTGCAGCGTGTGTGTGTGTGTGTGTGTGTGTGTGGGTGTGTCACCATCCTGTAGTTCAGCTGACTGAGCTGTGTGTCTTCATCCTGTCTGTCCACATCAACATGGTCACATGGTCAGTCTGTTCTATCGTGCTGATCGATGCATCCAAAACTCAAATGTCTTTAAATGTAATCCATTTGTTCTATTAGTTCAAAATTGTTCTTTGTTTTTCCATATCATTTGAAGTTACCACAGAAAAAGATTATTATCAGCTATGATGTGACTGGTGACCTGTCCAGTGTGTACCCTGACTTTCACCCTATGTCCGCTGGGATTGGCACCAGCAACCCCAGTGACCCTTATGCGGAGGATAAAAGTGGTAAAAGATGGACGAATGGACTTGTTATCAGTTCCTGATCTCACTGTCACTATAATGTTTCTAAAACGGTAAATGGATAACAATAATAAACATATTTTAGCATTAAAGGCGCCATGTGTAAGAATGTGGCCAAAAACGGTTACTACACTCAAATTCAAAATACCGAGGTCTTTTAGGTTTCGTTTTCTCCGCCATTGTAGCTCAGCCGTAACTGGCAACCCGTGGTTGCTCGGCAGCTGAGACTCTACTGACTGCAATGATTGGTAGATGGCGGTAGGTGGCGCCACATGCCAAAACATGATTTCAAAACATCAGTAACATGATTTGCGGTCTGCAAAAGATTTGTTTTGAGTTCAGTATGTTATATGAACATTATTCCTGAGTCTCTGAGACATATTAGGAGGATTTTATGGCTAGGCGCTTTAGATTTATTACATAATGCACCTTTAAAAAAATATAATTTCAGTTAAAGATCTATTAAATACTGGTGTATTAACCATCACAGCTGCCCTAAATAATGCTGTTAATTTAGGGCAGCTGTGGCTTTAGGTGGTGGTCTAATACATTTGTTTAACCACTGTGTGTAAATGTGTCAGATTGTTTACAAGTCCTCTTTTAAAGTCAGTCAACAGGAGCTAAAGCTTCGTCAGGACTAACATGAGTGTGTGAGAGGTCACCGGTGTGTGAACTGCTGTCTGAGCGAGCACAAGAGTCGATGAGTGTCAGTGCAAGAGACACAAGTGTGTTCCAGTTTGGTGCAAATTAAAGCAAGCAAACTTCGCAGGAGTCACTCAGATGTTTGTGTTTCTATCGCGTTCCTCTCACCTCTGGGCTTTTCTTGTGCTTCAGGTACTCGTTGACAGAGGGGTGGAAGTATTTGGCGTAGCCCTCATTCAGGCTGTAGATCTTTCCCTTCTGCTTGATCTTCACGTTCCTCTCAGTGAGGATGAACTCACCGATACCCTAAGAGAAAAATAAAGGAAAATACTTATGAGTCACAATCCATAATTTGGACTTTTTTGAATGAGCTCATCATTTAAACTTAACTCTGTTCTGAGTGAAATCAGTGCTTTGTGGTACGGCTTGTTGTTTTTATAAGTTTTGACATTTTCGACAGTATTTTATTGCACTTTGTTTCAGCTTTTTGTTGTTGTTTTTAAAGCGCTTTATAAATAAAGTTGGATTGGTTTGGATTTGGCTAAAGATAAAGGCTAAAAATCAACAGATTTAGGGTTTGGGTGCTCAGACTAAATCATCTATGTATGCTTTAAAATAAAGTCATTTAATGGATATATTATCACGGACATTCTTATTATTATTATTTAAATATTATTTCAAACTTGCGCATGCCAACGTGTGAGAGAACGTACAATAGTTTAGACCACATGTGTCAAACTCAAGGCTCGGGGGCCAGATGTGGCCCGCCACGTCATTTTATGTGGCCCGCGAGTGATTAATTGGTCTTAAAAATCTGTGTTAAAATAGGTCTATGCTGCTTTAAGGCGTGTGTTGACCATAAACTACATTTCCCACAATGCAAGGCGGTTGCGTTACCCGCAAAGTGACGGCACCACCATTAGATCGCAGTGTATCATTGTATATGCATCATGCGACAAGTGAAATTGAATAAGTAACAAATACAGAAAGTTATTTAGCAATATGTTAGGGAGTAGCTACCTTTATTTTACATTATATTGTGTTACATCTGGCCCTTTGAGGTTAACCATCATGCTGATGTGGCCCTCAGTGAAAATTAGTTTGACACATGTGGTTTAGAGTCTTAACAACTCACAGGGTCCAGCATGAAGAAGTTGAGGCCGGATCCAGTGCTGAGGGCCACCAGGGTGGCACTGCCGTAAAGGGCGTAGCCAGCGCAGACGATGTTGTTGCCCTGCTGCAGGGCGTCTTTCTCTGTGGGATCCCCATCTGATGTCTGAATGACATGCCAGAGAGGAAATAAAACAACACATCAATAACAGAAACATCAGCGCATCAATGCTTTTGTCAGGAGACATAATGAAGACACTTGACCCCATGTTGCAGCATGTGAATGGTTATCAAAATACAGACCATGACCAACTCTTCTTCTTCTTCTGATTTGATTTGGTAGTAACAAGTAACAAAGACAGTGTCTGTCCAACATCCAGCAAACACTAACAAAAACAAGGTCCTCTACCAGAGAGAAACAGAGGAAATGTAGTGGAGTAAAAGTAAAAGTTGCTCGAAATACAAATAGAAAAGTAAAGTACAGATACGTGCATTTTGTACTTAAGTACAGTAACATTACAAGTGTACAAGTATGTGTACATTGTTACATTACAACACTGATAATAACCAATGTAAAAAAAAAAGATCTGCAACTTTAATGGCTGCAGTTCAATAAACAACCTGGATTAACGGGACAGCGTCGCCCTCTGGTGTCTGCTGAGTGTAACTGCAGCTGTGTATTCACTGGATAAACACACCAAACACTGTGATGTTTATACTCTCATCCTTGTCCAGTGGTTCTGGAGAAAATATTGGACTCTTGAAGTATCACCATTATCACCAACGTTAAAATACAGTGGTGTAAATAAGCCGAGCAAAGTCAGCTAAAGGCTTTTCACAGGAGGCAGATTTACCTCCAATAAGATCATTTTCTCTCTCATCATTCTCCTCTCCCTCACATATACTTCACACACTGGTATAGTGAAGTTAGACTAAGATTTCTATCTTGTTATTTGGTAAATATTCTATGCACTCCACTCCACTTTGAACATATACCCTGGTATATAGAGAGTAGAACAATATTTCTGATTTTCACTATGCAACCATGGAACGCTCCTTATATTTGCAAGGGTGTTTGTTGAGCAGATATTCACCAAAATTCAGACGTAATTAGTAGACAGCATGTATAAGCATGTATAAAAGCACAACATCTGAAGTGAGTGAGTTTCTTGAACTGTAATTTTAAAAAGATCTCCCTATCCTCTATCTATCATAGCTGTCAAAGATATCAAAGTGTCCCTTTATCTAATCATGAACTCGACAGGTAATAACTTTCACTGTTCACAACAAGTAATCCTGCACTAATCATTCAAACTAACCCTTAACTAAATTTACTCAGTCCTGACTCCTACAGATACCAAACCACAACAACAACAAAAGACTATTTCTAACATTCCTTAACATCATTTATTTCCCCTCAGTGTCTTCTGATAAAAAAGTATTCAAGTATTAAAGGTGCATTATGTTATAAATCTAAAGCAACTGGCCATAAAATCCTCCTAATATGTCACAATCTGCAAATCATGTTTATGTTTTGAAATCATGTTTTGGCATGTGGCGCCACCTACCACCGTCTACCAATCATTGCAGTCAGTGAGTCTCCGCTACCGAGCAACCACGGGTTGCCAGTTACGTCAGAAAACAAAACCTAAAAGACCTCGGTATTTTGAATTTGAATGTAGTAACCGTTTTTGGCCACATTCTTACATATGGCAGCTTTAAAGTATTCAAGGGTTTTAAACGGCGATTAGGAGAATATTGTGTGGAGCTTGTGAACGTGTGAGAGTCTTTGCTGAGGTCAAACTCACCCGTTTGTAAATGGCAAATATGGTGCCAATAGAAGCCAAGCAGTCGATGTTACTGGAGCCATCCAGAGGGTCAAAGCAGACAACATACTTCCCCTGTGATAAAAGATCACAACAAACGGAGGCGCTAGTTACATCGTATTTGGTTAAGAATTTTTAAAAAAGCACAAAATAAAAACTTTCTACTGAAAGATATTTTAAAAATTATGTCTTTAATCTGCATAACCTGGATTATCCCACATATATTGCATTGTCCTTTATACGTATATGTCTGTCTCAAACTATAATGTTCTTATATACACAGTACTAGAATACTAATACTTTACTTTGACTAGAATTTGTCAATTTTGAACAATTTACAGGTTTTCTGATCCCTGTTTATCATTATTTATTTTGTTTAAAAAGTTAAATGAATCATTCCCTTCAGACATTTGTTGAAAGATTACGTCAGATCTGCAGGCTCAGTAACTATTCTATAAATATATCCAGTAAAAGCAAATCTATGTCTAAAGTTTATAGTCATGGAAATGTTATTTTATCAAGACAAGAGTCCTAAATCAGATAAGATGTAGGAACATAAATACTGTGATTGTGTTCCTGTAGCAGCAGCAGCAGAAAGTCACACAATGGCGACACCAAGTGGACACAAGAAGTAACAGTTTTAACATTTGTAAGCCTGAAGAGAACTTGTGAACTTTAAAAAAAAAAAAAAAAACTAGACTCCACCATCATGCATTGTTGTGGTCATCCTCAGCAGACGACTGGTGTTCACGTCTCACCCTCTTGTCCTTGGGAGTCATGATGAGCCCCTCGTTCTCCTCAGAAACCATGCAGCAGGTGCTGTAAGAGGCCTGCAGCATGTTGATGACCAGGTCGTTGGACAGCACGTCCAGCTTCTTCACGTCGTCTCCGGTCACGTTCACGGAGCCCGCCAAGCCCTGTCTGCACACGGAGACAAGCCAGCAGCAAAAGCTTCAGTCTCGACCGCTAACGACGTACAGACGTAGATAGACAGCTTCCTAATATAACAACAGAAGGACTTTTAATCAATATAAAGGGAGTCATAGTCTAAACAATGTTGATCTTTGAGTTAAGTGTCAGTAATTCTCCTTCGTATGGGACATTTTGGTCTTAATAGGTAAGACATTCATTTGAGCCTCAGTCAAATATGGACCAGGAGACCTTACATCGAACAGAAGATCATCTTCAGACAAACTGTTGGAGGCGTTGAATTGAAAACAAGCCCGTTTTTATAGCGGCTACAAACTGAAGGGATAGTTCAGTTGTTGTTGAGCAGGTAATGACTCATACTGCTGACTTTTCTTTGTTAACTGTTAGAGAAAACCAACTGGCTTCCTGTTAAAGGTACAGTGTGTAACATTTAGCCAAATGTGTCACCTAAATATCCCTCACTTGTGTCCTGTTGGACTTTTGTGGCCTTCACTCATCATCAACACTCAAAAGATGTTCAGTAGGTCCTTGGTGGGCTATTGAAAAATCATGGTGGTCCAAAAATGATGGTCTTAATATACACAACTATTCATACAATCAGGTGACTGTATACTTACATGTATACTTTAAATACTGCATTTACTTCATCCTGGTTTTCAAGTCACTCCACAATCTGGCCTCTTCATACCTCTCAAACCTTCTCCACCCCAACAACCCCCCTCATATTACCTGATGTTACTCTGTCTGTGACTCTGTATTATTATTATTCTATATTATTAATAAAACTGAACTAATGCTGAGAATTGTACTATGAATTTTACTTTGCAGGACTAGCATAGCACAATCTGATGCACTACTCTCATTTGTAGCAGCAGGTCAGTGGCTCAGGTCATAAACCAGTAGTGAACGTACACAAACCAAGCGCAGGATTCAAATAATGCTTCAGAAAACTGGCAAATCTCCAGTGTCAATTCCCTGAAGCGGTTACTGTGCTATTTTTAATCAAAAATGTTGCAGGATTTTCTTTGTTATATCTCTTGCTGGGGTTGAAGTGTTGAAATGTATGTCTATAGCACAAATATAAATGTTATTCGAACTGATGTACAGTCTTCTGTACTGACCGACTACTTCTAAACTTGATGAATGACGAATCATCCTACAAAGTCAACAAAGCTGCTGCTGCTGACCTCTGACCTCTGACCTCTTTGAATGCAAACAACATAAGTCAATACAGCATCTTTACATCAAAAAAGATTCCTTCATATCTCTCGCTCTGTATCATACGCATCAATCCCACTACACTCACAGATGGGTCAGGCCTGCCTTGCGCACAGCATAGGAAATGGCTTTGATGGCCGTCAGCATGGCGTTGATGAGTTGGGTCAGCTCACCGGTCGCCCCCTTAGCCTGGCGCCCGGTCTCGATGACGAACCGAGTCAGGGTCCATACATTTGTGTCAAAGGCCGACTGGTCGGACATGTTGGTTCTTCCGTATTCTCCCCGGTAGAGGAGCTTGTTTTTGTTGGTGTTTGCTGGATGTTGGACAGACAGCGAGTGAGCAGCCGCGCTCTTAGCCAAGTCATTTATACGCCCAGAGCGACGCAGCTGAGCCAGGGAATCTATTTGTGACTACACAATGTGTGTGTATGTGTGGTGCGTGTGATGGGTGTTGGGTATCGTCTGTAGATATTGGGACACTCCAGTCCTGCACACAGAACACATAAGAAATGATCAGCTTTTTCATCAATTAAGTCAAAAAGCTTGCAACAGGCGAGACAACAGAGACATAGAACTGATCGAACATGAGCTCTTGGGTTCTGTTATTTGCTTTTTTTTTTTATTCTTTTTTTTTTATACAATTATCTCAACATGAAGCTGAGAATAGTGTCTCTGTAACAACGGAAGAACAACTTTTTATACATGATATCCAGGTTCATATCGGGAACAATAATATCATGATTAAAAAGAATCATCCTGTTTGTTTTTTTAATCAAAACTAAACGTTGATGAACTTCAAACTTCAGTTCCTGTACCCTGGGTTCAGAGATGTGACTTTTATGCTTTTATATATCGAGAGTACAGACACACTGGACTCACGCAGCAACTGAAATGGGCTTCAAATGTCACTGGGTCCATGTGAGTTGTGACTGACCTTTAGCTCAAGGGTCATCTCCACTGAGTGCAGTAACGGCTCACTTTTGCAGGCAGTGTGTCCTTAAAACCTTTCCCTTTTAGAATAAAAACACATTTTAAAAGGGAAATAAATGTTCCATGTTACACATTTGGGCATTTGTCAGTTAAAAACACAGACTTCTTCCATGTTTTTGTTTTAAATACAGAAGTATTTCAACACAAATATTAAGATGGGCTTTCTGATTAATAATAATCATAATACTTAAATAATAATGGTAATAATAATGCCTAAAGTCAATAAATACACGTTATTGTAAAAGGTGACTTCAAAGAAGATATGATGCAGAATACAAACAGCTGTTGTTCACATCATAAAGGCATCAGGATCTGTTCGCAAAGAGGTTGTTTTTGGTCCTTCACATGGTAGGGCACATTTAAACGCACAAACTTGAAATGTTGACCAAAAATAGAATGTCATGACATTTGCTCAGATTCTTGATGCATTTGTTTATGAAATGATTTGTTTCATAACAAACCCAGTAGTCCAGTGTCACTTGGCCACTCCTATTGACTACAATCTCAGATTGAGTATTTCAACTCACCAGAGTCATGGAGCATGGCAGAGTGGTGGTCAATATGTGTGACCAGTACACACAGACACTCCTTATGGTCTGGTCAATAAAAGGGCACACCAAAATGTGGACTTTTGTCACTTGTCAATATGCCACAGATGTCACAAATCATGAGGGAGCGTGCCATTGGCATGCATGGAGTGCTGGGTTGAGCGTTACAGCTGTGGCAACACAACTGAATGTGCATCATTCCACGATCATTCCAGGCCACGATGGACAACCTGGTGATGTCCATGCGTCGCCGGTGTAGCGCTTTGCGTGAGGCTAATGGTGGACACACACGTTATTGAAGTTTGTGAACTTGGATCATCGACCCCCATTGTGTTCTTCCTGCCATTACTCCAGGACTTTTGTTTTGAAATTGATCCTAATGCTCGCAAATTAAAGCCACTTTATTGATAAAGTTGTACTGTTATTTTTGGATAGTTGCTCTGTTTTGTCACAAAACAATAACTACAAGTTTTTCTTCGTGCGTTTATATTTTTGTTGAGCGTATATTCCACTGAAACATATTTGGTGTTAATTGGGGTTGCAATGTCCCGTCTGGTACATTTGGTAGAAAATATCCACATATAAATCATACGTGATTGAGGTAAAGCTCTTTATGTAATCTGAGGTATGATTCAAGCACCAGAAGTTACAAATCTGCCTTTTTTTTTTGCCTCAGGGAAATGCAAACAATGCTTCAGAAAACTGGCAACTCTCCAATGTCAATTCCCCAAACAATGAAGTGGTTATTGTGTTATTTTTACATCACAAGTGTTGCAGACTGAAACTGAAGCTCTAACATCACCGTGCTGCTGACCTCTGACCTCTGACCTCTTCGAATGCAGGCAACACAATTCAATACAGCATCTTCACTTCATGGTATGTTACGAGAGAACACACTGCAAGTCCACTACGTCAGCACTCACAGGTGTGCCAAGTCGAGGGGAAGAGAGAGTGTGATGCGTGGTGCGTGTGATAGGTGTTGGGTATCGTCTGTAGAGGCGGGGACACTCTAATCCTGATCACAAAACATAAACAATGATCAGCTTCTTCATCAATTAAGCTCGCAACAGAACTTGGGTAACACGAGGTTCTGTTCGTAAGTTTTTGCGTCACTGTAACGACAGAAGAACAGATGTCTATGCGTTATATCCAGGTTCGTGTAGGGAACAATAAAATCGTGATTAAAAACGACCCCATTAGTTTCAACCCTTACCAACACAAAATAACGTCAGTTTTAGTTCAGTATAGTGGTTGTTTTCATGTATAACTACATGCTGAATGGTATTTATGTGACTGGGTTCAGAGATGTGAGTTTTATATTGAGAGTATGGACACACTAGACTCACACAGCAGCTGAATGAGCTTCAAATGTCATTGGGTCCATGTGAGGTGTCGCTGACCTTTAGCTCATAGGTCATCTCCACTGAGGGAAATATTGCATGTTGTTGAAACTTTTTTTTATTTATTTATTTTTAAAGAAGAAAATGTAACAAATTGCATTACTTAAAATATTCATGTTAGCGTAAAAGGTGACTTCAGACGATGTGATGCAGAATACAAATAGATGAAAACAACATATTAGTCTTTGGAGACTCATTTATTGAGATTCATCATTTCAAACAGGTGTTGTTCACATAATAATAACATTAATAAAGGCATCATGTTTTGTTTGCATAGAGGTTGTTGTTGGTCCTTCACATATAGAATAGAATACATGTTCATTCATATTAAGGCACGATTGGAGGTGTATAGTGCATTTGTTGGCACATTTTAGATGTTTGGTAGTATTTGTGGAATGTGTGCGTTATTGTCACTCAAGCTTATGATATATCCACTGACATATCTTTGGTTTCCATCTGTCTGTTTTCTGGAAACAGAACATGAACATTGCTGGTTTGGCATAAAACCAACTCTGAATGGCGTGGAATGGACTTCACAAAGAGAATACCTTGATTTTTGACCTTCAGTAACATTTCCAAACTCTGTAAGAGATCAGGAAAACTACATTTCAATAGAGCCTGTCTCAGTGCCACACAGTTTGGAACTATACGAGTAGTAGATGACGATCACTTCTGGGCATGTTTCTTGCAGATGGCGACGTACTCCAACACGTCCTCAGGGGAGCCCAGAGCCACAGGAGCCCGCTGATGGATGTTCTCTGGCTGTATGTCCAGGATGTTCTCAAGGCCAGTGGAGGCCATGCCGCCCGCCTGCTCCATGATGAAGGCCATGGGGTTGCATTCGTAGAGCAGCCGCAGCTTAGAGTGAGAGAGGGAGGAGTTAAATATCATTAATTATCAAACTCTCTGAAAGGATTGTTCTACTTTCAGTTTATGCAAGTATAAGTCACTCATTTATTGATTATGTATTGCTGCAACAATTATTATTATTGCAAATGGTGTTCAAAATAACCAGCCTGCTCGTGAATACTTAACATAAGACTTCTTTGAAATTCCATCAAGGAAAATTCATCTAATTTCACACTCAGTTACTTATTTCATCGTTATATTTTATTGAAAGGCTTTATTTTCATGTTTTTTTTCTCTCTGTATCTCTCTGCGCCTTATGACTTAAAGGTGCCATATGTAAGAATGTGGCCAAAAACGGTTACTACATTCAAATTCAAAAACCGAGGTCTTTTAGGTTTCGTTTTTTGACATAAATGGCAACCCGTGGTTGCTCAGCAGCTGAGACTCTACTGACTGCAATGATTTGTAGACGGTGGTAGGTGGCGCCACATGCCAAAACATGATTTCAAAACATAAACATGATTTGCAGTCAATTTTTTATGCAAATATTTTGGCTGTACTGTTGTTGTTGGTGAGTTCAGTTTGTTATATGAACATTATTAATGAGTCTCTGTGACATATTAGGAGAATGTTATGGCCAGTTGCTTTAGATTTATTACACAATGCACCTTTAATGACAACAGTGCTTCGCTGCATCCACAGTGAGTCAGTGTCATGTTTGGCTCTTTGTCTTGCAAAAATGTGGAAGGATGTGGGGAGTGAAGAAGCAACATTGTGACACAGCAAGAGGTATTTCGTATCAATATCACAACAAGATTTCAACATTTCTAAATACATCCCATGAAAAGACAATGGATCTTCACATCACCTACTTTGACTACACTACATTTCATTCCTGCTACTAAGAGCTCTGCTGTTGGGTGACATATTTTATAATAACAAACATGGAGACAGTAGATTATTTTTGAGTCAACCCCACATATACTGTCCTGCTGCTAAATATTGTACCTGTATTCAAAACCTGTGGCAGGAAATAGTCCCAAGGTTCATGGAATCGTCACCCATTGTTTTAAAACCAGTGAAAACATTATGACAGGCTGGTATTGAAAGATGAAACAATGCCTTTTTTCATCGAGTTCCCCCAGAATTAACAAGTGTGTTCAATATCATCAGCTTTGTCTGGAAAAAACTATGTTTCAAGAAGACGTTACCTTTCCCTTTGGGCTTTTCACATTTCCTGGGTATAAAAAGATGCCTCCGTACATCAGTGTTCGATGAACGTCCGCCACCATGGAACCGATGTAGCGGGCGCCATATGGCTCACTGCCATCCTGTTATTGTTTAAAATGCTGCATTAGTCAGTTAATTACACCTGTACAACAAACTGTTATTGTTGTTCCTGTAATATCTCACCATAAATGTTCTAATGTTCACTTTACCTCAGGGAACTTCTTCTTCTGCAGGTACTCGGTGACAGCCGGGTCAAAGTGCTTCGCATATCCTTCATTTAAGCTGTAAATCTTGCCTCGCTTCTTTATCTTCACGTCCCGGTCAACCAGGATAAATTCACCAAGTGCCTAATAGGAAGAAACAAACAAACAAAACAAACAAAAAAACATTACCCAGAGCTTTGTATATGACATACAAAATAGAGGACTTAAATCCACCAAGAGCACTCACTGGGTCGAGCATGAAGCAGTTGACTCCGTTGCCGGTGGAGAGCACGACCATGGTGGCACTGCCGTACAGGGCGTAGCCTGCTGCTACAAGGTTCCTACCAGGCTGAAGGGCATCCTTCTCACTCGGCTCATCGTCTGTGGTCTGGGAGAAAAGAGGGGAAAAAACAAGAGTAAGTGGACTCTTCCAAAAACAATCTGAAGTGGTCTGCCGTGACCTTGTTAGTACCTTTCTGTAGACGGCAAAGATGGTGCCGATGGAGACGAGGCAATCGATGTTGGAGGAGCCGTCCAGAGGATCAAAGCAAACGATGTATTTACCCTGGAAGAGGAAAGAGCTATATATTATTTGTGTATGCAATTTAAAAGACTTCATATGCTGCATCTTTTCTGACAGAGAACCCACGTCTCTTTTTTCTTCACACAGGACAAAGGTCTGAACTGTCATTAGAGGAATTCACAATCCATGTAGAATTCACAGTATTTTGTTTTATATTAGACTGACAGCATTTAATCCAGACTTGTGTGTGATATTGATGCAATTGTGGGTGTTTGTTTGTCCACACAGTCTTTATGTGACGTGGGAGAGCAAGGTTAGAGAGAGAAGGGACCTGACCTCATGTTCCCCAGTCAGCTAAGTCAGGTCCTCAGGGGATCTTCTCATTTAACTAAGTGGGAAACTAGATCCTGGATCCTAAATGACCTTAAGTGTGTTTGTCCATCACACAGCAGCATGAGGAGCAGATTCCCAATTCTGTTTTTTGGGGGGGGGTTTTTTATCATGTAAATTAAAGTCATGCTCACTCTTGATTCTGGCTCCACGATGATGACTTTGTCATTCTCTTCAGACACCAGCACGCAGGAGGTAAAGGACGACTTGATCATGTTGATCACCAAATCATTGGACAGAATGTCCAGTTTCTTCACCTGGTCACCCGTCACATTTGTGCTGCCTGCAATGCCGTAGCTGAACAAACACAGAAATCATTCAAACAAACACAAACAAACAGAAAGAGTGAAGATAATAAACTGACCTCAGTCACTTCTCTCCGTACCAGACTGTCAGTGAACATGTAAGTGGAGCACATCACCTTTTGTGAAACATATATTCAACTATGTGCTTGTTTCTATAAAGTGCACATTTTTTTGACTGCAATAACTTCGTTGGAAATGATTTTAAAGATTGCAACTGAAGCATGACGCAGCATTTTTTTCCCCCACCAGCAGCCAAGTCATGTAGTGACTGTAAGGAATAAGGAAGTGAATCAAAAAAATCTAAATCTGTGTTTTTTTCAACAACCATGACTGTTGACTTAAACTGTGAAATGTTGCCACTGGTGCCAATATGTAAGAATTTTATTTTTGCACATTTGCTGAAGTAAAAAGAGTAAAACATGGCAACAAAAACAACACAACACAAGACATTGATTTCTCTTATAAGTCCTATTTTAAAATGCAGTCTGCACATGTCTGACAGTACATATAAGAAATACCTAAATGATAACAATGTTTGTGTTGTATATTGTAAAAAGGGCGTGGTGATGTCAGTGAAGCGCTTCGTGATTGGCTCACAGAGAACCAGAATCTCCTGCTCAGGCGAGGCTTGTGCCAACGTGGATGCACTCAAACTCTACTACTGCATCTGTGCAACACGTATTTCTTTTCTCATGTGACTCCATAAGTCAGTGTCGGGTGTGTTTACTCACAGGTTGGCGATCCCTGCTTTACGCACGGCGCTGGAGATGGCCTTCACCGCCGTGCACAGAGAGTTGAGCAGCGTCGTCAGCTCCCCCGTGCCTTTCGCCTTCCTGCCCTCCTCCATGACGAACCGGGTCACGGTGACCACATTAGTGTCGAAGGTTCCTCGATCGGACATGATGATGTTGATGATGATGATCGTGGTCTCGTGCGCCCTGAGAGTGGAGATCGGAGGCGACGCTGTAGAACTTTTTAAGCGCTGTAACGCGGAACTGTGCGGAGGGTGGGTGAAGCTGTGCGGACCAATCCTGATCTGCAGGAGAGGAGAGGCGTGGTCCTGGTGCAAACACACTCCTAACTCAACTGAACTAAATGATAACACTGTCACCACCAAACAGAACGAGGATGTGACCAGAAGAATGGAGCTCCTGCGCATACCTGCGCATACCTGCAGTCACAGCGTCATTGTGCAAGACGAGCCGTGCACTTTTCACGAAGTGTGAAAACAAGAGTCTGTGTGCACAGTTTCACAACGACATTTTACTTCTGATAGTGTGTCCTTTTGCATTCTTCTTTCTCTAACACTGGTGAACTTTCCCTATCTATCTATCTATCTATCTATCTATCTATCTATCTATCTATCTATCTATCTATCTATCTATCTATCTATCTATCTATCTATCTATCTATCTATCTATCTATCTATCTATCTATCTATCTATCTATCTATCTATCTATCTATCGCAGGGATTCTCAAAGTTTTGATACCTGAGGGCCAATTTAAGAACCCAACGTTGGACTGAGGGTCGCCAAAGGAAAAAAAAACAAAACAGAAAGAAATCCCATTTGTAATAATTTTAATGACCAGATTGCAGTTCTACAGTTTACACTTATTGGTCTGTATCCAGTAATGTCCAATAAACATTTAACAAGCTTAGTAGCTCCGGGATTAAAACTATCAACTGTAATTCATTGCGGGCCGCCAGAAATGTTTCTGCGGGCCGCCATTGGCCCCCACGCCGCACTTTGAGAACCAATGATCTATCTAATAAGACAACTGGCACGATTTGCAGCTTTATTTATTTGTAATGGGACAGTGCATGTAAATATGCAAGATTATTGCCAACGCTATTTTCTATATCCAGTCCCTATGCAGAACTTAACATAACATAGATAGATAGATAGATAGATAGATAGATAGATAGATAGATAGATAGATAGATAGATAGATAGATAGATAGATAGATAGATAGATAGATAGATAGATAGATAGATAGATAGATAGATAGATAGATGACATGGCCAACCGTTCCTCATCAGTTTGTGGATCCTCCTTCGAAGGCTCAACTTGCCTTCAATGATTTAAACTCCATCCATCCATCATTTATCCTCCACATAAGGGTCACGGGGGGTGCTATGCCAATCAGTCACACCCTGGACAATCTCCATCCAACTCTTTTGAGATTACATAGATTTGCCAAGATTAGTGAGATTTTTGAGCTGTGGAAATCCATCCTCAAAAGAATTGGGACTGCAATGTCATTGGTTTGGGGTTGAAATATCAAACATTCATACATATATTGTTTCAATTACACAAACAGTTATGACAAAATAGACACATTTGAAAAAGAGATTTTAATCTGAATGATGGTTTTACAATAAAATAAACTAAAGAGTCAAGTTGAACTAAAACAAAAGCAATAACACTGGCTCACTAAGGTTATTCTGTGTAATACAAATGTAAATGTTGTAATGGGGAAAAAAGGTAAATTAAATACTTTAAATGTATTTCAACAAATTAAATGTATATTATTATTATTATTATTATTATTATTATTATTATTATTATTATTATTATCATGCTGTGGTGCAGTTCTACTTGAAAAAGTAGATTATACTGATTACACTAACTTTCCCTGATAATGAATGATCTAATACAAATAATGATAATGATAATGATAATAATAACAATATACTACTACTACTAATAATAATAATAACAGACATAATAATAAAACTGCTATAGTGTCCCTGTTCTCTCAAAAATCTTTACACAATGCTATTACAACATGACGCCACGAGATGGCGGTATTGCCTAAAACCTTCACTCTTCGCTCTGTCTCAGACGCTATTTGTTTGTATTTGTTGACACCACTGATGATTGACCGTTAATGTGACATTTACATTAAGGCATTTAGCATGATTGAATATATTTTCACCAAATTTCCACCACGATAAAAGTGTCCAGTTGCCGTGATTATTAAAACAGACTATAACTCACTTCTGTGACAAGTAATAGTTAATAGAAAAATGTTGATATTAATGCGCCAGTGATGACAGCGTCCCTATACGATAGAACGGCCGCTGGACAGGAACTATATTGTTATGCGGAGGAGAATCATTTACGTTTAGACGCAGACTTCGGTGAATTGAATTGTCACGTAATTCACGTTAAGGTATCTGTACATGTTTGTTCGTTTAATTCAATCTTCATTTCATGAGTCGAAGTCGTATTGAGTAACAAATATCAGTGTTACTGTTAAAAACAAGGTTATTTATCGGCTGTTAGTGAAGTTTTTCTTTCTGGAGTACTTCAGCCGGGAAGCCTCCTGAGTAAATATCCTGCTCCGCTGGTGAAAGTAGGGCAGCTCAGTCAGCGCAGGTAAACTACACCTGTGTCTGTCTGTCTGTCTAACTGTCTGTCTGTCTGTCTGTCTCACACTGACCTTCATTTATGTCACACTCAGTTTGTCAGGGCAGCGACTGCGCATGACCGCCGCCGGTGAACAACTTGCTGCTGAAGGGACAAGTACAAAGAGACTGGTTGGAGGCTGGTGGTGCTGCTGGTGCGGGACGTGCAGTGTGTGCCACGGGGATTACGAGTTATCAGCAGCACGGTTTATCGTGAGCGTAGTGCTCGATGTGGGAGTTTTCGCCCCTGAGACTTTGACTTTAAGGACAGTCAGTCGAGTCCACTCAGCGGAGGAGTTGCATCAAAGCCCCACAAACAGCCAAGGGACACGCTCGGACTGTGGTAAGTGAAACGCAGTGTGGTCACTGGGAGCTTCTGATAGATAATGCAAACGATGAATTAACTGTATGACAAACTGAGGATGTGGAAGATAACTGTGAGCACACTTTGGTTTGACGGTGTGTTTAAGTTCAGTCAGCGTGTTCCAGGTCAGGTGGTCCTGCAGCGACCACACCACACCACACAATCCCATGAAGCGCTGCTAGTTAATCTGGATTACATTCTAGTCATATGGTGTTTGTTGTACCTGCTCCTTCTGATAATCTCTCACACTGCACCACACCACTCTACTCTACTCTGTTTGCGACCAAACGCTGGTTCGCGCCAAACAGGTGTGGTGGAAATGTTGGAGTACCTCACATGTTGCAGTTCCAGTACGGGTTGAACTTTGACCCCCCCAAGTAGGGCTGGGCGATACGGCCAAAAACATAATCACGGTATAGTATCGATAATGATCATGATTAATGCCAGATACATGTAGACTGAGTTCGTGAAAGTTGAAAAAACAACAACTGTAAAGTGAAATAAATCGAACAATTGAAAAAAAAAAAAAAAAAAAATCAGAGGCAAAACATCTGTTATGCACCCTTTTTTATATTGCAGTTGGATACAAGTATGATGGGATAAATTGTACTATATATTTGTTTTTAGCAGTACCTATTTAATACATTACCATGCAATTAATGAATCAAATAATAAACTGCTTTGTTATTGAATAATTGATCTATAGAAAGGCTGAATCACACTAGACTACTATTTAAATACACATTAATTGGTGTACAGACTATCAACAAAAGAAATGTAGCACAGGAGATAATAGTGTTTTGTATTTATGAGTGACTTTCGGAGATGGAAATGCTTAAATGTATGCTTAAACAGATAGAGCATGAACTACATCTGAATGGTTTAAGCTCTCTTTTCCCCCCTCATGGCTCTGGACCCACTTTTTGTTGAAAGATATAACTTTGTGGTGGTTTCTTAACAGATTTAGCTCTGATAACAGTGACCCATTTCTCTCATGTGACCTGGTAATCTCTCACCACTGTACCATCCATACTGACTCATGTCAAGTTTGACCACAGATGTTTGTCATATCCCAAACATCACTGCCTCAAGCCTTTAAGAGAATGTCATCATAAATTATTTTCTTTCATCCATTCACCTTCTCCCCCATTGTGGATGTTTTTGCATTTGGATGAATTGGCATATAGTTGAATCGTTTATACATAACCGTTTGCATCAACTGCTCGGCTGAGGATAGTGTCTCTATGTTAAGATTTAACTCAGTGGTTGTTCCTTGACACCTTTGCTCTGGCAACAGTGACCCATCTCTTCTCATGTGACCTGGTGGTAATCCCTCCAGTATGAGCCGCTATGACTCAATTTTTTAAAATAAGATTTTCCCGCAGATGTGTGCACTGTCCCTAACGTCACCGTCTCAATCATCAACTAGAACTATTTGTCTTCATTACAGATGTGTTGTGCAGTAAAAGAATAAGAACAATACCTAGAAAATGCAACACAATACATAAAACATTATAAAAGCACAAATAAATTCATAACAATACGTAATTTAAAAAGTAGGGATGGGACCATACCACTTTTTTTGACCGATACATTATAATAAACTTTTATATATTAAATATTGCAATAAATACAGCCCAAACATGCTTCTACAGATTTTTATTTTATTTTTTTAAATGTGCATGGTGAAGCATGAGACATAGTATTTTTGGATTGTATCGGTTCGGTTTTTAAATTTTTATCCGTCCTATATCCAATCCAGTGATTTGCTGATAAACGGCACAGATTCAGATATTTGATTGGATATTGATAATATTAATATTTCTTTATTCCTGTCAATGCATTCCATTTTCCTTGCCTCCTACTCAGAGCTTGAAATGCAGTACATTGCATGACCCAGAACAAAAGCCTCTTTATAGACTTCTGAAAGGAACCCTCATCATCTTTGAAATGCTACTTATAGTAGTATTGAAGCTTCCATTGGTTGTCTCAGAAGGATCAGACATAGACCTGGATGATGGTCCCTATTGTACTGGTTAAGAGTTGGGGTCAAACGGAGGATCTTTAATCGTCTTCTGAACCAGAGTCTTCCTGCTCTTCTTCAGATAAAGCACTGAATTGAATTCTGTGAGGAAGAATATGAGCATTGTGGAAGCATCACTTTAATGAAATTCTTAGGCTTCCATTGTGGCACTTTTGGCAGATCTCTGAATCCATTTTTCTACACTTGGGCATAAAAACAGATTACAAACGGTGAGTTCATCACATAGATGAGGCAAAGCATTCCTTCAGAAATGAATTCCCCAACCTGGGATGAAACTGTGACAAAAAGTAGAATTTTCTGGCTCTCAGGTCTTAAATTATTTTTGCATGGTGAAGCTGATAAAGTAGCAGTTACATCACATGCTTCTGTGGTTAACGTGTAATCAGCCAGCAAGTGTTGTCATTGTGAATGACAATGTCAAGTGGGAAAAGCATTTTGTTGTTGTAACAAAATCCGACTATTATTTAACAACTTAAGGAATGAAGCTCGGTAATAGAATCTTTAAGGGTTTAACAAATGATTGTTTCATTTGTTATATCTGATTATTTTCTTGATTAATTGATGTAATGTTAGAATCGTTGTTGTTTTTAAGTGATTATTGCAGTGGATGGTGAGGTCTGTGTGTCCGATCTAGGACAAAACTCAAAGATGTTTAGTTTTAGAGAGTAGGAAAATTTAAATATTTGTGACTACTGACACTAATGCTTTTATAATGTGCTGATTTTTAATTTTATTTAATGTTAATATTTACCTGATTCATCACTTCACGTATAACCTACATGACTTTTGGCATGCATTGATTGTTCAGTGTGTGGCTTGCTCATGGGCCTCTTGTTTGTTGCCCTGACACTAATCTGAGCTCAGACTTGTACTGTAAGAAAGCTTAGTATTAAAACTGTACGTATCTGCACATGTCTCCCAGCTACACACAGAGCATTCCTCAGCCTCTCTCTGGTTTCACATCAACACATAATCAGGTCTGGTGGAGGCACAGCCTGGTGTTGGTTGGTACATCAGGCTCAGCAGCACTCATGGATCCACATCAGGTCAGGTCCTTCAGCCTGGTTGGACATATGGCAAAGGTCTCTCAATTAACACCTTGGTGAGACGAGCCTTCTGTCCACATGATCAAAGCCTGGCCTCTGTCGCGCAGATGTGTCACCCCTCAGCCACCACTTCCCTGTGATTATGACTCCCATCGCTTTACAGTCTGTTTGAAGGAAATTACTTCCACTGTGCTATGTGAGTGGGTTTCATATCCACTGTGGCCTTGCTTTTCTTCAGGCTGCACAGTTTTGTGTGTGTGTGTGCTGTGGTGTTTTCTCTGTAATTTTAGGTAGAAGGGTGCTGAGTTGTAATTTCAGTTTTGGTCAAACATCTGTGCATGCTTCTGTCCCAGTTGTGCTTCTCTTGCATGTACTAAAAATACTTTTGGGTTTGCTTTAAGAAGATTTTCTGCACTTGTGTGTACTTTCTTCACTTAGCGCTTCACTGCTGTGTAACCCTGTCAAAACCACTTTTGAGTGGTCTTAGTTAGTGCTCGACTGTGGAGGTGAAGGGAACTGTTACAGCTGCTCAAGGTTTCTAAGTGTGGGATGAAGACCTACATGAGCCTCGGAGACTGCCCTGTTATTAAAAGATCAAACCTACTATATTTAGTAAATGCACCAAAACTAAACAACATATTTGATGGAAACTGAATCTGTTTTGTGAAATGGTAGATACATTTAGCAATACTGCCCTTCAGGTATGAACTTATATGTAAAACAAGGCAAGCACAGCAGCAAATAAATTGACAAAAAGTCAAGTTTCAGGGAATCTTTCTCATGGATTTCAGTGGCCTGGGGCTGCTGGTAGACCAACACAACTTTGTTTTCTTGTCATTATCGGGGGTCATCAAAGCACTGGCATAATTGCCCAATAATCTTTTCAATCGGTCTTTCTCAGATAAAGAAGATCAAGAGAGTCAGCTGTATTGTTAGATTCTCTTATTTGGCATGGTTTGGTTTGTCATGTGCTCAATATTTCAAAGTCTGTATCCTGTATAGTTTATAGTTCTTTAGTCAACTGAAGACATAATCTGGATTTTTTTTGGCTACTCTTCATTGATCAGTTGTCAAAGAAAGATATAATATTTATCTCGATTAACTAAATTGGTTACAGTGCACTGAACACACTAAATGTGACTTAAATACCCATTGGTTTAAATTACAAAAATCAAATTAAACACAGCATCAGCGCTTAACCTTATTATTGGACCAAATATGGTGAAGAGCAAGTTGTCTGTTGTTCTGTATGTAGTTTGTACATTTTCTCCTGCGTCGGAAACTGGGGAGAAAACTTTGGTGCATGTGCAGAACACCAAGTCCAACTCCAGTCCGGCTAAGCATATACATCAGACTATGAATCGCATTATCTAGGTGTTAGTTTGACTAAAACTAGCTTGAAAAATGATTGTCTTAGTCTGTCTAAATTCAACATGCGTGTAAATGCACTGAATGACGTGCTGAAGCTGTAAACGGAGTTGAAATTTCAGCTTTGCCAATTTAATGTCTGAAGAGACAAAGGACATGTCTAGCTCACAGTGGCACATCAAATTACAGAGTGCTGTGTCCACTAAAAACTTCTGACTGAAATCTTCCTTCCTCAGGACATTGGATTGGGTTTCATCCATCTAAGGTGCTAGTTGTTGTTAGCTGTGCCGACAATTGTCAGATGATTCAGTCGTGCGCGCTTCGACTTGTTTTCAGATTTCTGTTTGGAGGAATTGTTGCTGTGAACGTGACTGAAGGAAGGTATTTCTCTGCGTAGCTGGGATTAACCCTGGCTAAACCTCGAAGTGTGTGTCACAAAGATGTTTTGTTTCCTGGTATGTTAATCCCTTCTCTTTCATACATGCCTCCTCTCCATCATTATGTGCCTGTTGGTATCCCAGATATGAGTCACAGGAATGGTTCATTTGTAATGGATAAATGAGAGCCATAATTTACTTTGCTTAACTCTACGGTGACTGTTAATTTAATCTGAGCCCTAACACCTGATGATAGCCCTGATACCTGAGGTGTTTGTTGTTACAAATGGCAGTGCCTTTCATATCTTACCATGTGGTTTATCCAGCATGATAACACAAAATTCAGTAGCTGCTTATGGCTTTGTGATGTGATCATATTTTGAACAGAAAAAGCCATGATTTCTAAGTTGCTTAAGTTAATTTTTTTTCTCATCTCTGCTACAGTGAGTTATGCTGTTAATTAAATTAAATTAACCTCAAATCAGAAAGATACCCTGAAGTAAAACCTTAGTACTTGAATTGGCTTGTTTTGATCACAACTGGATTAGTGCCAGAAAAAACAGTAGAAAGGCAGGGTACACCACAGTAGCGCTGGGTGGTATGAACAAAAATGTATATCCTGGTATTTTTCCAAATTTCAATGGTTTCATGGTATGCTGTGGTAGCTTTTTTTATGCATGAGTTAGTGAGGGAGCAGCAGAGTTGTGTGTGTGTGTCTCTTAGTCGTTGCTGCGATTGCTTCCATAGTTACTTCTTCACCTTAGCCCTTTAGCTTTTGTGGTGCAACAGTGAAAATTGTCCCCCCTTGTGTTTTGCAGCACCATGTTCCATTTCTCGTATACCGGTCTTGCAGTATGCAAAAAATTATTATCATAAATAGGAAATACAAAAATATGTCGGGCTTTCTGCATGGAAGTGGTTGCATTTATACATTATAGACATCGGCAAAACATTCTGAACTTTCATAGACCAAACGTCCATGGGTGTGTGTGTCACAGTAACTTTCCCTCAGTGTGTCATTATTCCTATAGATCTGCTGATCTCTAAAGAAAAAGAAGTCAAGTCATCTGAGAAAGGAATGGGCCCTGCCTGTTTGTTGTACATTACGTAGGACAGTGCGGGTGCAAATTGAATTAAGAGCTCCATTGATACTTTGATAATCCCTCTGCTATGCAGGCTTGTACAGACTTTCTAAGTTGAAATATTCAAGTCTGATTGAATTTATTCAGATATCTCAACACTAATCAGGAGAGCTGACTAGATAATAAACGTTGTCACAATGTCAAAATATCAAGGATGCTTTTAACGTTTTTTTTTAATATATTCGTCCTTTCAAAAATTCCACATTCTCAGTTTAAGCTGTTTTTAGATTCCGTCATTCATAAGGGATGTGTAATTTATCTGTGTGAAAAATGCACATGTTGCTGTTGGGTTGAAACTGTAGGTATTATTATTATTGTGCAAATTACTTCTCAAGAAAATGATCTGCATATTAATCAATCATATAACAGTTCTCAGCCTCAGGTTTAAAGGTGCCATATGTAAGAATGTGGCCAAAAATGGTTACTACATTCAAATTCAAAATACCGATGTCTTATAGGTTTCGTTTTCTGACATAACTGGCAACCCGTGGTTGCTCGGCAGCTGAGACTCTACTGACTGCAACGATTGGTAGACGGTGGTAGGTGGCACCACATGCCAAAACATAAACATGATTTGCAGTCTGCAAAAGATTTGTTTTAATGCAAATATTTTGGCTGTACTGTTGTTGTTGGTAAATTCAGTTTGTTATATGAACAAATTCCTAAGTCTCTGTGACATATTAGGAGGATTTTATTGCCAGTTGCTTTAGATTTATTACATAATGCACCTTTAATACTCTTTAAGCAGCAGTTACCATACATCAGCCATCAGTTTAAATCAAACTGCAGTCAACAGGGCCCCCACCCCCGAGGGCTGTGTGTGTCATTCTCAGAAGATGGATATTGGGTGGAGTATCCCTTTTAATGACAGGTGGGGTATACATTTACAAGAAAATCTTTCCTTATGCATCTTTTTAATCTAAGCCTCTGGAAACGCCCCCCAATATCTGCACACTCCCATTAACCTCCACACCACATAAAGTGCTGCTGTGGATGCCACTGTTTATGGCTGAGAGAACCGCAGACTGTCAGCCCACTGCTCACCAGGCTGCTCATATTGCAGTCTCCCTCACTAGCTGGTATTGTCAGGTTACAGCGTGTGTGCGTATGCATGTGTGTGTTTGGTGACAGAGCAACTGAGTGGTGATTGGCTTACTCACACTCGGGTGTGTGAGACACAGCTGGGTGATGTCTCCCTCACATCCCGCAGTTCTCTTTGGGATATTTCCTCTGTGGTTGTCGTACTCGGGGAAATGCACTCACTGAATAACTTTGTGAGGAAGGTGAGTTTTATCTATGTTTCTGAGTTTTTGTTTATTCAGTTTGCTTGCTCTGATAACTTCCAGAAAACACAGGGAATCATTGCATATCTGGTCTGAAGATTAGATGTCTGTTTTGCATCGAGCATTTCCTGTGAAGTTATCATTCAGTGTCAAGTGAACACACTGTTTTGCCCGTTTGTCTTGTGATAAACACTGATATACCCTGGTTACCTCCTGACCGCATTCAAAATCCGAAGATATTAATGCATTAGGATTTGTTTATCTATTCCAGTTGCTGACTTGACACAGAGGGTAACGTCTGCACCGCACCCTCTGCATTTAACAAAGCACTTGTCGACACTTGTTCTTCCTGTTAAATAAAAGGTGTGCTCTTATTAATGTTTCAATATTACTCTATGTTTGCAGGTTCTTTGTAGGACGGACAGGCTAATTTCTGACAGTCACTTTCAGTAGTTTTGATTGGAGAAACCAGAATGGATGTTATAAGTTGACACTGATTCCTGCATTATTTATCTAATATTGGCTTGTCAGATAGATGGAGCTTCATTAATTTCTGGTGCTGAACTGATTGCTTAAAGTACAGAACGTTTGGGGGGGTGAGTGAGACTCGGCCATTAAACATTTGATATCTGTGAGATGGTGTGAACAGGGTTGAGGGTCTGGTTTAAGGTTTTGTCTTGTGGTGTGGGGGGACTGTTGTGTCTACAGCTGCTGCTCTGCACATTCCTAGTGAAGATCCAGTCACTCTGACCTCATGGCTGACTGAGCCTCTACCTTTTCACTCGGTGTGACCACAGACATAGGAGCTGGCATCATGTGTTGCATGTGGGGCTTGAAAAAGAGACACAATGCAAGATATCAGTTTATTGGAGAAACATCTGATAAATCACATTTAAGGTGATAAGTAATGAGAAAAGTAAAAACTAGGTTTGAAGTAATGCTGTCGCCTATAGGTCACTGAGGTTGGTGCATGATTTGACAGCATTTAGTGAATTGACTCTTATGTGTGTCGTCATAGCAGCTCACATTTTTAGCTCACTAGCTTGTGAGAACAAGTCTACCCGTTCATTCTTGTAGAAGAAACATAAAGAAATGTTTCATATTAGCAGTTCAAGTTGGTTCAAGTTGAGGGAAAAATCGTAACATTACTTAATTCATTCAGTGTTTCAATTTCAGTGAGTGAGTTACAGATGTGGTAATGCACTACAGTACTCTGTAGTAATCTGTAGTGAAGCCATGAGACAGTTTTACCGTTTCGTATAAGAACCTTTCCTGTGAAGTAAATTTCCCTTGTTGTCTGGCAGACCAGTAGGAAGTGACTCAGGTGAAAATGGGAAGTCTCTGAAGTGACCCTGAAATCATCTGTGGCCACATGCTTTTGAGGATATAAACATCTTCCTGAAGAAGGTCAGGAGTTTCTCTGCAAACTGTTAAACTGCACCAGTAAATTATTTCCCCTTGCGGTCAGTGGGGCTTTGTTTACAGTGCAGATTGACTCCCTGGTGACACCATTGATCTTATCAGCTGTGGTGGAAGCTTCTCTGCTGCTGTTGGCACACCACATGTGGAGCTCTTTATTACTAGGCTGCGTTTACAGGAGACCATAATCCAAAACCCACATTAATCACAGAGAGACATACTTGTGTGATCTGTAATCAGCACATGGATGATTCAGTGAATGTGAATTGTTTATTTACTGATAATTCTGCACGTTCACTTTGCTTTGAATTGTGAAAATGAAGTCCAGTGAATGATGGTGTTTGACCATGTGACTTTAGTCCTCACCGCAGCCATTGAGCTGTGGTGGAGTCAGCTTAACAATGGCCCTGCACCTGCTCAAGTTTCATTTTCCACAAAGTGAGTGGACGATCACCATAGCAGCGGGTCCACAGGTTCCCTGACCTATACCATGTTTCCCTCAGAGATCCTGGTGACTGAGGGATGAGGTTTCTGAGATCCTATATTCAGTATCTTGAATTCTACACTATAATTCAACATATAATCTGTTAATATAATAACCATGGAAGTTTAAAAATAAAAAGCCCTTTAACAGAAACAACATTACAGACTATAGGAGAAGGTTATAACAGTCCTGATTGGTTTAATCTGACCTGTATTAACTAATGTTAAATAATAAACAAACTTACGATCATGATCTGCTCGACGACAGTTGTTGAGTGGACAGCAGGTGTTGTATAATGACATGAACAAACATCCTCATCTGTTTGCAAGGGATGACATTGACTACTTGATAATAATTTACAAGGTGAACATAATTGAGCTGTTGAGATACAATAGCTCTCTTATCTTCTCACGTCAAAAGGAGAGCAATATCCATCCTCAATTAACTGCTTTTAGCGAGTAAAATAGGTTTTTCTTACATGTAGAAGGGCTAAAGGCTATCTGCTTTAATGGTGTTTGTGCAACACTTTAAACTGTTGTAAATGGGTGGAGTTCACGTTGTCATCAAGAAGGGAAGCACCCTCAACAGTCTTATCCTTGGACGGCCTATTCTGTAGATGGCTGTGTACCACTGAGCTGCGTTATCACCAGACCAGTTGTGCAGGATGTTTTGTTTACTCAAATTAGAGCCTGTGCTTTTTCGTAACTAACTTGAGTCTGTTCAATGCAGTATGGATCATAGGTGAGATAATCACAAACGTGGTATGATGAAATGACCAAATGACTAAAAACAGTATATTACCTGATTTTTTTATTCTTTATATTTAAATTAATTTCAAAATAAACCCCTTTGAAATGGACTTCATGGAATTCATTGATTTGACCTTCTCAGAAACTTTATTTTTGAAGAGTAAGGACAGGTTTTTCTTTTTTAGAGTGACGACACTGAATTGTCCTCATATGATCTTTCTCTTTTTGTTCTGAAGAAGTTTTCTGAAAAATAACATGGTTTAATACTCACAACCCCCCGTCCCAAAAAAATTACTCCAAATGCTGCAGTACAGTTTGTATGCTCAGCCTGTGTGTGGTGCTGTAACACTTACCATATAATTGCGCCAACATCAGAGTAGATGTGGAGCATGAATATGAAGCTTGTGGGGTTAAGTGTTAGGTGCTGCTATAACATTATTTTTTTCCGAAAGTAGTGTATTGATACGCAAAAACGCAAAGGTGGCTTTTTAAGATTTTAAAATGTGTATATTTTAAGGCTCCAAAAACACAGTTTCTGTGTGGATGAAAAAAGCAGATATGATGCAAAACTGTTCTTGTGTGTGCAGATGCTGAAAGTAAATGTTAAAGCTTAGTTTATCCACAGTTTTTATTCATGTTGTGAGTGACTTGTAAGGACTAGTGAGTAGTGTGTACACTGCTTAAATGTAGCAGTAGGAATGCTTTTTAAAATTAAAATAGCAGCCTTGGTGATGTTGAGCCTTGGAGAACAAAAACACATATGGGGGTGTAGTGTTTCCCTGGCAGTTTATCTGTTGTTGATACAGTGACCCTCCCTTCCTCTCTCCTCTCACTCTTTTGCATATTCAGTGACATCTGTCGCCAGATTTATCCACCAGCAAATGCTAATTGTTCCTTCCCTCCAGCTTTGCAAAAGTAATAATAGCAGCGCACGGGTCACCACTCAAGTCAATATTTGTTCATGGGCAGCGTCTTCTGGGCAGAGCTGTCAACAGAGTTATTACAATTATTGAAAAGATGAAGAGCTAGGAAATGCAGTTTTGGGTTGAGAATTAAAACATCATTGGATGTAAATACTCAACAGAATTCAGTGAACAGCTTTTTTTTATTGCACTTCTGGTTAGATGTTGTCTTTGTTCTCTGCACAATGGCAATGCAATTGAATAGTATGAGGCCATCAAGCACAAATTGCTTTTAAATCATTAATTAACATGAAAAAATAGCACACAGTACTCCTACATTATATTTATTTGTTAAAAGTGTGGGAAAGTTGTTCACTGAGAATATTCTGTTGGCGTTGTCTGTGCCCACTTGAGCAAACATGTTTGGCTAACCAAACATGACATTTTATGAATCATCAACACCAGAGGAATAGTTGTTTTTCCACTTTCGTTCCCTCTGAATCATTCCCAAATGTGACATTGAAATTTCCCAGAATACCACGGGAGTTAATCCCTTTGTTTTGGTGGAAGTGGGGATCCTCCCGGTGAACAGAGGGCAGCCATAATGCCACAGTGTTTCACTGGAATGTTCGTGCTATTGTTGACCAGGATGACTCTCACTGTGAAGACACCAACCCCCCCTTTTCTCACCCCATCACTGCCAATACAATGTGTTGCATTATACCTATGAAGGCATGTTACTGTTTCCATAGCCTATGACCCTGTGACCGCGAGCCGAGGCCAAGATAATGAAAAGGATGACACGGAAGTCATTGGTTACTCCCACAGTTATTACAGCTTCCTCTCCACTACAGCGCCTGGGAATCCAAAGCCTTTATCGCCTGGAGCCATTTTGTCTTTGTGTAAATGTTGATGTTTTTCTACACAACATATCTTTTCAGATAATATCTTAAAATCTTAATATATGTCAGATTTTTATCCAAACACTCATTTGCTGTGTTAACTTATTCCTGAAGTTCTCGGGGCGTTCCCTGTTGGAAGAAAAATAATCTCTTTGTTGTCTTTCTTGGAGAACGGAAATTACTCGAGTGTCTGTTAGACTGACGGTGTTGATGGACATGCCTCTTAGAGATTGCTTGGGAGTGTGTGGTTAGTGTTTACCATGTGAATGAAGAGGACTGGGTCATACTCCCCTCTCTGTGGAATGACATGTGCTATTAGCACAGTGTATTGTGTTCCTCTCTTTAATCGTCCATTATGCTTGGAGAAAGTTCTTTCCTATGTTATTAGTATTTAATTTATACGTGTTGTGTTTGGTTAGTATTTAACCTTTCACACAGGCCAACATGTTTTGTTTTGGTCTGGTTCTGTCACAAATGGTCAGTGTTGTTTGTTTTTCTCTCCACATCTAAACTTAAGATTTTGAGACAATCTAGTTTTGATTTTGTTGCTAGAAATATACTGGAATCAATTTTCTAACAAACACATTTTTGTAATTATTTCTAATGATGTAGAGCAGAAGTCTCAAACTCGCGGCTTTATTTTGCATCATAAATACATTTATATTTTGAACTTTTTATCGTTCCATTATAAAAGTAAACACTTATTTTGAAATGTTATATGAAATATGATCAGAAATATTATTATTTTGATATATTATTTTCTCAAAATGTAAGTTGAACTTTTTTTACTTGACCTGCCCCCGACTGACCAAACTAGATGCTCGGTGGCCCCCAGATCATTTGAGTTTGAAACAGCTGATGTAGCGTGATATTCGTTTTAATGTGAAACCTGAAACGCTGTAGAACTGCCGTAATTTCAATAATCCTATAAATTCTTTGAGTAATTTAAGTTAAAGTTCATAAAAATGTCTATTATTTTGGTTGTAGCCTCTTTGTTCGTCACGGTGGCTACATTTTTGTGGCATGTTACTACACTAATCTGTATTTCCTCGTCTCTGTCCCTTGGGGAATAATTCAGACTTTTATATGGGGTAATAATTTTCATTTCCATGTGGTCATCTTTAAGTGGCTTCAGTCAGATGAGGCTGCTAACACAGAGGGAGGAAGAGAAAAGCTTTGCTTTTGGAAGAGGTCTGTGCCTCATTGCTACTGTCCACTTAGAAAAAGTTTCCCCCCTTCCTTCCCCTCACACCTTTTTATCTCCCCTTCTCTGAGTGGAACAAATTATATAGCTACCAACCTAATGGGATTAGGGTGGTAGCTCGATGTCCCTCCCGTGCTTCCCCCCTCTCTTGTCGTCTTTCCTTTCTTTCAAAAGCTTGAGTCCACCCTGAAGTCCCTCTTTTCTGGGGCACTGCCTTTGGGGAAACACAAGTGGTCCATCTAAATGAGCTGCTGTAGAGAGGTAAAGGTATAAATGGAGGATTCTTAGAGCCTCATTCAGCTTATTTGGCCTCCACTGTTAACAGTTATTTGTTGCTAAAATCCCATTGGCTGTGGTCTCATGTGTAAGGTGACCTTTATTCAACGTCTGCTTGCTCTTAAGGCCAAATGAACCATTAATAGCTGCAGTTTTGCTGCCTTATCATCACAAGGCGCCCGGGCAGCTGAGCACAGATAATGGCGAGGCCCCCAGATTAGCATGCTTGATATCCCTGGTGATAAATGACACCGAAGCCGGTTAATCAGCCTAAACTCTGATGGCACCATATTAACCCATGATAAACAATGAGGCCAGCTGAGAGCACATGAGCATCACAAAAGACTGGCAGCGTTAGGGCCAGCTGGGCTTAAGGTGCTCAACAGATGGACATGAATATAGTGTCATTTAGTATTTTGTTGTTTTTAATTACAGAAGCTCTCTGACAAAAGCAGGTGTAGCATAACGTTTATTTGCATTACAATGAATGTCCAGTTCACACCAGGAAGTAGCATATTTAAGTTCACCTCATCTTTGTGCTTTATGTGAATGAACAGAAATCAGATTTTTGATAAAACACAAAGCTTAGACTCTGTGTCTCCCCTCTGTGCTTCTGCATTGATTTTTAAGGTTGATTGAATTAGATTGGACCGTGGACCTGTTGAACATATTGGCCTAACACTTGGCCTTTTTTCATTTTAGTTTGACTAATACTTATACAAAGCTTTAGTATGATATGAAAAATGTCTGGTTGCAATGTTGAAGAGCAATCAAAATGATCAAGTACATTAGAGTTTTATTTACCAGTTGCAAATCAGTGTTGTCATTTGTCTATTAATCAATTATTTGAATGTAAATGCCAAAATGTGTAATTATGAGAAACTTGGTACTCTATTGTATTTTTAGTATCTGTGCCAGCTGTAACTGTGATTTGAGCTTGGTTTGAATGCATATAACGATATTCTCATGTTTATGCAGAGTTTCTTAGCCACCTGTTGGTCCCACATGACATCAATCATGACATTTCTGATCAATTTAGTGATAAACTACTTCCAGAAGAGGAGCGGTTCAATAATGCATTTAAAACATTGAATGGAAAACATCTTATCTTTTGAGGGCTGTTTGATGCTGGTACTGGTATAATTTGTCATACTGATTAGGGTGAAAAGGGGTTGCATGGGGAAAAAGAGATACCTGCTGATGTGATGCTGCTCTACTGTAATTGAACTGAGAAGAGCAACAAGAGTCACTGTTGACTACATTATTCATAGATGCTTAAATCATTGATATAGTTGTTTCAGAAAGTGTAAAAAGAGGCTTGCTCAAGATTAAAAAAGAAGTGTTTGGGGCAAGCTGAACAAAAACATAAGATATGCCTGATGTCGATATCTGAGCAGCAGCAGGATGTCCATGTAGCCGTCAATCACATCCACCATCAAACACCACAGAGTTAATCCCACAGAATATGTTTTATAGTTCTTTTAGTGGTGCTTTTTTTTCCCGTGTTCCTTTTTGTCAACAAAGGCTTGGCTCTTAGCTTGGTTCTGTGTCTCCTGCAGTTTAATGAAAGACCTTTATCTCCCTGATTCAGACTGTCCTGGGTTTAATTAGCATGTTCTTCATTATCTGGCTGTTGTCAGAGGAGAAGGGCAGGGGCAGATCTCATTGGTCTGTCTCCAAAAGGTCAGCAGTGGGCTCACTTGGCACAAAAGCAAACATAGGAGCAGTTAAGGTGGGGAATTTCTCTCACACTGGCTCTTTGAGCTAGGAGTGAAAGTTCTGGCTGTGACGTTTTCTCTTCATCGTGCTTATGTTCTCACAGACTTTGTTCGAGTTAAGCGTTGAAGTTAAAATTTAGAAAAAGTGGTAACTTTTCAATACTTTTTCTTCTTTGTTAAGAAATAACCCCAACTCCCTTTTTGTTTGTTTTTATTCTCATTGTGTACAACTAACAACCAACTCAACAAAAATATAAACGCACAAAGAAAAACTTTAGTTATTGTTATGTGACAAAACGGAGTAACTATCCAAAAATAGCAGTACAACTTTATCAATAAAGTGGCTTTAATTTGCGCGCATTAGGATCAATTTCAAAACAAAAGTCCTGGAGTAATGGCAGGACGAACACAATGGGGGTCGATGATCCAAGTTCACAAACTTCAATAACGTGCATTAGCCTCACGCAGAGCGGTACACCGGCGACGCATGGACATCACCAGGTTGTCGATCGTGGCCTGGGGGATGTTGTCCCATTCCTCCCGCAGAGTCACTTGAAGTTGGCGGCCATTCTGGGGAACTGGAACTGGAACCCTCTGGCGGACACGTCTATCCAGAACATCCCAAAGGTGTTCGATAGGTGACATGTTTGGTGAATACGGCGTCATTCAGTTGTGTTGCCACAGCTGTAATGCTCAACCCAGTACTCGGCATGCCAATGGCACGCTCCGTCATGATTTGTGACATCTGTGGCATATTGACATGTGACAAAAGTCCACATTTTGGTGTGCCCTTTTATTGACCAGACCATAAGGAGTGTCTGTGTACTGGTCACACATATTGACCACCACTCTGCCATGCTCCATGACTCTCGTGAGTTGAAATACTCAATTTGAGATTGTAGTCAATAGGAGTGGCCAAGTGACACTGGACTACTGGGTCTGAGCAAAACAAGTCATTCCATAAACAAATGCATCAAGAATCTGTCATGATCTGTCATGTCATGACATTCTATTTTTGTTCACTATTTCAAGTTTGTGCGTTTATTTTTTTGTTGAGTATATTTTCATTATTCAAATAATCTGCATATTATAGTGTTTGTAGCTCATTGTTTACTCCAAAGTAGTGGAAATTGCCATTATAATTTCTCTAACTTAAATTCTCACATTCTGACATTGCTGATCAGTTTTTTTGTCTTTTCACTGATCGGCTACTTTAGCTTATAAATATCAATATAAGACTGAGCCATCTACTTTCTTCCTCCATTATCTATCTTTGTACATAGATTAATGTTTTACTTACAAGTTTTCCTTTACTCCATTTTATTCTTATCAGAATTTTGTAGTAGGAACAAGTTATCTCAACAGAATGGTCCTTGGCAGTCATTATGCCTCTGCTCAACGTGACATGTTTTGAGTTTAGTTTGCATGGAGCCTCACTGAGGCTCCCCTGCATGGGGCAGGAGGTGATGTTCACCAGGCCATGGCGACTCCACTAGAGCTAAACAAATAAGTGGCTCCAGCCTGTCCTTGGTCAAGTGCAGGCTGGATAGAGGAGGGCATGTGTGGGGGAGGGAGGTGAGAGAGGGAGGATGACAGAGTCTGAATCAGGGAGAGGGAGGACAAAGACGGAGTGTAACAGTGTGTCCCAGTGTGCAGTAAGAGCAGTGGATGTTTGAAAGTATTCACAGGCACATCGAACAAGGTAGATGGAGAGAGGCTGAGCTAGAAGAAGTCGGAGGATGTTTTTGTGCATCTGTGACTCTGTTTGGGAACCAGCTCCAGAATCATCAGTGTTGGTAAGAGAGGCTGCAGAAATGACACCTTGCGGGTCCTCATGAGTGCTTCTAAAGTCTTTGAAAGTGAACCATTGATTTGAGTTAAAAGGTTTGTTCATTTGCATGTTTAATAATGCTTAAGCTTTTTTTACAAATCTATATTAGAACTTAAATCACCCACTTCATCATTCAGTGGATTGACAGAATGTTTAAATCACTTTTATATAATTGTAAATTAATTGTCTCTGGGTTTTGGACAGATTGGTCATATCAAAAAAGTTCAATATATAATGTTGGAAAAAGTTAATGGGTGGTAAAAGATGCATCCATGCTGAACGTACATTTTCATGTATTTTATTTATACAGAATTAGAGTTTAAATCTTGTGAATTCTATTTATCAACAACATCCTCTGTTGTTTGGAGTCAAAATACATGCTCTCTGGTTTGTAGCAATTTTCCTCAAGGGGGCAATGTTGTCAGCAGAAGGAGTTGCTATGTTTCGGGGGGAAAGTGATGGGAAGCATTGACAAAATTGTTGCTCAGATGGAATGCAGGCTGCAGGAGCCGAAAAGGTCTGATTTACTATGCATCATCAATTCAGTTGAGAGCAAAGTTAACACCCTCTTTACATGCAGGTACTTTTAAGAACAGTCCATGAGAGGAGTGAAACTAGCTCTCTGATGTCTTAAGGTTTAATCATTACCAGACAAGTGTTATTACTTGAAATTAGCTGAAGGCTAAATCTATTAGATCCAGTTAAAGATGAGAAACTGATGGCGACTTGGCTAAAACTTGCAACTTAGACATAAGATACCCATACTTTTTACGACTCTTCTATTGCAGTCAAAAAAGAAGATAACTCATAGGTGGAGCACAGTGCTGGTGTAAAGAGGACTGATGTTTCTTACCTTCCTTCTACAGGGCTGTCAATATTCAAAGAGGCTGTGAGACAGTGTGTTGACTGCTCTAATTCATATTTACCTTTTTTGTTGGAGGTTTTTGAAGTCTTAACTTTAAGCCCACTGGAGAAAAGATTAAGTTGGATCCTGTTAAACCTGTAAATGTTTCACCTTGCAAGAATTTGTTGCAAGACTGTCAAATGCAAACAAGGTGACGCTGAAGCTCTAAAAAAACAGCTGTCACGTCATATCACTCAACCCCTATCCCAGAATATTCTTAGAGACTAAATGACTCTAAGAAAATTCAATGTGTTTAGGGAAGCATGCATGGCTGCATGTATTTTGCTTGTATCTACATGAAACACCTATAAAGTACATTGCTTTTTTTATTGTCTTGTTACTTTAACCAACAATGTGACATGCTCTTAACCCACTGTTGCGTCCCTTCACACTCTTGAGGTCAACATTTCTAAATCCTGCCTAAACCTCCACCACATTTGCAATGCATTTGCTGTGGAATCTGTAAACAGTACAGTATGCTTTAGATTTGAGACGGGATTTAAATGTCTCTGCATGTGTCTCACAGATGGTTCGATGTGAGCCTCAGTAATTTTGTCTGCCCCAGAGAGGCCATCATTTTTTTATGCTCAGATTATATCATTTCCTATCTTGAAAAAAACAAGCATCTTAGTTCCCGAAAGAGATTGAAAAAAAATGAGGTGAAAGTGGTCCGTGAGAGATGAGTGATAGCTGGCATCATAATGACAGGGTTGCATGTATGATTTTCTTTTTTATTTTATTTCCATAATTGTCATAATTGTGCAAATGACTTTTCCCAATTGCTATGTTTATCCTCTTGCACAAGTCTGAAGAGAAAGAATAGCACAGAGTTGAAAGTGACAGCACCAGAAATAACTTGACGCATGAGCTGCTGTGCTGTTTTGGTTTGATGTAACCTGTGACTGAATGCTGGAGTTTTATTTTTTTGGTGTACTGCTGTTTCTGAGGCCATTTTTAGAAAGTTAAAAGTATTGTTTTGAGTATTTTGTGTGTAGGAACCCTCACCTTAAACCAGGATTTTAACATTTGTCTTCTTTGCCTTTTGAAAGTGCGATCCATAGTTTGGTTTAAGTGAAAGTACACTTTCTACAGACATGACTTTTGCATTGCTTTTTCATGTTAGATTATTTTGTCTTGGATTAATTTATACTGGTGTGTCTGAGTGAAAATTGTTAACACTTCAGAGACGCTTCTCAAAATACAACAAATAATGTTGCTTTGTTGATTGAAGTGTTGTATTAAAAGTCCAGACTGAATGTTTTTCTGTTGAATGGGTTGTTATGACATTTGGTTCATACATTCATGGCCCCCAGAGGAGGAATTGTGTTAAGATTAATGTGATGTCAACATTTCATCGAGTGCAGTAATCCAGTCAAAAGCAGACTTTGTCCAATACTTTTGGTGTTTCACCAAATACCTGCATGCTCACATACTAGACTAGAAGTTAAGTATAGCCTGGCAGTGCTGTTAGTATTGCTGTGGACCAATGACCCTCCAACTATTCTTTTCCAGAAAAAGCTTTGTCATCATCCTTCTAAAGTTGGGAAGTCTGTACTTTTAGCTACATGTGGCTGGAAGTGTTTCTTGTCCTCTTTTGACCCTGCGACTTTTATAGAGTGGGGGGAGAATGCCACCCTCTTCACAGTAACTTCATGAAGTAGAAGACAAAATACTTGAATTCCTCTTAAGTTCTCCCTCTTTTCGGAGGGATAATTGAAATGCTTCAAGGCATGCTTTCCTGAGTTGAACTCGGCAGGTTCACACAGGACAAGCCAGGGTCAATACCATGGCCAACGCTGCCAAATGCTGGTGTACGTCAGCAGTGGGACATCTAACCCTCCTCACTCACTCGCCCTGCGTCTTCTCTGCAGCTTCTCCTCCAACGCATCAAAGGCATTTCCTAACGAAGGCCAGATGCCAGAGCAGAGATGAGTAGCCAGTAGCCTCTGCCTGTTGTGTGCGTTCATGCTGACATACAATGCAAAGACGCAAATCTAGATATTTGAGACTTTGTCCCATAATAAAAACCAACTGTACACAACCATGCTGAATAGTATATCCTGAATGGTGAAATGCTGTAGATTATGCTGCACAAACAGTTTGTATTGTCATGTCACCAAGCTTTTTCTGGTGCTCCGAATAAAAAAAAATAAATAAAAAAAACCCAGTTCCTCTCGAGGCTTTTTCCCTCCATTGAAGCTGTACCCTCAGCTTTTATTAGGGGAAAAACAACCCTGTTGAATATTTAGCACAGCGGGTTTGCAACCTTTTACGGCCCTCTCTCAACTTCTCGGACTGTTTTCTGTTGACACACTAGCTACAAAACGTGAACTTTGGGTTTTTATTGCAGTGGAAAATGTGTATTGTCGCACCACATCCTATTAAGACGACTTTGTGGTCAGTTTATTTAGCAAACAAACGGGTCTAGACAGTCATGGCATGGCATTCAAGCCTGTGTGAGTGTAGGTTTGACTCCATAGTCTACTGATTTGTTTTTTTGAATTGACTTTTGCAGTGATGTTTGACTATCTTTACACCATAACCCTGTATCCCTTTTTTATCTTGTTGCAGGTGTATGGCCATGAGTCATCATATGATTTTAAAGCTGTAGTGTTGAGGAGACTGTACATAATATTGACTAAGGAGCAACAAATCCTGTGTTTTCTGTGTGTTTGTTATTTTGGCAACATTTTGAAAACTTATAATGTTTAATGTGTTCATGTGACAGCTCCATGCACTTTTAAATGTTGGATTCAATCATTAGTTGGATCCAGGATTTTACATTTGTTAACACTTTAGGTGCTTTATATGCACTAGTTAAGCAACAAAAGATGCTTTTTACTTGAATAATCAAGGATCCAAAGATAATATCTTCTCAAAGCTCAGCATATTAACTATTTGGTAATTGTTTGAGCTCTGTTTTAATTTTTCATCTCATTGTGAATCAATAAAATGATACAGACTTGGACATTTACCTTTTTAAAAGTAGTATTGTATTAATAAAAAAACATGACATGGCCTAAGCTGATAAGTTTGCATCTGTTTTTGATTTTCGTGTATCAGAATGTATCATGTAGGCATGTTCCTTTTAAGAGGACAGACACACACGCCTCAATCACTTGCTGTCACTGAAAGCCAGACCTGTGTCTTTATATATTTATGTAACGGCTGAGAAGGAACAAAACAAGTTGTTCTGGTTTGTGTCGACTTGTGCAGTTGGACTCTTTCATTTTTGCTTGTTCAGAAAGCGTGTGATTGCTGTTCGGATCAGGTCGGCTTATAAATCTATTTGTCCTGTTCGGTATATGGTGAGTCATGACATGTTTGTATGGACCTTGTTCAGATGAAAAGATAAATTTGTAAAGATTTTGGATTTGTCTGCATGGACACATGTCACATGTGCACAGTGTTGGGATTTTTCCTTGGGGAACATGTTGATGAGAGGTTTTTGTGTGTGAGCTAAATGATTGATTTAAGATGTTGAAATACAGAAAACATACTACTGTTATGCTTTTGTTACAGTACAGTAAACAGGAAATGCTGTTGCGTAATAAGGTTCCACACTGGGCTGGGACAACTGGAAGATTTTGCTTCTGGCACCTGTTTTCAACCAGTCTATGCTTTAAAGAAGTGAAACCCGGCTACTTTTGTTTGTGTGTCATTTAAGTAAATGTTTTGGTGTTTGTGACAAACATTTAGGTTTGACCTCCAATCCAGGAAAATTATTTGTAGTTTGAATTTGTTTGCCATTATCTATTGCAATTAATTAGGTATATATATTACTGTATATCAAACCAAAGTGGTTAAAGCTCCCATAGAACGGAAGTACCAATTGACGCTGTTTTTTTGGTGTGTATCTGCGACATTACCTTGTTTATGAAGCCCTGAAGGTTCGAAAACAAAAGTTCAGCCACTGTTGAGAACGCTGTGTTGTATTGTAATCTCGGGATCAGCGAGATCTCTGAAAAAACCTGCTCTTGTTACGTAAACGGCAGTTCTCCTGAACAGCGGATCCTCCTGCTCCGGGCACTGCAGAAGAAGAATGTCCGTTGTGGAGGTGTTTCACTAGCGACAGTGTCTTCTGACTCTGGGTCTGACTCCGGGTCAAAGTCATAAAAGGGACTGCAGCGGGGAGCTGTGACAAAGCCATTTTTAAACACTGTTAAAACAATGTTTTGATAATGAGTAGCAGTGCATCCACCGTTCCAGAGGGGGAGCTGCGCTTCTGAGAGCTGGTGTGCTAATGATGTCACTTCCAGGTATTTGCCAATCACAAGACAGTTGAGAAGGCTCTGCGCTGGCTGGCCAATCTGTCAGTCTGTCTTCTGGGGGTGAGATTTCAGTCCGAAAACAGCGTGACTGACGAGAGCTTCAGTGAGGAGAGGTTTCTATCGGCTCATTTACAGCTAGGAGGTTTTTGACCATAAAAAAAGTTAATGTATGTAAGTAGACATCCATAACCACTCGATGTGAGCTTTAACTAAGATAGTGATTTTTTTTTTTTTTACGTGTTGGTGTCACAATGACTCATTGGCCTTGGTCTGTAGTGGTTCAACATGAGGCAGTCTCACCTCAGCCTGGATCAGATTTGGTGATTTTGGCATTTTGTTTATTTGTCGTCTTCACCTTCAGCTCCTGTGTTGGTTAATAAGTGACCACGTATGACAAGACTTTTCCATTACGTTCCATTGTGTGGCTCATTAGCTGTTTGTCAGGCGTGAGTTGAAGGTCAGTGGAGCTGAAGAGTGACCGGAGGTTGTTAACCACATTAGTTCTCCATGCGTCTCACCTGGAGGCCCAGCTGAGGGGCCGGTTCTACCCAAACAGCCTTAAAGTCCTGTTTCCTCTATTATAGGACACAGATCATTTGGCTGTCATCTGAGGAAGCTGTCTAATCTTAGCCGTGAAACTTATCCCCTCGCTCAGGGGGCTTGCTGGGTGTAGGCTTGTTGTTGGGGGGCTTGTAGACTCAGTCGTGTGTTTTCTACCTGCGTGCAGTGGGAGGAAGTTAGAATGAGACTTTCAGGTAAGCTGCATGGGCGGATTGTTGTAGCAGAAGATCTTTTTATTATGTTTTTAATCAAGGTTAACATGCAATTACCAAGATGCGGGGTAATATCATTCGTGTGTGCTGTCGGTGTGACTATGCATCAGATAGTGCAGGCCTCAGCTTGCAGCATTCAACACTCCATAATAACATTGTGTGTTCACTTTAAACTTCATGAGATTCCAAGGACACAAAGATTCTGAACAACAGAAATTCCCTTGGAATCAGTGAGAATTTTAAAACATCCAGAAATACAATGTAATTGGGTGCAGGAGCTCATGCATGTGACACTTAAAGTTTACTCTTAAGTTTGTCCATCCTGTTTTTACTGGGTTATTATGCAACCACTTATATGCTCAGGTCTAACGACAGAAATACCAGTTTGTCTTTGTCGATCATTAATGGGTCATCATGTCACTGTGCAGCAGACAAAAGCAAAGGACAAACGTCTTTGAGAATCTTGACGGAAGAGGTTCTTTTAGTTTCTAACATGGTGACATGCAGACTGTTGGTCTCTAGTCAAACCTCCTGCAGTTTGATTATTCACCGTGTGACTTATCATGGTACTGAGCTAAAGAACATAACCATCATCTATTTCAAATAATTTTAAGTTTATAGTATTTTTTTCTTTTAGTATTCTATACATAAATATTCATATTTATGCTGACGCGTGATGGACAAGAAAATCAGTACAAAGGCATAATATTGACGATCTGTAAGCTTCGTACACACTTGTTTTACTAGTAAATTGTTTTAATTAGAAAGAACAGAATCTATAGGGTCTCTAAATGTTGGTTTCTGGTTTGTCTGAGGATTTCTGGCTCCTTCCTTCAGGTTTGAGTTCTGGCAGCCAATGGAACTGGACATTTGGGAGATGTTTGGTCAGTCTGATGTGTTTTTTCATTGTTTATTTTGCATGGTGGTGGGCATTTTTAAAGCTGCATATGTAATGGTAGCCAGTATGATGTGTTTTTATATTGCTGTATGTCCTCTCCATCCTCTGTACTTGGTGTGTTTCTTGTGTGGTCACTTCTTGGAGTAGAATAGAATAGAAAGATTTATTGGCATGTTATATTTATTATCACGAAATAGCAAATGCTCCTCCCATATGTGCTTCGAAACACATTCACCTGCAACATTTACATATAATCCACATAAATCATGTATTCCTGTCAGAAAAACAAGGCAGGGAAGAGTGTGTAACTAAAAACACTGGTTTAAATATCAAACAGGCCTGTGGTGGTTTGCTCCACCAGCTTTAAATAATTAACATGAATACAGGCTTGAATCAAACTTAAATCTATTAAACCTGTTGACAGTTTGTGTTGTGGCCCAACATGACTGCACTGGATAAATAGCGCCCTCTTGTTGTTCTGCACTTTACAGCTGAGGTTTTTACAAACATGTAGAATGCAGTTTACACCAGAAGGCAACTTGTAATAATTTACTGTTATTGTTTGACACATTTTAGCAAGCAACGCAACTCAGACATGAAGGAGGGACTTAACTGTGCACATAATCATGGCTGCCGTTTATTTGGGTGCTGGAAACGGTTCAGTGTGCTCTGTGTAATGCAGGGTTCATATGCGTCTATAATAGTATTGCGATGACGATTGGTTAGTATTTAGACACATCACTCTAATGGCATAGCTGTGCTTCTTTATTTGGGTGCACACTGTAAACATGGATTTACATGTGCAGCAGATGAGTAAATGGGTGATGAGACTTGTTATGTTGCCTCGTGTTCCATATCAATCAGAGAACTGCCATTTATCACGCTGAAATCTCAATTTGAAACAACACAGTTAGCAAATCAGATGTTTAGCCATAATGACAACCTGAAAGGAAATTGATGAACCATTTATTTGTACTTCCTGGTCATTCAAAGGAACACCACACTTGGATGCTGGGCTCACTGTTGCAACAGCAAACGCGTCCTATAGAGAGCAAATCAGTCATTTTAGTTTTAGTCACCGAGTAGTAAAAGGGTCTATTCTGACAAGCCACCCATCAATAGACGAGTGACTAATCAAAATGATCTTGGAGCTGTGTATTTTATCAAAATGGACACTTACTGTTCCCCCCTGAAAAAGTCCAGCTATGAGAGAGAAGGTAAATATAGCCTGACCTCTCCAAAGTCTATTAAAAGGGCTCTTGGTTTTTTGCTTTGTGAAATTATCAGAGGAAACCTTGTCCGCATCTTTTCTCTCCAGATGCTTCTTAGAAACCACTGACCTCTGTGTCGACATTCTTCCCCCATGTTTGCTTGTTTTTTCATATGAAGAGAACAGCTCTTTTGTTCCTGCTCATAATGTTTCCATTGATAATGACCAGAACTGTGCACACAGGACCTCTCTATGTTCACAAATGTCAGATGCAAACACACCTACGTTAAAAAAAAAAAAAAAAGCAGAGGGTCAGCAGCACTGGTGATCACGTTAAGTGGGGTCAGTTTTCACAGAGAGACGCTCTTGTCTCACGTAAAATGCATACGTTGGACGGAGGTCCATCATGTAGACTCAAGGAAGAGGAATGCTTTTCTAAAGTAGTGAAGTGCAACATTTTCATGTTTACATTGTCTTTTGATTGACAGGGAATTAGGTCTGGTAAAAACTAAGCCATTCATTTTTTCATAAGTTTATATTAGGGTTTGCTACTATTTTCTTTTAATCCTAAATTAACAAATGTGTCTTGCTTGGACACAATATGGCATAATTCTGGCCTGTAATCTGTGCCCCTTTTTCATTATCTGTGTTACCATGTTACCAAAAAATTAAAAAAGTAATGCATTGTGAGTAATGCAATCAATGCATTACAGAGTTTCCTCTTGTTGCTGCCGGTGTTGTTCTTTATGAGACTCTGATCACTAACATGATATGTGAGTAAATGTTTGCTGTGTTTTGTCTCAGATTGCAGGTTGCATGGTAATCTGGACTTGATGCATGGCAGTTGCATGACCGCACTAGGTCTTGTTTTGGGACTGAGAGCATACGGCTGCAGCCATGGCTCAAACCGTGCACGTGAATGGCAGTGGCTCAGGTAACAAACCCTTTGTTGTATTATTTATTTTGTGTTGTGTGTATTTTCTTTAGTATATTGTGTTAGAATTGTATTATATGAAGCTAATTCTCTGTCTTGTGTGAATTTTTAATGACTGGTCTTTCGGTTGATCATGATGTAAGTAGTGGGAATCAAGTGTTACTCTAGTTGACCTCACAAACATGTGTCCTTGTTCTGTTATATTCTTTATGAATTATTCCTACATGTCAAGTGAACCCTTTGCTGCCTCATGAGCAATATGTGCTCATCCTAACTAAATAAAACATAGCTAGACATAGATACAATGGGGCTACATACAGGAATGTTAAACATTAGCTTATGTCTCCTCGTTAAGTTGCTTCTGTACCTCTCTGGTGTTCTTGATTTGCACACATGTAGAGGAGATTTCCACGCCACAGTGTGAGATGAATTCTGTCAGCCGAGGCGCAGCTCTGAGCACACACCTGCAGGCGTCTGACATTCCTTTGCAGACTAACTGGCGAGAGTGACTCTTCTTACTTCCAAATCCTTCCAGGAATGCACAGCATGCAGGACACTTGCACACAGGCACATCAAAGTGATGCCTGCACATTAACCATCAAACATCACTGTGTCCACCTCTAAGATGATATCTTTTTAGTGTGGATGTCTTGTGGAGAATTCACTTCAAACGTTTAAACTCAGCAGGGTTGTTTTATTTTAGTTTTTACAGAATGAAAAAAACCCAGAGGAATGCTACGCTAATCATGCTAACCTGTTCCCCATTCAAACTGTAGAAATCACACCTCTGCAGTGTTGGCAGATAACAGGCCAAATTTCTCACTCACTGCGCTGAAAGAATTTCAGGAATATAGCCATTTTGAAGTTGTAGTGTTGATTTGCTCCAGACCTGATTTATTTAATATGAACAAATTGTGGAATACATGTTCCTGGAGATGTTTTAAGTCTGAGAAAATAACCCAGATCATGTAATCAGTGTTATTTATGCTTTAAACCTTTTTTCCCCCCACAATATTTTTATTTATTTTTAACAAAGGTTAACAATCACATACTTCTCAGACCAAACACATCTGAACATACACACAGCACGCCCTAAAATATTACCCCATATCCCAACATTAATGTAAAATAAATAATAATAATGATAATAATAATAATAATAAAAAATAATCTAATTACATTAGACTGTTGTATGTTGAGCAACATTGATAATGCACCTGTGCTTTATCAATGTTGACCTTTATTGTTACCTTAATACGAGTATGCATTTAAACAGCAAACTGAAAGATTTTTTCATGCAGATAAATCATCACAGGGATCAATAAATTGTGCACGAGACGAAGCTGCATTTGTATAAACTTTGTAAAAACAAAAACAGACAACTACCTAACAGAGATTTTCTTATTTCTGGAATTTCTATTTGTCCATTAAAGTTGACCCGTCACCATATCTAGAATATGCATGGAAACAATATTTCTGTTGCTCAGTTACTGTAAACTTGTGGTGATTCCATCTGATCTCAACCTTACTGGCCACAAACAATTTGCAAACTTTCCATAATGTTGTCAAAATATGGCTAAATATTTACAAAATGACACAAATTCTTGAATGCGATGATAGAAACATGGAAAACCCTGCAGAGGCTGAGGCATTGCTTGAAGCAGACCAGTGCCTTTGGCCTGACATGAACATCAGTCAGTTGTGGACAGACTGGTGGGTCGGCCCCCTGCAGCTCCTTCAGACCCACTGGAGTGTTTGTGTTTCTGCAGTGACGACAGACCCAGCTGCCACTTAAATACCCCCATGGTACTGTTTCTGTTCTGTTCGTGTGTGTTTATGTAAGTGCTGCCAGAGTTTTACAGTGTGTGCTAAAGACTCTCATTGTCTTTTTGCAACAATGCCTGATGAATTAATGTAGTTGTTGTGGTTTGTTTAAGTGTGACTGTGACCAATTGTGTAGGAATCTCTTCATTGTCTGGATTTGAAATGCGCTTCTGCAGCCAGATGAGCAGAACAGTACGCCATGGTTAAGCGTCTGTGGCAGTGGTGCTGCCAACTACGGTATAAGGTATTTAACGGAAAATAAGGTATTTGACTGTTGCCAGCTGTCTTTCAATTCAATGCTTTATACTCCACATGAGGGTTGCGTGGGGCTGGATCCCAGCTGACGCAGGCCGAAAGGCAGTGTACACCCAGAACAGGTCGCCAGTCCATCTCAGGGCTAAAACACAGAGACAAACAACCATTCGCTCTTACACTCACACCTACGGTCAATTTACAGAGTGTCCAGTTAACCTCTGCATGTTTTTGGACTGTGGGAGGAAACCGGAGAACCTGCACTCAGGTCTTCTTGCTGTAAGGCAACAGTATTGGTCACTATGCCACTGTGTGGCCTGTTGCCAGCCTCTTTTTTTTATGACTGAACCAAAAAAGGGTTCAACAGAGCAGTATTGGTTATTTTACCTGTATAAACTTTAAATTGAATGAGGATGTCAACCACTATTTGTTCCGTTGTAGCAGAAATTCTGCAGCAACCATTTAGAATTACGCTCACATTCATAATTCACATCAGTCTTTGTTGTGCAATATGTGGATTTTGAATATACTGTATACTTGCGTCGATCTGCTTTTTGTGTCTACTGCAAATAAACTCTTGGACACATTGTGTCTCTTGTCTTTGACACATATTTATTTTTATTTGCTTGTCGTTGCTTCTCGTCTATGAGAAAGGACCATAATGGGCAAATATTTTTTAAAGTGCTTTGCTGTTTGCAGAGGAAGCCCAAACATTTCCTCTGGGCTGCATCATCATGTATAGAGTTAAGTTGTTGAATTTGGCAGCAGCGTCTGGCGCAGTCATGCGAGTTTGTAGAAGAAACCAATAGACCAGTGAGCAGCTTGGCTCTGTCTGCTCAGCCCCTGTTCACTTGGAAAAGGTCAGGAATGTGCAGTTTAATGTACTCATTGTTTTGTTGTTTAGTTTATTTTTATTTTTACATAGATGAATGTGTCTTGCAAGTTACTTGTGTTGGCCTGGTGCAGTTTGGGGCCATTGATCATAATGTTGGGTCTATTATTCATGTGAGTAATTAGGTGCTAACAGCTCACAGGGAGAGCCAGGAAATACCAGGCTGGGTGTATGAGAAAGGGACTTTGTGTGCGCGTACGTGCCCCCTCCACCCAGGCACTTGCATCACACATTGCTGTCATTCGGTGTAAAGCCCTGACTGTGAGCATTTCACTTTTTATTGCACTCTTCAGAGTGTGTGTGCGAGAAACCAGTCAGACCGTGTAATGTCGCTGTCTGATGAGTTTGTCAGTTTGTGAAGAGAAACATGTTGATATTCTCCTCTTAGAAAATGCTCTTCCTGCAGTGGAGCTTCACCAAATGAGTCCAGTCATCATGTCTTTATTTAAAGTTTGATAGACGTGTGCTGATAAGGCAAGATACTACAAATTACCACTGTTGGACACACGTGACTCAATCTTCTCCTTAGGATTGTGGCATTGTTCAAAGGTTGAGTGCCAAGTTCTGGATTCTGTTAGGTTGTTTACATGGTGCAGTAAATAAACGTCTTGTCAGCTGTTATTGACAAAAAAAACTGTTAGAAAACATTTATTTATTGATGTGCATCAGTTTTAAAATACTTTATCATGAAGACTGAAGTTTATTTATTGGATAAAAAAAACCAAAATATACTCAGTTTAATAAGCCACAGTATATTGACACACTGATTTGCTTTGTCTCAGTCCAACATACACTAAGGAGCACAGAATGTAGACTATTTGCTGTTAAAAATAGACAAAGACAATAGACATTACACATGTCCTGAAATGGCTAAATGCAACATGTGCAATAAATTTAATACTCCTTGGTCAAATTTAGGATCTAAAGCGTCTCAGAAGTATAATCCAGTTACAGATGAAGCTTCTTTTAGCTACAACTATTTTTCTCCCACTTTTATAGACGGCTGTGTTTTTAAAAGTATCTTAGATACTCGCTTGGCTTTGTCGCACTGTTGTTGCTCAGTTTGGGAAAACATCTTGGGAAAGTCTCAGGGTATCACTTCAACCGAAATAAATGTGCCTTCTGTTGATTGTGCAAACTTATTTATGTGATTGTAAAAAATATATATATATATCACAGAAAGACAGACCCTGCATGTTCTGGCCATGTCGGTGTTGTGTAATCCCTGTCAAATTGACAATGTAACAGCTGTAGATAACTATAACTGTCAGTGTTGGCTCCCTCTCACTGGAGGTTGAATCCCCCCCCACCCCCCCATGTTCATTAGGTCATAGCTCAGCTGTTGAGGGTCTCTGTGGTACCAGAGACTGTCCTGTCACTCGTCTGTCAGGTCGCTCAGTGCTCGGTAACTCGTGCCAGGGAGAGTCATTCAAACCAGACAGCACAGGACAGTGTCCATGCTGCCTTACAAACATTATGTATATTGGGGGAAAAACAGGTTGTGCAGGAGACAAGTCACAACATTGTCTTAAAACTATACTTGCTTAATACAAAACTATACATTATAAAAAATAATATATGTCAATTTTTTTTTTTTTTTCTCACAAATTGTCAAAGAAGTCAATTTTTTCAGTCTAAAACACATCAGTTTTTACTTTACTTTGCTATCATATATGTTATATATTTGGTGCATTTGCCTATAAAGATAGAAAAATGTATACAGTAACACAAACACTAAATATTTAACATAAGGCGCAATGGGTTAAAAGGAATTATCATGATGATTTTTTTATATGGTTTGTTAACATGACTCATAAATATGAATTTGGGTGTTTGTTTGTTTTTTGAAGATCACAGAAAACAACCATTGTCTAATATTTTATCATCCACAAAATATGTGCTGTAAAATGTAAGATTTCAGCTGCATCAATGATTTTATTCTCACCTGAAGCAGCCTTAAGATTCAAGCACTACACACAGTAGCTATTTGACTTTATTATTAATCATGTGATTTAGTAAAGTTGTGCACTACAAGGTCTAAACCAGACTATAAAAGTTTGACATGTCCAGCAGCAAAGCTATTTGTCTTAAGAACAGGCTGTTACTGTAATGAGCTCACCTCCCCTTTGCTAGTGAATAACAGGACTTTTATTTGTGATGGGAAGCGCCCCGACTCAGAGACTCACAGGATTGGAGGAAACAGCTGTCCAATAGAGCGCCAGGGCAGTGCTGTGCTTAGTTTACACCAATAGTGGTATTTTTTTTTCTTTCCTTGAAAGGATTGAGAAAGAGTGCACAGTTCTGCAGCTCAAACAGTCTGATCTCTGTTCAGTATCCTGTCCTCTGAAACTGCCATCGGGAGGGGAGACTAGAGAGGGTGCAGGGAGCAGTAAAACAAAAACGGGAGAAAGTGCTGTTGGTCTGAGGTGAGTGACGCTCTCACAGCTAGTTGGTGAGGCTTTAGCTGCAGGCTAAGGCTCATAATTCCCTCCTGTGTTTTATCTGAATGGGAAGGATTGACGAGAGACGTTGCTGGAGCTGGGTCAACTGGAAAGGAAGAGCTCGGCTGTTTATTTCAAGCCTGTGTTTGCTTTAGTCGGTGAGAGTTCCAGGCATACCAAGAACAAGACGCTGTATTTAGCCAACACAGTGCAACCATAGTGGAGTCTCCTAATCTCTGTGCACTGACAGAGGGCATTTTCAAGTGAATGTTTGGAGTTTGGACTTTTGTCTAAGTAGCTTTTATTGATCTGTTATTTCAGAGACTACTTACATTGTGCCTTGCTCTTTATTTTTTGTCATCAAAGTGTTTATATGCAAGTGTATGTTGTGTGTTTGCCCGTATACTGTGAAATATTGACATGAGGAATGTATTTTGGACTAGAAAATACTGAGTTTGTCTAATTTTCTGTCTCGCTGAGCCCTTTGGCTCATCTCTTATCCAACATTTGTAAACAATAGATTGTTTGTTCGTACCAGGCTTTGCACTTACACATTTTGGTTTTCACAAACCTCACCAGGCTAAATTATACATGTGAAAGCAACATTTGTTTTTAATTTTGAAAGTTTATTATGCCACTTTCTAGTTTTTGTTTGCGTCACAAAGCTGGATCTCGCATAGTTTTGGCCTGACCTAAACCATCCTTTGCCAAAAATGATCACCAGTCATACTTTTCTCGCAGCAATGTCAGAATTTTGAGACGTGTTTGCACTTGCATTGTCAAATTACGGTGGTAATCGTCAGTGGCTGAGAAAACACTTCACCTGACATTGGAGCTGTTTTAGGGACTTAATTTTTGAATAAATATTTTGGATAAATATAGTTTCCTAGTCCTATAAAATCCCATGGGCTTTCTGCATCTTACTGCATTGTGCTTAGGATTTTCTTTTATGGTTGTCTCTTTCTGTACATACATGTGCAAAAACGTCAAATAAAAATGACATTTAAAATGTTGTTGTGCTCTTGATTTCAGAAAGAGGACAAAGATGCCCAAGCACAGAAGATGAGAAGGATCCCTACTACGTTGAAACTCCGTACGGTTATCAGCTAGACCTGGACTTCCTCAAATATGTCGATGACATTGAGAGGGGCAACACCATCAAGAAGCTGAGTATCCAGAGAAAGCCCAAATTGGCCAGACCCTTGGCAGTGCCTCGGGGCAGCACTGGCGGGGGCAGCACTCAGGCTGAATGGACCTCCACAGACTCCTTGTCCTCCTCCAACAGCGACGACAAGCAGTCCCCCGTCTTCTTCACCTCCAGGCCCCAGGTTTCTGCACCACGGACCCCCACTCTATCCAGGTCAACGTTTGAAGTCCCCTTACAACAGTCCTTTTCTGTCATCCAGGAGCAGAAGCAGCTCCTGCCCCCTCCTTCACCCAGGTTTGCCCCTCGTCACAACCCCCAAGTGGAGAAGACACTCATGGAGACTCGTCGTCGGCTCGAGGAGGAGCGGTTGTTCATGCAGCCACACAACGAGCCTCCACTGCCCCGTCGCCGCCTTGCCAGCTTTGGTGGCATGGGCTCCAGCAGCTCGCTGTCCTCTTACTCAGGCTCTGTGGCCCAAAGCCAAATCTCTGCCAATACTCATCAGCCACTACTCATCAACGGTCACCTACCTAATGGTGATTACAACCCCTACTACCCACCCTCCATGGGCAGCTCCATCCGCCACAGCCCAATGAGCTCTGGCATGGCCACGCCTGTAACTAACGTCAGCCCATTACAACTTCACCAAATCCGAGAGCAGATGGTGGTGGCCCTCAAGAAGTTGAAAGAGTTGGAGGAGCAGGTGAAAACCATTCCTATCTTACAGGTTAAGATTGCTGTTCTTCAGGAAGAGAAAAGACAATTGGTTGCACAAAAAAGTCAAGCCCCTGGAGGTTTTCGCAAGCGTTCTTACAGTGTAGGATGTGTTGACCAAATGGAGAACCCTGGCCCTATTCAAAAGGAGCCAGAGTTGCACATAATGGAGACCGAAGCCCAGGAAGAGAACACTCAGCGGCTGGAGGAGTTCAGACGTTTGGCTGCAGAGGTCCAAGCCCTGGAGAAGACGACCCAGGACAATAATATAAATGAAATTCGGCCTGAACGCCTCGCACAGAATCAGGCCCAACAAAAGTCTGTTGGCATAGTTACTGATGAAAACATGAACAACCTTCCTGTCAGTCAGAGAAAGATGAAAAGTGAACACTGTTTCCGGGATGTAGGAGTAGTAACGGAAAGACGGGAAGTTCATAGCGCTGCTGTTGGTGTTACAGAGGCCATGCTGGGCATGACTAGTGAAGCTGAGAAAGAAATTGATCTCCAGCAGCAGACCATTGAATCACTAAAGGAGAAGATCTACCGCCTTGAGGTACAGCTAAAAGAAACTACGCACCAGATGGAAATGGGAAAGCTCAAACTGGAGCTCCAAGCAGCTGGTGGTTCAAGCAAAAAAAAAGCAGACAAAGGTTTAATGGCTAGGCCAGAGATGTATAATGCCTGTGTCGAGGCCAAAGTCCAGACACGTAGCTGTGGTGTGGGTGACCATGTGGAGTTCAGCCATGTTAGCACAGCTAAAACTATACAAAGCCACACTGTGGGAGTGTCCTGTCAACCAAGTGTCACCAGTATTGCCACAGGTCCAGAGATCCCTATGGATCGGTGGGTGGTGCATGAGCGTGTGGACATGACCGACCGATGTGTAGGGAGGCAGGTGGAGACGTGTCATCAGCAGGTTGGCACAGAGCTGAATGTTTATGAAGTGGGAGTTAACACCGAGGAATCAATGGACATTTTGGACCTCTGCAAATCCACGACAGTTGAGTTGAGCAAAGAGTGTAGGTCTGTTGGCTGTGGAGATTGTTCAATCAATGTGATCATTAGTCCCATCAAGAAGATGGTGTCGCAGGGAACTGACACAGATTCTGTGAGCAAAGTGAGCTCTGGCATCATGGCTATTCCTGAGACATCAACTCAGCAAACCAATACTGAGACAGAACTTGCAAGCAAGTCCACCAACACAAAAACTGCAGTCCTAACAGACTCCTTCACTGACATGATGTTGATCACTTGTGATAAACACACCAACACGACTGTGACTGAAACAAGAACGGTCGCTGCTGGAGAAGGACTTGTCAAAGACGCTCACTCAACGGCAAAGATGCGTTCTGTTGCTGTTGGAACCACCACAGATGAGTCAGTCTTCAACAAATCAAGCTCACCTAAAACCAAAGAATGTGGGGTGGGGCCAGTTAGCATCAATGAGAACTTCTTGGTTGGCATAAAAACTAGAAACATAGCATGTGGCCCCTCCCAGGCAGCAGAATCTGTCATAAGCAGCAGTAAGGAAGCTACACATGTTCAATCAGAGTCTGCACCACTTCAAGCTAAGGACCAGGGTGGTGCTGGACTGGACCATTACATAGAGAGGGTGCAGAAGCTGCTACAGGAGCAACAGATGCTACTGGCAGAGAATTACAGCGAGCTGGCAGAAGCATTTGGTCAGCCCCAGTCTCAATTTGGATCCATCAACAGTGAGCTGGTCAACACCCTCTCATCCATCAACACTGTCATGAAGTATGGAAGTGCAGAGGACATCCTCAAACTGCAGTCAGACTCTGTGTGCTTAGATAAAGGTGAGTTCACTACATGCAGCAGGGAGAATGCTGCAGGTGCACACATTTTTAAAACCTCCAAGACATTTTTATTCCATTTTCTCATTTATTCTATAATATTCTAATTCTCAATCACTCAAACAGAAAATCCCCCAAAGTGGCTCAAACCACAAATAGAAAGACTTTTAAAGGTGAAATTCCACTGTCCACTCCATCTGTCACTTTATCAATCCATGTTATATTTTAAAAGTAAGGAACAGTCATTTCACTATATAGCACTGTATTGGGAGATATTTTTAAACTCTAAACAAAGTTTTGTTTGTGATTAAGAGCTTTTGACACAATGTTAAAACAACAACAAAAGAAAGTATTTAATATACACAAATATAAATGGAAGGCAAAATGTAAAAACAAATACAAGAGGAATCAAAGATTAAACGCAGTTTTGAAGAGGTTGGGTTTTGGTAAAGGGGGCTTGGGAGGGGGCTGCTATGGAAAAAGCCCCGTCACCCCAGGTTTGATGCAATGTAGTTTCCCTTGATTCCTTTGGGAACTGATTTTATTGAAATAATAGCCATCAGTGTAAATATTTTCTCATTGGTTTGCTTAAAAAAGACCAAAGTAAATTCTATCTTATGAAATACAAAATACATTCTGGGCAATTTTGAAGGGTTGTTCACATGTAGTTGAAGAATGAACACTAGCAGACTGCCTACTATGGAGTTCAGGGGTTGGTAGTTAGTGTTCACTCTTGTTCTAAAGACAATCCTGATGGGAGCTGACAGGCCAAAGTTATCTCTGACTCTGAAAAATGCAGCGGGGGCTTTGGCCGTGAACCAACAATGAGCTCATTTCTTTTCAGGAGCCAATACATTTGCACAAATCGACCATGTCGATTTTTTTCGAACCACCCCCAGTTCGCTAACACCTCACTGCGATGCTGATTCATGGTTCCTGAGTTGCATAACATGCATTCATGCTGGCTGGCACACAAAATGTAGAGGGCCGATTGTCTGTGTTGTGTGTTGAGCTTGTTTGTGGACAGTTGCTGGCCTCTTTTGGCAGGTAGAGTGACTCGACAAAGCCAAGTTGTTTTCAAGTAACTAGAAACAACATGGTCACTGCAGTGGACTTAATGAGCCAAGAGGGATCGACTTTATGAAACTGTGTAAATACGTTAATAGTAGTGGTTCAATTTGTGTTTCTGCTAGCAACTTTAGGGGCTGTCCACATCAAAACACAGTCTCAGTCTGGTCAAATCCTATTAAGTTTTTTATTATTGTAATAATATATTAGATTATTATACAATACTTGATCCTGACTTCGGAGGGTGTGTAGTGTGTTATTCATCTTTTGTTTTGCTATAGCAGCAATCGCATTGTGATTCATATCACAAAAATACACAATCGTTTTCTCTTGGTATGCATGCCCCTATAACAACAATAGAACAATACAGGGTCCTGCTCATTATAACATTAATATCTAGTACTTGATGAGGTTAGAAACTCAAACACAAACCCCTTTAAGAGCGGATAACATTCTCTGCATTATTGAACATTCCTGCCCTGTGCATTTTGATGCCAAGCCTCCTATAAATGTAATGATAATAATAATATCTGTGCTCCCTTTAGAGCTCAGTCAGCAGCTGTGCTCCCAGACTCTCTCTGTCAAGACGGAGCGGTCACAGACGGAGAAGACGTCCTCGAGCCTGACTCTAGTGGTAAAACCTGCCAACACATCTGCACAGCAACAGCTGCTCAGTGCGGCCGAGCAGAAGAGCCGAATGGACCTTCAGATGTCTACAGCGCTACACGGTATGACCGACTTACAGCACACTACCATCCAAGTAACGAAACTTAAACGTCAAAGTGCGGTTGATGACTTTGCAGATTTACTCGGCAAAAACATCTTCATCTTCAATATAGAGGCACAGAACTGAAACCACTTCTGCTAGAGAATGTGTCCAAAATAAATATTATTTAAACAGGATTTTAAATAACTGATACAACAATGAAGAAACTGCTGTAGAACCTTTTGCTGCTGAAATGTAAAATAGCAGATTAAAGTATGTTGTAAGTAAAATGGAGTTACAATTTATGATGTTTGTTGTATAATTCTGGTATTAAACATTACCTGAAACAAAATGTAGAAAGGACTAATGCACTTATAAGGCTGCCCATTAATAGAACAAACATAGAGTACTTCATTATTGGACAGATGGTTTAAGGGAAGTACAATTGCTGCATTCGTCAGAGATGATACACCTGAGACTTCTGAACTGCCGATCATCTGTCAGTTCTATAGTACAGCAATCTCAATGTTTTGTTTTATTTGCTTTGGTTTAACCAGGAAAACCACACTGAGATTGAATTCTAAATAACATTCTCCATTTCCCAGTAACACACACACACACACCAATATCGGAAGAAGCAGCATGCTGCAGACTTTCATGTGGTCATATTATTTATTTCTGACATCTGAAGTAGTTCTAAACAAAGATGAATCTTAAAAACTGAATAAGGTCAAAGAAATTAAATAGGTGGACTTTCTCATCAAGCAGATAGTAGATAAAAATAATCCAGACCCACAGAAGGTTAAAGAGAACCAGGATATGCAGTGTTTAGCCAATTGCCAAGCAAAACACTGAGGAAGCTGACATTGACAAAACAAATTTTATCAGTTGCTGCTGCACAGACCCAAAAAACATCAAAAAATCTGACTGAGCTGGAGGCTACCACTGTGTAAATCTGCAACAACTTTCGCCAACTTTTCTGGCCATATCCTTAATTCTTTGTTATCCAGCTAAAAATAAATTCTCCAAAGAGAGTGGTAAAGTGATAATATTATAGCTGGGTTAGAAAAAAGCAGCAGATGTTGAATGGAAGTTCCTGTTTCAGGAGTAAAGGGGGCCACATAATCACCACTAAAAGTTTCCACGGACACCAGAATCAGTGTGGATTTCACATATACTACACATGAACCACGCAGCCGGCAAAACATGGCCACAGCTGCCATTGTCAGCCCCCGGATTCCTCCCGACGAGCTTGTCGCGCTGCTCATGCTCCCACCTGTCAAAACACAGGGAATGTGCTGAGTGACTCTGTTGCTACTCGGCTTACACACACACACTCTGGTGTGTACTCGTGCAACTGCATACATGTTCCTACATGAACGCACACAATCACACGCTCTTTCTCTCCGTCTCTTTCTCATATTTTGTCCCCCGGAGCAGTAAAAGAGGCCCCTCCATCAGGGCAAGTATTGGCAGATGCACTGAGTGTTCTGGCTCTCTCTGCTGGTATTTGGGTTTTCACGGCCCTGTACTTAAAATGACTGAGATACTTGAGGGTTTGGGGCAACTTCCAATGCCTCATTGACAGATTACTCTGGAAAGAACAGGAGACGGACACTTAATGGTTACTTTCCTCTCAGCCAAAGCTCTTGATCGTGTCCGAGAGCTTTAGTGGAGCATTCAGGCTTTATCAGCCATTTGTAATGGGGCTTGTTAGTCAAGCTGTGCTGCTGCTGCTAAGTGCAGGGCGCTTTTTAATGTGCAAAGGGAATACATTATCTTGTAATTAAAGAGGTGTCGGGCTCTCTCCATCTTTTAAAGGAAATGCTAAACAAATAGCTGCTAAATAGGTTTTTAACTGAATGTGGACACATTTATCGTTGTTTAATGTGGAAGCAAGTAGCTTTGTGAATGTTCCTGAAGCAGTAACTGACCGAAGATGAGCAGTTTAAGGCTGAATCCCAATTCTTACCCCTAGCACCCTCAACTCTGTTTTGAGGGCCAAGGGGAACTCCGACAAAGGGGTAGGGGGAAGGGGAGGGCTAAGGGGTGGAATTGGGATTCAGCCTTACATTGTTAATACATTAATACATTGCTGAAACAATTACTTGATTAATAGTTTATTAATCGTGAACTAAATCAACTGTCAAAATCATTCTTAGTTTGTGGAAAAAACAAGACATTTGAGAACCTCATAATTTCCATATTTGACAAACACTGATCAACATTTTTCTGACATTTTATGGACCAAACAAATTATCGAGAAAATGATCGACGATTAAAATTTTTTTTTTATTTGCAGCTCTAACACAGTAGAACAGATGTTGACACTTTTATATTGGATAATATTATGACATCTAACCTATTTGTTATATCTTAGAGTCTGAAATACCACGTGTTGAAGTCTTGAGTTAACATAAAAGTGCGTTATTTATCTTCCCCAATCAGACGTTGCTTGACGGATTCCATTTTCAGGACACGGCATAAAATAAATAAATCACCAGAACTGACACTGTGCTGTTGTCATCTTTTTGGTTTAATGATTGTACTGTGGTTCACTTGTCTCTCCTTCAGGACAGCCATGCAGTCAGAGCACCCTGAAATCCATCATGAAGAAGAAAGATGGCCGACCGGACTCTAATGGCACCAAGAAGAACCTGCAGTTTGTGGGGGTGAATGGAGGGTGAGTTGGAAAAGTTTTGATATGTTGATGGTGCCTCCTTGTTAACATCCACGTGGTCTGCTGATCGATTGAGTTTATGCTGCAGGCATATCATGAAATGAGAGCTGCAGCTCCAACAATCTCGCTCATCATCTCGTTTCTGTGCCTTTATCGCCTCCGTGTGGCCCAGGTATGAGACTACTTCAAGTGACGACTCCAGCTCAGATGACAGCTCCTCTGGGTCAGAGGAAGAAGATGAAGATGAAGAGGACGAGGATGAGGACGATGAGGAGAAGGAGTTGGGAGGAAAGAAGGAATACAGGAACATGGAGGGGAAGCACACCAGTGAGGATCTCCAGCCTGAGGGAGCAGAGGATGTAGATAAGAAGGATGAAGAGGAGAGTTCAGAGAAGCAGGAAACAAGAGACAGGTCAGTGAGTGAGAATTACATTCACTGTTTGTTACTTTTGTGAACTAACCTACTCTACTAACTAGTTATTAGAAAGGGTTTGATTTATCCTTCACATTTGAGAGCAGTTTCAGTGTGTGGTGCATTCTATAGGGTGCATCTTTTTAAGATATCTAATTTATGAAATTATTGATTCAGTGGGATCAGCATTTAAGGGGCCACTTCACCCTAAAATATACAGTTTTTTTTTTACTAATTTCCAGAGATAAATGTGTATGAAAAATACACTGGTGTCGAGTTTTATAATTAAAGACCTAAGAAGTAAAAAAAATAAAATAAAACAAACACACAAAAAACTGGTCAAATTTGGTCGAATTAAACAAACACAGCAGCATCATAATGATTTTACGTTTATTCTTGATGTGACCAAAGGGGGTAAAAAATGGGCGAAACTGCCCTTTAAGGAAAATTAAAGAGAAATGGCAACAATATGAAGTGTATAAAGATATATATATATAGATATATATGTATATATCTATATATATTTGTATAAAGTTGAAGCTAAGAAGTACTTCAAACGACAAGCAAGTAGCATAGAATAAAGCTTTATCGTCCAACAAAAGGTGGACATCTGTCTTCTGTCTCATCTCTGCTGAATAATAATACTTAATTATACAAAAAATCCTCTTTTTTTCACATAAACATGAGATATAATTATTTGAAATGTCTTAGAAATGGAGTTAATGAAATAAAGTAAGTGTGAGTAATGTTATTTAAGATTTTTTAGTAATTTATTTTTTATTTTTTAAACTTAGGTTTGAGCTGAGTGAGAAGATGCTGGCTGCATGCAACGTTCTCAAAACTCACCTCAGTGACCCAAAGGCTGTGAGCAGCAAAGACCTGGTGAGGAGTTTGTTTCCTTTTGTCATTCAATTGGCTTTTCTTTGTCCTACATGAAGCTGTATGAAAACAACTGTTTTTAATTATTACTATCATTATTTTTATAACATGTCCTTTTTTTATCCTCTAAAGAGATCCTGTCTAAACACGGTGCAACACGAGTGGTTCCGTGTGTCCAGTCAGAAGGCGGCGGTGGCCGTCATGCTGGAGGACTATCTCACGTCTTTTGGGGCCTTCTCGCCGGCCGTGCTGCGCCACGTCGTCAACATGGCCGACGGGAACGGAAACACGGCGCTGCACTACAGCGTGTCGCACTCAAACTTCCTCGTGGTGAAGAAGCTGCTCGATGCAGGTGAGAGCTGCACCATCTTTCTGTGAACCTGAAAGATGTAAAGGAAAAAGGAAAAATAGCAACTGACCAAATATTCCTGCAACAAAAGTTCATTTTATATATTTTTGATAATGACATTTATTGTCTTGTTGAAGAGTTTGCACATGTATCATGGAAATGTACATTTATCTTCAGGATTTTAAGGTAATTTAGGTGAATTTTTGACACTTATGAACCTGTGAATGTCAAATCAATGGAAATTGTCCCATGAAAAGTGTCCCTCCAATCTCTGTGGCACTAAAAATTAGTTCAAAGCGGAGCATTTATGTGACTTTTTCCTGCTTGTGTTGGCTGAGAGAAATTGGTTGAAAGGAATTCATTTCGTCCACTTTCTCAGGCTTTTTCTAATCCACCCAAACCCTGGCATTAAACTTGAGGTTTTTTGGTTTTTTTTAGACTAACAGAAGCTTTTTATATAACACGCACCACTGGTGAGCAATTCTCTTCATCTTCTCGTGTTTCATAACATCCTTCACTTAAAGGAGTCTATTTAACACAGAAAGAAAATTCTGATACCAAGTGCTGATTTAGAATTGTCATGTAGAAACTCAAGAACATGCTCAAACAGGAAATGATAAGAAAATCTGAGTGTCTGAAAAAATACAAAAGTCACCAAAATGTCTTCAAACGGGGAACATTTGTTGCATGTTGTCATCCTCTCACACTCTTTTCCTGCATGTCTAATGACGGACTCTTTTAATTTAAAGCAAGGATTCCTAAGAATGTGTCTTATTGGTCTGAGACATTGATCAGTTAGGATTTTGATATCAATTGACACAAAGATTTTGCTTTGTGCCCTAAACTTTCACATAAATAGGCAAAATGAATCATAATACTTGTTTCATAAAGATGTGTAAAGGCCTACTTGGTTTGGTTGGGTCTGGTTTTAAGCAAAATACAAGTGTGTGCATAGAAAACCTAATCTTTGGGTGGCACACGGGGTCATTTGACTCTGTCAGAGGCCAAAGAAAAACAGGAAAGGAAAGTAAAGAGGAAAACTGACGCTAATGCAAGACACAAAAGCTCGAAAGGAGGAGAAGAAAGTTGCTTTTTAATGCTCTTGAACATTTTTAATTCACTTTCATGCAGTCACTCTATATACATCCAAGTTGTGATCTCTCTGAAGGCTCAATGTCTCTGATGAGGTCCAGGCCACTCGCTGCTCTAAAAGCCTTTTGTCTCCTTTGCCTTTTGTGTCCTTATGTGTGACAGCATATCCACCACCCCCCGCCCCCATTGTAGCCTTTGTCCTCACACCGTCCCGGTTGCCGCCTCAGTGCCACACTCATACCCACCTCCCTCCCCACCCAAGCTCTGATGTGTTGTCACAGTTTTTGCGAGGTTTCTGGGGCTGAAAGGAGCGGCGAGTTGAAAGCGACAATGCTTCACGGTGTCCGGTTCTGTGGGGGGAGGAGAAGTGATTGACTGACGCTTCACAGGCCAAGACACAAGTCATTGTAGAGATGGTTGTGTTGACTGACGGATGGCGAGTGGAACAAGTCAATCACAAGCAAAGTCGGGCTGTTTTAAACAAGTTTGTGTGTGTGTGTGTGTGTGTGCAGACATGTGCAATGTGAACCAGCAGAACAAGGCGGGATATACGCCCATCATGCTCGCAGCGCTGGCGGCCATGGAGACGCCCAAGGACATGCGTATTGTGGAGGAGCTCTTCAGCAAAGGTGACGTCAACGCCCGAGCCAGCCAGGTCAGTGACTGCAGGGTTGGGGGGGGGGGTCAGAGGTCAAAAGGCATTGACGGGGCACTAACGGCACGACACCACACGTGGGTTAGCTTTCAGTGAGCTGCAATACGAAGGCTGTAAATGAACCGGAGTCATACACGTGGGTCAAAATAGCCAAAAGTAGAGCTATTTCATAGTCAATATTTTTTTTTTTCAAATGTTATGTCTGTGTCATGTTTCAGTGGATGATGGTGTTTGTCTGTTATGGTCCTCTATCAGGAAAAAATAGCAGAACTTCAATGCTTCTAGCTTCTCTATGTGAAGATTTCTCTCTAATGTTATATCTGACGTTAATAAGTTAGTGTTGAGTTTTGGAACGATGAGCAGACAAAACAAGCGTTCTGTTTTTGTTTTATACTACTACTTACTATTACTACTTCTAATAATAAAAATAACATAATAAAACCAAGTAAGTTAAGAAGTAACTGGCTAAAACCAAACACACACAAACATGTAAATGAATGAAAAGTTAATAAAACCGATGAAAACAAATAAAGATGTTGATGGAAATAACAGCTTGTAGCAATAATTCACTCAATCCTGCGTTAAAGTGTGATCATGCTGCCGTTTCCTGTTTCCAGGCTGGTCAGACCGGGCTGATGCTGGCGGTCAGTCACGGCAGGATGGACATGGTTCAGGCCTTACTGGGTCACGGGGCTGACGTCAACATCCAGGACGACGAGGGCTCCACGGCGCTGATGTGCGCCAGCGAACACGGCCACGTCGAGATCGTCAAACTGTTGCTGGCTCAACCCGGCTGCGACGCCACACTCAGTGACAACGTGAGTAACTCGTGAAGGCATCATGTGGGGATTCCAGGGTGTCCGCGGGGTTTTAAAAAATATTTTAAGGCCCTTAAAAAGTCTTAATCGCAATTTCATGAGGTATGTAATTTTGTCCATAGAGTTTTACTGGAAAAAGTATGCATGGATGTATTTATTTTCCTCCCTGTGTTTGTTAAAAGCAACTATGTGCAGGCACGCTCACCCTGCAAGATCAACTCGGGGTAGCGCGCGTACATGTGACGTTACGTATCTTGCGACAGCGAACACGCTCCTCCTGGCGCTAAATAGTATCGGAAATCGCACAAAATAAACTTCAAACTCCGTCAGACATGGGAAAATGTACGTTTATTGCAAATTAAAACTGTTTTGTAAGTTAAATATGTGTTGCTTATTACAGCTTGAAGTGGTGATAAGGTCTTAATATATTTAGAGGTCTTTTAAAGGGACACTGTGTAGTATTTGTGTTTATATGACCCAAAATCCACTTTTTTATACATATTATGTGCTCCTGCATTGTACTGTATCACTGTATAATAGTTTTTGTTTCATTTTCGTAGTGTTTCAAAAAGTCATAAAATAACATGGTCGCGGGCTGCTGTTGCATTGCCACCGTTAGCAGCGAGACGCCATGTTTCTACTGGAGCCTGTATAGACAAACGCGAGAGAACAAATCAAGCGTCGCTTTACTTGTAGCGGAAGTCCCGCCTCCTCTCTCTCCGCTTCGTCTGCTACGGTCGTGGTAGCTCGCCCTCTCCCTCGCCTCACGAACCTCATCTGCTGACACGGAGAAAGACGACGAGGAAGACATTTGGCCAGCTGAGGATACCGTAGCTCTCAGGGAAGGGAGGGGGTGAGCAGAGGAGCAGTTTGTTGTTGTAAATTTCAGCCTCTCCTCTAAATGTCACTATAAACTACTTACGTCACCTTTAAAAGTCTTAAAAACGTATTTCCTGCACATACCCTGATTTGGTTATCCTTGCTGACTTCCTGTTTCCCTCCTCCAGGATGAGAGTAACGCTCTGTCCATAGCTCTGGAAGCTGGACATAAGGACATAGCTGTGTTACTTTATGCACATGTCAACTTCTCCAAAGCCCAGTCTCCGGTAAGCGTTCACCAAACTTTATTTATATATTCTAAATGCACAAATCACTAATTTGCCTTGACAGGCTTCACATCATCTGCCCTTTGATACTCGAGATAAAAAAAAAGGGTTTATCCCTTGGGTAAAAAACAAACCCCATAGTTGACCATAATCCATGTTTATTTTCAACTCTGCTCTTCATCTGGGTTAAATTTACGTTTGACTGACTTTCAGGGAACCCCTCGACTTGGCAGAAAGATGTCACCCAGTCCCACCCGGAGAGGCATGTTTGATTAGATGCTTCAACCCCCCCCCCTTCCCTTTCCCTTCCCTTCCCAGAAACCCTTTGCGCTGCTATCGGTTCACGCTGAATGATGCTTTGCCCGCAGCTGGACAAGCACCAATCAACCAATGAGAATTCTGGAAGCAAACTTCTGGACTCCATGAAGAACCCAAAGTGCCCTTTTGAAAATGAATGTAACCAGCTGGTGCCTCAGAGTCCCATCAGATTCACATAATCTGCAAACCACTGGAGGTCAGACCAACATGAACACATGCTAAACGACTACATTATTGTTATTATGTCTTTTTTTTTTTTTTTTTTTTAATCCTTATTTTCTTTTTTTTCTTTTTTCAATTCGACCATTTTTTTCCTATTTCTAAAGCTCAATGTTGATCATTCAAGAGCAACAAAACCATTTGATTGGTGATCATTTTTTTCTTTTTCTTTTTTTTTTGGAGCGCACCAGAATAGCTAGATGGAGATTAATTAATCCAGCCACATGTAAGAGGAAATATTTCCTGTATATATTGTTCGCCTCAACATCCCGGATCCAGCTCGGATACATGTATCCATCGATAGACGCGACCTCGACTGGAGAAACTGTACTTTTATACAAATCCTTTGTATCTATTTAAAGAGAAGAATCACAGTATTTTTAATATTTACCTATTACTACTTAACGATCCATGAAGTTATATATTTATCAAAAATATAGTTTTTAAAGCAGATATATGTATTTCATTGTACATACTGTACGCTGGTCATCTGTAGAGTTTAGTCATTCTCCTCATATTGTCTTTGTGTCCTGTTTGTTTCTGTCGCTCGTGTAATATAAACTGTCCTCCTCCTCGTCTTCATCAAGGCACCGACTTTCATCGTCAGCCGTGCCTGAGACTTTGCCATATAACAATAAACTTGATTAAAGAATATAAATGGGCCTCGCCTTCATTTTACCACTCACAAACCTCAGGCACATCAACCATGTATAAGGGATTTTTAATCATATTAAAGGGAAATTAAACAGACTTTATTCTACTTTTCTTGGGTAATTCCATTAAAAAAAATGTAGATTCAGGAACATGTTGATTTAGATCGTCTGATTTGATATTTATAGTATTCATATCAGTACAGTCTCACAGTGGCTGATCATCACATCATCTGTTCTATGTACGACTGTCATTGTGATTATTGTGATATTTACTCATGTGACGTCATTTGTTGACTTAATGGAACTGGTCCCAGTCGTCTTCTGACTGGACGGTTTCCTGAGAAAGAAAACGAGAAAACAAAGTTTATAACTTGGATGTCACCTCCTGTTTTCCACATCATTTCATTCACACATTATGATGCATTTGTATTGTTTTAGTAAAATATAACATCAATATCAACCTTTAGGGAAGGTAAAATGCCTCAGTGGCTTTTTTTTTACCATTTTGTCTATGTTCATTATCCATCTGTATTTATTATTTTCAGTCCATACATGCAAGTAAGTAATGAGTTAAAAGGGGAATACGGGCAATCTCGGTGAGGGATTGTGACAAACCTGCACAGATGCATGATGGGCCCACGTCCCGTCTTTGGGAGAATGTGTTTCAGTGCAGGAGGTGGAATGAAGCCCAGGTCTCCGGGCCTGTGGCGGGCGAGCTGGAAATGGACACTCGAAGCTGGACCCAGACCGGCTGCTCTGTAAGGACCAGTGAAACGGAACAGTGTACTGTCATCGTCAAAACCTCTTCTAAAGATTCTCTTATCAAACCTGTTTTTACGTGACTCAGTTAAACAAAGACGGTCTTAGTTTAACGGCATGAAATCGAATGATTGCGCAACAGTAGTACGGTAAAACGCAGTGGATTTTCATCTCCTAAAGTTGATAAATTGTAAATGAATGTCTTCTTTTCTTCAAAACCAATAAATAACCATAGAAAAATCACAACTTAATTTCTATCTATCTCTTTTGCAGGCTGCTTCTATAGAGCAGTGTAGTTTTACTACTTGGTGCATGATGCGGAACAAAAGGACATTCACAGACTTTTTCTCTTATGATTTTGTTTATTATTATCATTATTATTTTATCTTTATTATACATTTACATTTGTTTCTTACCCTCTGTGTTTTCAGAATAATGAGATTCACAATGTCATTTCCTCGGTCCCTGTTATTGTTTTTGCTCCGTGTGAAGGGAGTAAAGGGAGTTATTATAGGTTTATTACTCTGTAAAACAAACCCCTGTGTGTTACATTGATTGTAGGATGAACAGTGAGATATTAAAAAAAAGAAGACTTTTATTACCTGGCTGCTGCAGGGTCACACTCCTCCTGCAGCTCAGTCACTTTGTCAGTGGTGGAGCTGGAGAGAGTTGCTCTGCTCAGAACCACCATCACATTCTCCATCAGCTGCTTCAAGTCACTCGGTGCCCCCTGCAGGGAACAAAGAGAACAGCGAGCTTTAAATCCTGACACCTCAAAAGTTCTTATTTCATATTCTGACTTTGTCATGTGTGTGTAGATGAATAAAGCTGCAATTTATTGTAGGAACTTAAGCCATTTATCTAGTGAAAGGCTTCTTTTTAATGGCGCGTGTGTGGTGTTCAGGGTCACGACGGTTGTTTTACCATCAGAGCTTCTCTGAGAGCGACAGCTGCTTCCTGGATGATGCTCCTCAGGCGACTCCTGGTTCTCTTCACCTCCTGTAGCTCTGCCTCCAGACGAGTCACGTCGACTGTGTTTCTACTGCACTGTGCGGACAGCGAGGAGCGCTCTTGTCTGAAATAAACACAACAACAACAACAACACCGTTACAACTGTAAGTGTGGACAAACACCGACCCACTGACCCACACAGTGTATTAAGTGCAGTTTACTATGACGGCCCCAATTTCACGCCTTTAATCGTCCAGCTCATGTCCTTTGTTCAGAGGGTTCAGAAGCTTTTATCAATGCTGAAGCTGAAAAAATTCATGTTAATGGTTTTTAACAGAATATATGATTACATATGATCTCCTTTTGTGGTGGACCAAACTCCTTGGTATGCATTTGGCTTGAATTTTATTTGTATTATTGATTCATATTTATTTATTTATTTATTTATTTATTTATTGTTCATATACTGTGTTGGTTGTGCTGTGTTTCCTTTTGCCTGTTTGACACGCGTTTTCTGCTGTTGTTGTTTTTTTTGTCTTACTTTGCTCTAAAAAGTATTTCCGGATGGAACTATCTTTGTGACAGTGAACCAGAGCTCCGAGCTTTAAATCTAGCTCAAGAAACACTAATATTGTTTGTAGTTTCATCATCTGTTACCACGAGAATGAACACTTCCTTCATGTTATGTTTCAGCGCCACCTTCTGGACATTTTTGTTAAAAGTGCAGTTCACTGCATATACTCCAAACTGATTTTTCTCATGTAGAACAACTAACAATTAATAATATTGTGTATTTATATTCTGACCAGAGAGGTTTACATTTACTTGAAAAAATGAAATGTGTGTTAGTCAGAATCTATCAATGCTTATTTACGTTCCTGTAACTGTTTTTGTTCAATTATTTAGTCCTGTCCATTTAAAAGTTCATCCTCTGTGTCCGTCATCCAACTCAGTTTTTTACCTGTGAAATAGTAAGGTAAATTATAAAATGTGTTTTTTAAATTAGTTTTGCTGTTTCCCTTCTCTTCAAAATCATGATTTTAGACAATGGTTCACGGACGGAGAAAACTCTGACCTGAGCGCCTTCATCTGGTCCAGGATTTGTTTGTGCTCCGTCTGAAGCTGCTGATGTTCCTCTCTGAAATCCTTCAGCTCTGCCTGCAGCTGCTGACACTTCTCTGTCAGCTGCTCCACCACCTTAAGGTAAGGATGTTGATCATAAATCAATTGTGTTTACATTGTTTGCATAATTAATAGCATTATACCACTGTTTTTTCTTCCTACCTTCTTGCGGACGCAACTCTTGCGTGACATCTTGCTGAGCATCTGCTCCAGGTTCTCTGCGTCCACGCTGAGTTGACTCACGCGACCCTGTAGGCCCGAGTTCTCCATCATCAGGACCTGAGCCTGCTTCGTCAGCTGGATGAACTGCACCCGGACCTCCGCGTTCTCCTGTAGAGCCAGCCTGGTCATCTCAGGAACCTTCTGATCCACCTGCTGCTGCATCTCTACTTCCAGGGCTGCGACATGACTCTCCATCTCCTTCTCCAGTCTTTTGAAGAAGAGGGTGAAAAAACTTCTACTGTATTTTTTTTCCATAGTTATAACAGGTATTTAGAGGCTGTGTCATATTTGCTAGTAACCCAGAACCAACCTGTTCTTTTGCATCAGTGCTTTCAGTTCCAGGCTGTGGACGTTGGCTTTGTGATCCTCCGTCTCATTGTTCAGCTTCCTCTCCAGAGTCTCCATGTCGGACATCAGCTGATTCTTCTGACTCTGAAACTCCTCCAGACTCGTCAGCCTCGTCACTGGAAGAAGGAGAGGAGAATCTAAAGGTAACTAGAATCACATAGGAATTGCGATTCTAATCATCCACGATTCTGAATCAAAGTTTCTGTTTTGAAAAACCACACAAAACACCAGTTTGTGTTATTTGTGTACAGTTTATTTTTGTAACTTCTGGGAGAAAAGGGCAGCTAGTCTAAGCTTTTATTTATGCAAAGTTTGTATTACTTTTGAATGAATAAATGTTAACTTTTGTCTTAAGTTTGCCTTTGTGTGATCACATTGTCACATTATCTTATACAAACTGTATTGTTTTGATGCCATAATTTGCCTTAACACATGCATTGTATCAATTTTTGAATCGAGCATCAATTTGAATCAAATCGTGACCCTAAGAATCGGAATTGAATCGTGAGTCACCAAAAGAATCACATCCCTAATGTACATTAATGAATTACATTTTAAATAGGCTGGAAAATATCACAATTAAAGGTGCTATATGTAAGAATGTGGCCAAAAATGGTTACTACATTAAAATTCAAAATACCGAGGTCTTTTAGGTTTCGTTTTCTGACGTAACTCAGACTTGTATCTCAAATATGTTCACGCTGCAGCAGTAAAGCTGAACTCAACGTTTTTTTCTCACAGAGTATGCGGTTCTCCTGGTTCAGATCTTCTATCCGCTTCTGAAGTTCTTGCCTGAGAAGTTTGTGCCGCCGCTCCAGGCCTTCTCTGTCCTTCTCTGCAGCCTGCCGCTGACTCTCCAGCCGCTCTGACAGTTGATCTATCTCCTCCTCCTTCTCAAACACGGAGCGTTTCAGATATGTCACAATGTCCTTCTTCTCTGTCTCCAGCGCACTGTACTGAGAATCGCTGTCCTTCTTCTGCCTCTCCAGTTCATCGCATTTCTGCTGATATCTGGAGGAAGGAGGAAGGAGCATGTCTGGTGGTTAATGAAATAATATCTCGAGTCTTGTAGAGCCATGGTTTTCAATCTGTGGTGCGTGTACCAGCTTCCTCTGGTGGTACTTGGAACTCTAACGATTAGTGTCACCTTATCTCTCACTCCATCTTAATCTAATTTCACTACACCAGTGTGTAAAGTATACAGTATGTGAGGAAGAGGAGGATGACAAGAGAGCAAATGATCATATTGAGAATAAATCATTAAAAATAAATTTTAGGTTGTGCGTGATAACTTTTGTCAAAAGAAGCTTAATTAAAGGAGCGAATTGTGGGGTTTACTAACCTATGTTTTAACACAGATAATTCTTTAAGTTTAACCCCTTTAAGGTACTACTCAACCATTTGGTCGACCACACTTTAAGTCACTATATCTCATTGAAAAATGCATCAAGCTGAACTCACTAACACAATGTGACTTGTTCTGAATGTTGTACTTTATGAATTATGAAAACCTGGTTTATTATGAACAGACGTCTCAACAGTTTGGTAGAGGCCTGTATCTGAAATACTGTAGGGTCTAATTAAAAAAATATGCAAATAAATAATTTTTCCTTTGTTTTTATTCTTGGTACGTATCTTAAAGGGTTAAAGTAATAAAATTAAAGTTTAACATAGCTAAACAAGAAAAAAACTTTATTTTTTAAAACGGCGTAAGTGTTGCCCAAATAACGTAAACGTTGCGCTGAAGTGATTTTCTTCCCTTTTTGTGAATTAATCTGGAACGTCGAGTCATTAGATGACTTACACGTGGCACATTGTTCTGACGGCAGATAAAAGAGTGAACTGTGATTTATTTGACGTGTCTGTCAGCGTATGCTAGTGTTACCTCTCGAGCTGCTCGTACAAATACCGTATCTGTGTCAGATACAGCGCCTTCTCTCTGTCGTCAGATCCGCTTGTTTGTGCCGTCGTCTTCTTTTCATCGTCTTTATTGTCAATTTTTTTCTTGTCCTTCTTTTTAGGCATCGTGTCAATGAGAAAGTTTGAAAGTTTACGCCGGAGTCGAACCTGCGGAGATAGGGAGAAGCTATAAGCTTGTTGCGTTGTTGCTAGGTAGCAATGCTGCCTTCAGGTACACGTCGGAAATTTGCCCTTTTACAAGATTATGAGCATGAGAGATGGCAATGAAAAGATGACAAATCATGTGAGATTATTACTTTTATCTGGTCTTTTTAACAAATTAGGTCTGTTATGGATTATGCAAAGTTAAACATTCTTACAGATTAGCACAATGTTATCAAAAAAGTAAACAAATAATTTAAAGTATAGCACATTCAAGTAATGTTAATGCTTTTCATTCATGCTATTGAGCAGAATCACAGGTCAGTATGCATTATAAATACTTTTTCTATTTCTCATCTTGTTGGGTCATGCGGTCCTTGTATTTATATATTTGTGAGGTCCAAGAAATATAGAAACCTATTTTTGTGGGGACATTCTGTCTGGTCCTCATAACTTTAAAGTTTTTTTTCCTAATACCTGGTTTTGGGGTTCAGGTTAGAATTGGGTTTTGGTCAGGGTTAGGGTAATTAGTTGTGATGATTAAAGGTGCATTATGCAATAAATATAAAGCAGCTGGCCATAAAATCCTCCTAATATGTCACAGTAGAGCCTCAGCTGCCGAGCAACCACGGGTTGCCAGTTATGTCCATGGATGTATTATATGAACTGGATAGAGCACCGCCCCTTGCTTCCATTCATTCCGATGAAGCTGCTCACCCAGCGCATATGCCAAAAAAGTTTTTGACTTCCGCGCTTATTTCCGGGTTATGGGGCCCATAGAGCATGTACCATGTCTCGAGGTGTCCTGTGGACACTTTTACAGGAGTCTCTTTTACTATTGCGGTCAAGGGGAAAATTGCTTTTGGGCTCCATGGGGTTTTCTGTTGCAGTACCCACAGTGGCCACCATGTAAACATTGTCTTCAAGGCAGAGGGGGTGGAGCTCTATCCAGTTCATATTATACATCCATGGTTGTGTCTGAGCTACAATGGCAGAGAGAAAATGAAACCTAAAAGACCTCGGTATTTTGATTTTGAGTGTAGTAACCGTTTTTGGCCACATTCTTACATATGGCGCCTTTAAGGTTATAGGGTAAGGAGCTTGGGAATGTCAATGATGTGTCCTCACTGTGAGATATGTGTGTGTACTCTCGGTGGAGTGAGTCAGTAATGCAGTCAACAAAAATATAGAAGTTTACTTATTTTCACAGAGTAAAGCCATCTCCTAAAATATAAGCTCTTGCGAATGATGAGTCATCATGTTTTCACAGAGACACAGTTTGTTGCTGTGCAGCCTGTGACTGCTCATGCTTGGAGCAGCGTCCGACCAACAGAAATGCTAAATGTGTTAAATTGCATCGTTTATTACTGCATTGCAACCCATCACCATTACCTTATGCTATAGAGGCAATGGTGTGTAGCAGTTATTTACGTATCTTGACTGAATGATTTATTGCTGTGTAAACGCCAGCTTTTTAATTGGTAACCTCCACGGCCACTACTGTGCTTCCTTTTGGCCGCGTGGATTTTAATTGGGTGCCTGTGTGTGTCACCCCGCTTCACTCCCTGCCTATAAATCCACTCAGCTGACAGAGTGACTGGAGTGGAGGTTAATTCAGTTTAAGCGCAGTCAAGCATACACTGAATTAATTCAGCATGTAGCACATGAGCCAATCGTGAACAAAAAAAAAAGAGCTACAGTAAATATGTTTTAGTAGGTCACTAAGTAAAGTTATTACAGCTAAATGACAAGCCCACTGGGAACATCACAGTAACAGTATAAGCTGCAGTAAGGAGGCACAGTGATATTTGAATAATGGCAGTGATCAGCATCAGTTGGAATTCCTCCTGTTTCTGGTTTCCTCAGTCCAGTGTTGAGACTGGATGGATGGATGGATGATGAAAACAGCCACATAAAGTGTATCTGCTGCAGGTCTATGATGAGCATCATTTCATTTACTGTTCCCATGTTTGGTCAGAGCATGTAAACTCTACATTTTATCAGTTTCCTACCAAGGACCTTTTGTTTTTGTTGTGAAGCAAAAGTGTTCATCAATGCGCACAATGTTCTGTTGTAACCAATGCTGAATGGTGCCTGCATGGCATTATCCTACTGAAATAGCCATGCAGTTCCTGTCTTCTTCTTGTTTTTCTTCCACATTTGACCATAGAATGTTTCAATGTGTCAGTGCATCTCAGATACCTTCAGACTCAAACTCAAATTGAATATACAGCTGGCTTCCTGTCTAAGTAATACAAATTTAGGCTGTATTATTCGGCTCCACCCTTGACTTGTACGCACCAAAATTTCCCCAATCTTTTCATAATATTATATCAGTGTAGATGGTAGAAGACAAAAATAAGTTGCGATCTTGCTCTGAGAAACTCACTCACCAACAATTGTCTCGTGAAGTTTAGAACAAAGTGGTGAAATATAACCCACCCTTGCTTCCAATCTTCTTTCCCTCTCCTGTTGACAGTTACTCTGCTGATTGTGAGTAAACCTGTCAGTAAATTTTTAGTTTCGCAAACTATCCCAACTCTTTTTCATCACATTCTTTTTTTCTTTTCTTTTTTAACATACAATTAAAACAACAAACATTTTTTCTGTACACTTTTAAGGTTCAAGTCATTCAACAAGTATTTGAAGTTTTTTTTTTTTAGGAATTGTCCCGAGTTTTCAGATTTGTTTTGTGTCCATGAATGTCAGGGCCGGCCCAAGGCATAAGCGAACTAAGCCACTGCTTAGGACCCCCGTGACCACTAGAGGGCCCCCAAGAGCAATTAACTCAAAAAAGAAATCAAAGTTTGGATTGCTGTAGTTTAATTAGAATTTTTCTCCCCATTTTTACCAAAGCTTTTTCACAGTTTTTACATAGTTGTCAGATGTGATTATTTAACTGTATATTTTATTTATAAACCATTTTTATTACCTTGTTCCGGGTGCCTCTGTTAATTTACATTATTATTGTAACAAGTATTTGTTTATTTAATTTAATTCTGTGTTTTTAACATATAAAAGTTGAATCTTTGTATTACCCCCCCAAAGATTGTGCACATTTTTAGATTTTCAGACCATAATATATGAATATTTTATTTATAAACCGTATGGTTTTATGTATTGATTCTCTGTGTCGCCAGTAGGGGGAGTTGCCGAGTATTAATTGAAAGATTTTTCTGTAAATTTGCAAATCTGGTGTAAAACATTTCGTTTTACAAGCGTATTTGTGACAGAGTAGAATAAGTAGAATACCTTGAGTATAGTAGGTGTGTGAATGATCAATTATCATTATTATCGGCAGTAACAGAGGGCCCCAAAATCAAATTTTGCTTAGGGCCCCATGGAGGCGTGGCCCGGCCCTGATGAATGTGTCTGATTAATAAAAAAAAAAAAAATCAAAATCAAGTGTCCTCCCTGCTTCCAGTTTGTTTCCTCCCACTGGAGTTTGAGAAAATAGATAAAAACTAAACTAAACTAAAAAAAAACAAAAGCAGCAGCAGGAGGGAAGGGCAGGGGAGGGACAGTGACCTTACAGCCTCCATCCTGACACCAGTCTTGGAAGTTAAAAAGCCAAACACAGTAGCTCAACACTTGACTCTTCCAGACTGAGACCATGAGCAAGGACAAGCAAAGCAAACAGGTGCCGGACTTCACGGGACCCTTGCCCCCGCCTTTAGGCCGCAAACCGCCCAGAATGCCCAAATGCTCCCGCTGCAGGAACCACGGCTACGTGTCTCCACTGAAGGGGCACAAGCGCTTCTGCAACTGGAAGGACTGCCAGTGTCTCAAGTGCAAACTGATAATGGAGAGGCAGAGAGTCATGGCGGCGCAGGTAACCGTTATTTCACCTGTTAGCGCGCGGCTAAGTCGAGATAAAGAAGAAGGGGATGGAATGAAACTCGAAACACACAATGGAGCAGTTTAGATGAAATACCGCTGACGCTGTTCAATAATAAGCCGACTTTCGTTGTTTTCTCCTAACTTTCGTTTGTGTACAAACAGTAAGAGCAACTTAAAATGTCGAACAACAGGAGCTGCAGTTATGTAGCTAGCTTGTTAGTAAACAATGTGTGTTAAGGGATGTTTTTTTTTGCTATTTATTGTATTGCTTGTTGCACTCAAATAAGAGTTTATTTACAAAGATATGTTTACTTTATTTGTCTCTAATGTTGTAATTTGTTGCTTGAGGCTACTTTTTTGGCTTCAGAGAGTCATTTTATGATCATATATGACTTAAGAGTGTCATATTTATGCTAGTTTTGCCTTGAGGTTACTTTTTTGTGACAGAACATAGTGAACATGGCTGCAGTGATTTGAAACAATCACATTTGAATGTTTTATTTTGTCTGATTCGATAATAAATTGAATCAAAACGTGTATTTTTGCTTAGGAAATGTCCTAAATGATTATTGATTATCAAGACATTTGCTGACAGATCATCGTTTACTTTTAAAAATACATTCAGCAGTGTAGTTACATTATATTTTGTGAAGTCAGAATTGCAGTGTACGGTATGTGTGTTCATAAGTCTACAGTGTATATTTACATGACATTGTTGATTCATCTTTATACAGTTAGTGCAATGAGTCTTGTTATTATTTGCTAGCAGATAGTGAGTCTGCCCTGTCTTATCACTTTTCTCCTTTCCTCCCTTCCAGGTTGCTCTGAGGAGGCAGCAGGCTCAGGAGGAGGAGCTGGGTATTTGCAGTCCAGCCACATTCCCTGGGCCTGAGTTAAATGTGAAAAACGAAGTTGGAGCTGAATACTCGTTCTCTGTGGATGGACAATCCCTGACACCTGCCAGCAGCTCCTCCACTTCTTCTCAAGCTGGGACAGGTGAGGCATTTGCAAATGCTCTTTTACCTGCTATCACACCACACCCCCCATATTATGTGTCTCACCACCAGCCAACAGCTGCACTCTCTTCAAACTAAACCTTTTTCCTGAACTACAAATTCACCAGAGCCACCAAAGGATTACTCTTGAACTCCCTGGGCCTGATTTTGGCAGTTTTATTCTCTGACTATTATTAAATTAAATGTACACACTTGTATCAGTCAGTAAAATGCAATCATAAACCATATTTGGAGATGATTTGAATGGCCACCTTTATTGAGCTGCATGAATGCAATCCATTGTTAGCAACCAGTAGTATTAGTAATACCTCATCCACCACCATAGTAACACACTGATTACTAGGGCTGCACGATAAATCGTTAAAATATTGCAATCTCGATTCACAACTACACGTCATCTCATTTCTAAATGACAACAATTCTTCTGCATTTTATATCATGAGCTGCATTGCAAATAAACAATCCTATTTTTCTCGATATGAAGCACCTGATCTGCATTTTGGCTTTGTTTGGTTTGATTCTTGTGCCTCTTCCCGTGACGGCAGTCTGACAATGTCTCGCACTTTACCTGGTTATGACATCACAAGTCGAGCTAGTGGAAAAAGGCCATGTCACTTAAGCCACTACAATAATAATAATAACAATAAGCCAGTTATGCAGGGCCATGTTCAGGGCTTAAAGAAATCACACTGTTTGGCACTTTACTTGAATGCCTAATTGAATGTTTCTAATTAGGGCTGAATGATTTTGAATAAATATCTAATTAAATATCTAATTGTGAATATTTTTACAGGAAATGTGATATCAGAGGGAATCATTATTATTCATTATCATTATTATTATTCTACATAATAATTCTCATTTTTGTGTAAAATGTGTAATGGAGACGTCTGGAGACGTTTTCAAGAAATGTCATTCAGTTCTTCTAGTTGCCGAGTTCGCTGATGCTATGGCTAGCGCAAGTCAATGATACAAGTTAGCATGGCATTAAAAACACTCATACCGACTCCACAGTGCACCCGAGGCAAATCGATTGTAACGGCAGACTATCGATGTACATATCTGTGTTGATAGAATAATATTTGAAACAAAACTAACGTCGCATCGCATGAATTTTTGAGGGACTACTTTCTCAGCACTATACTTCCGGCAGCGGCGGACTGATTCTGCTGCCAGAAGTATAGTGATGCGCTGCTGCTGCTGCTGAGACATAAATCCTTCAAATTGCAAGGTTGGTTTTATTTCAAACATTCTATCAACACAGATATGTACATCGATAGTCTGCCGTTACAATCGATTTGCCTCGGGTGCACTGTGGAGTCGGTATGAGTGTTTTTAATGCCATGCTAACTTGTATCATTGACTTGCGCTAGCCATAGCATCAGCGAACTCGGCAACTAGAAGAACTGAATGACATTTCTTGAAAACGTCTCCAGACGTCTCCATCACACCGGTTGAGTTGGAAAATAGGTCTTATGTTCAAAATTCCGAACTATCCCTTTAAGAACACATTCTTATAGATATATACAGTAGATATATGTCTATTCCACGTCTAATTGGGGCCTCAATGTTCCTCCTTGCTCCTCAAACATGTGGTACAAAGATGGAAGGACAGAGGTTTGGGTTAGATCAGAAGCAATAAGTGAAAGTAAATGAACTAAACAATGAGCTGGTTGAACAGAGTCATTTGTTCAAGGTCTTAAAGAGTCTTTGGCACACTCTTGGACACAAGGGGGAGATATGGTGGTGATGGTGGTTGGTGACCTGATGAGACACAGATGAAGGATGAGGAATGGTGGATCAAATGACACTGTGAAAACTCAGGAAGTGACAGGAAGTGGCAGCTGGGGAGTGACCGATTACAACAGCGTAGTCGCCCCGACTGAACTTACTCTAGAGCTGAATTTATTTGTTGAGTCTCACACAGATACATGGCATGTGTGACCTGAGGTGACCTCTCTATCCCCGAAGCTCTCCACTAATTTTGACAGGTTTATTGTCTGACATGGTTTCTCTTTATTTTCTTTACTTTGCTGTGCAGTTTACACAGTTGTTGCAATTCAATAGTATCCTTTTCACCAAATGAACACGTATAGCCAACTCCTTGGAAGAACAGCCAAAAAGTGCACCCTCTTTATTTGAAATCCACCTGTGATTGGTTGACGTCTCCTGTCATGGATTGTTTAGTTATTATGCTGAAAGGTTATCATGGAAATATTGATAAATGTAATAATAATAATAATAATATATATATAAAAACATTTTTGTTTCCCAAGTTTCGTTTTCTGTACATTGTTATGGAATCCACATCATTTTCATTTGGGGGACAGGAGCATGGAAAAGACACTCTCTTTTCTTCTCATGTGAAGGCAGACACTGATATCTGTGTTCCCACTCCCACTCAGTCTGATAGCAACATTACAGGAGGTGCAATTATGTCTGTGGCCGAGGCTGCTCATGTCCTGTTCTGCCTCTGCGTGGTATTTATGAAATAGTGAGCTTTGGGTCCCTGGCTTGGCAACAGAGAGAACAAAGTGAGGTGGAAAAAGGAGTTGAGCACTGTGTGATGCACTGATGACAAGAGACCAGGGAAAAAATACGTATGACATTATCTTTGGCTGCACTTGTGCACAGTGTCTTCATTGTGCGAGGGCAGAAGAGCAGAGTGTTCCCGACGAGAATGTGGCCTTGTTGATAAAGAAAATACAAGAGATAAAAAGAAATGACGATTTAATGATCTTATTTGTGCTGATAGATACATTCCTGTAAAGTGGTGGCGCGGTGTGGGAGGTCGGCAGAAAGTTGCAGTTCTCACCAGCAGATGGTGCTGTTGTCAGTCATTTGAGCGAAGGGTGGTGTTACAGAAAAAGTGAAGGTCAATTACTTTAATGTTTTTTTTTTTGAATCTATCAATAGAGTGAGTGAATATTTTTCAACTTATACAATTGTTGATTTCACCTTTTCTGCAGTGTTGGTTGTTTATGAGGTCTGCTGCTAGATGCATCGAATTGAAAACACACATACCTTTACAGCTTGAATTATCTACCTAATTTGTAACAAACAAAAACTTGTGCAGTAATATAATCGTTTAGGTGTCCCACTCACTCACAGACGACATCATTCATGCTTTGACTTGGACTGTTGTCTTATTTGTTGTCTAATCTCTGTGTGTTTTGGTTCAGCGAGTCGCTCGCAGTCGTCCTCCAGCTCTTCAGCCAGTGTCAGGGCTCATACTGAGGGATCATCCGACCTGCTGATTGAAAACTCCTATTACAACATTTACCAACCTTCACGCTACCCCACCTACTACGGCAACCTCTACAACTACCAGCAATACCAGGTGACTAACATCATTCAACTTGCTAGATTATCTGTAATATTTGAGTATTTAATCCCCCTCAGTGCATATTAATGTGAAGATGAAGCACTGTTGTTTAACTTGGGCTGCTTAGGGGTAGAAGGGCTGCATGTATTACATTACACATTATAATCTTATTTATAGTTTCCTGCTCTGTTCAAAATGACTGACCAGGATTCTTCCATTTTAGGGTTTTCAAGATTGTTATGACATTGATTTTTTTGTATGAAATCTGGTCATATTTAATGTAATTCAAATGGACATTTTAATGTCAAGATACAAGTCAGTGTAGCTTTATTGTTATCAGGGTGGAAAACCCTCAGTCCTTAACTGCTTTTATAGAAGAACGAGTTTGGGATTAATCACTGCATTTAAAAAACAAAACACAAAACAGAATTTTTAATCTTTTTCAACTTATTTTCCATTGTTGTAGTGAGAAAGTCATAAAAAAAAGAGTAGAATTATTTGATAAATGGAAGATTTGAAACAATGTTGCTAACAAATTGCAAAGGTTGCAGTTTACGACATATTTTGTATTGTGCAGCACATCTGACCCTGGTGTTTTTATTAAATATCAATGAAAGGTCCTTTTATTTTATTTTATAATTCATAAATGTCCAGAGCAAATTCAAATATTGTTTAATTGTTATTAAGTCTTATTATTAAGTTCTTATCGCTGCATTAGATAATTAAGTACTGATGAGGTAATGCTGCGTTAGGGTTTAAACCTATAATACAATGGATATTGTACAGAAGCTTTACTTTCTAATTATATAAATTACATCACAGTCCAACTCGCAATTACGCATTTAACGCAAATCGTTCAACCCGATACATGATATCACTCGAGTTGCAGTCAACACTGTTAAGTTCCCTACATTAAAAATAGCATGGCAACTTTTGCGTAAGATGATATGTCATGGCACACAGTGACAGCACACTATTGTTGACTGCTCTTAAACTGAAAGATTTAGGATTCAGCTCGTGACCAGTCACACGAGTCATGTGCAAGAGTTAAAGAACAGAGCCAAAAGTCCCGCCGCTGTGTTTTAGAAGAGATGGATTGAGCGTACAGTAAGAAATGTAATGATGCCGTGTTTGTGTGTGTGTGTTTGTTTTCATGCCACAGACAGACCAACAAGTCACCGCAGCATGCAAAGGTTAATTAATAAGTTAATTCAGATGTTCAAATGTTGTTTTTCCTTCTCTGTTTTTTTAAAAATGTGAGCCAAAGTTGGTTTTAAAAGTGACATCACTAGAGTGATTCCAGAGCATGAATACATAACCTTAACATAAACATGGTCATTTCAAGTTAACATAAGGTTCAAATGGCTTTTTTAATTTGCTGCATTGAAAATATGGTGTAAAGCTAATGAAGCCACGATGGCTGGATGATGTAAAAAGTTATCAGTGGTTACAGTTAATCAAGAGATAAATAGGGATAATAAGAGATCATAAAGAAGAACTGATTGTTGCTAATGGTAAGTCTGAAATTTTATGATACTCATAAGTGCTGGTGATAACTCACAAGAGGTGTGTATCTGTGGGTTCATGGGGGCTCGTAGTTGCTTCCTCCTGAATGTAACCATCATTTCAGTCATTTGCTGTAACCATGAGTGAATGTTAACAACCACTTACATGACAGTCCGAATACGCTTCGTCTTACTGTTACTGTATCGGGTATTTTTTGGGCACAGAGGAAAAAAAAGGTAGGACGTGTGTCAGATACAGTCAACACTCCCATGGGTTCATGTCGGGTTCATGTCGGGTTCATGTTGGGTTTGGGCAGAAAATGCGGCCCGGACCGATATATATATTTATATATATGTATATATATATATATATACGTTTATATATATGTATATATACATGTATATGTATATATATATATATATATACATAAATATACATATATACATACATATACATAAATTGTTTATGTTTTTCAAAGATTGATGATAGTGTCTGCTTTAATGTCTCATAACCTAGGACACACCAGGACACACACACACACACACACACACACACACACACACACACACACACACACACACACACACACACACACACACACACACACACACACACACACACACACACACACACACACACACACGTTTCTCTCAGAATATTCACACAGATTTATGCTTGAATGTATCCCTGTTGTGTCAAATGAGATGAGCTTGTGCGTGAAGCAAATTAGATCTATAACTCAACAGTGTTCTCTGATGAGGTGGATTGTTTTTTTATTTATTTTTATTTTTTATGAAGAACGTTTGGCCACCCCACACTCACCCCACTCGCCCACTTCTCAATAGCAACATCTAGTTTTGGGGTCACTGCCTCCGCTAACCTGCCAGTGCACAGCAGAGTCTGAATTGCAAAGGTTAATGGTATTGTCTGTCGGCAGAAGAACAAACTGTTATGCCTCAGTGCTTGAAGGAGAAAGTGAGCACATTAATGCTAATCAGTTAGCACTCTTTAGCATAATTTAGCCATCCTCCTTAGTGATTTATGGTATTTTCAGTGAATCTGTCAGGCTGAGAAGGCGACGTGTTATGGTTATTCAAATTCAGGGACCTTTTTGTTTGTATGCACGTGAAGAGCTCACAAAAGCGTTCCCACTCTTTCTCCTTTACCTGTTCTAAAACTCTACAGTGTAATGCACTATTAAAGATTTTTGCATTACCCACAATCCAGAAGGAACTTGTTTCATTCGCTGAGTTTATTTTCTCTTCAAAACAATCCATGAAAAGGCAAATTTCTAAAGATACATAAGTAAGTCAGTACATAAGTAAGTAAAACAACATAAAGTTATTATGTAAATAGCTGCATTTGTGCTCATACAGTTAAATACCCTGGCAGAACCATTTTTCAGAGAATATAAATAATACAGAATACAGAAGAGATCCAAGGCACAACTGTCTAAGTTTACACATCTATCTTAATATGAAACTGGTATTGCATTGAGGATTTTTAGACAAGGCTATGACATCATACTCCATATATATATATTGCTATATTGCTTACTTTCCCATTGTTTCTTAAGTTGTTGCATTCATTACCTGATATTCTGCAACAAAAAAACACTATACACGATATTCTAACACTAGAGATGGTGGTAAAATAGTGATCTACAGGTCTTGTGCTCTTCTCATTATTAAATCAAAGCACATTGGGCTTTATCAGTGTCAGGACATCTACCTTCTTCTCTCCTCTACTGTGCTCTCAGTGGTGCTTGGCTGTCATGCAGGTGGATGATGATAATATAAGGGTTGTGTTGAGCTGCCAGACAGGAGATGGTGCCAGATAAGGAGACAGGCCCTCTCAGGGAGGTAAGGAAGCCCCCCCAGGAGTCAGCAAGTTACTGTAGGGAGTTTATGATTTGTGTGGCATCTTTATATATATATATATATATACATATGTGTGTGTATGTATATATATATATATATATATATATAATCACAATTCTTACAAAAACAATCCTACAATGTTATTTATACTTCAAAAGACATCATTGATATTACCGAGTTGTTGTTAATCTCATGCACTATATTTATTAATGTCTTTCTGTAGACATTATGTCCATTGACTGGCGATATCATTTGTATTAGTATGGAGATTCTACAGGAGGACAAATAAAGGACAAATAAAATACTCTTTTATTTATATTATATTGATACTGAATGCTCCTTTTGATTCGTTTACTATGTCATAACCTTATCCAGACCTAATCCTAACCCATTCCTTTTGCGTACCCCTACATTAATTATAACAAAACATTGTTCTTTTCCCCCTTTCCTTTCCAGGGGGAAAGGAAACCTTTCAGTTCAGTTTTTTTTTACCCCAGCACTTCCTCCCCCTGAAACCCGAGCATTAACCTCATTGGGTCTTATAACAGAGGAAGAAATGTAACCTGTGCCTGAGTCATTCAGAATAAATTACACTACACACTTTCCCTTCAGATCTGTTGATATTAAGTACTATGCAACTGTGCACAAAAGTTACAGTTCAAATAGGTTTTTGGATCACTGTTTAATATCAAATCTTATTCTTTTACTTTGAGAACCACAGGCTATAAAATTAAGGCATTAAGTCACTTGCACTGATTGAAAGCAAGCTAAAAGAAGACATGAGGTAAGCCATAGTTCAAACGCTGCAAGGACATGTTTCAATGCCACACACAGTTGTATTGCACAGTTCCTGATATCTTCTTGAAGTGGCGATGCCATTTTGAGCAAGAGTTTGTGTTGTAGTGGTTGGATAGCGAAGCTATTGTATAAAAGTCTTTGTCTAGATCAACATTTCATTACTTTAATCACATATGTCTGTGTTTGTTGTTTACAACCTGATAATATCAAAATAACAATTTCCCTAATGGATTTTAAATGTTTCTGTGCTCTCAAATCTGTTCAAAGCTTGATCCAATTGCTTTATGATTCTTTTTATGCAACCACCCTGTCCCAAGAAGTCCTCAGAAACATAATTCTCAGCTTCCTCTTCAATTAGCACCAAGGATATACTCTTGATCACTGTGGTGTTAACAGTCCTCGACTACATTTAGTGCTTTTGGACACTCTAGATCACATGTGTCAAACTCAAGGCCCGGGGCCAGATGTGGCCCGCCACGTCATTTTATGTAGCCCGTGAGTGATTAATTGGTCTTAAAATTATTTTGTGTTATGCTGCTTTAAGGCTTGCGTTGACCATAAGCTACATTTCACACAATGCATGGCGATTGCGTTACCCGCAAAGTGACACATCGCAGTGTATCATTGTATATGCATCATACGATGAGTGAAATTGAGATTGAGACTGAACGCAGCAGAATGTGTGGCAGTGAAAGCTCGCTTTATTGAGGCTGAATAAATCACTCGTGCTTCAAAGTCTTTTTCTGAGGGTGTGTTTTTGAAGCTGTACACGCTGAAGGTGTGTGAGCAGGTCTGCCCCGACCAGATACAGACTTTTAAAACTATTAGTTTGTTAAGAAACACCATCGCGGACCAGGTTACATCAATAATGCATCATATTTGTCCGACCAGTTTGTTGTCAGTCTCAACTGACATTCATAACCTTTCACTCGGCATTTAGGGCAGCAAATAACTAATCAAAACCAAATGTATCAGAAACTTGAACATCAGTGTGATAAGTGACCAAAACTGTTATAGTCCATGTTTGTCAAAATGTTAAAGTTATTAGTTCAGGTTTTTCTATGTATTGGGCTGGGTTTGTGAACTATACTGCAACTAGCCTCCAGGGGGTGATTATGGGGTCTATGTTTTGATTGCAGATTGCAGAAAATGTTAAAGGTTTACCCCCGTACCAGCAAACAGAGAGGAAGCTTTATTTTTTAAATACCACATTTTAAGCATGTGACTCTCTGTGAATCTGTAAATGACCACTGGATTTACACATATTCTGTAAGCATGATGAAAATTGTTTCATTTATGAGCAAGATTGACAAATTCACCAGCGTTTGGTGCCACATGTGTCCTGCGAAACACAAGCTGTGCACTTTTCAAAGCTCCAGCCCAATCCCTGTTGTATTTTTCACAGCCTAATACAAGAGCTGAGTGTAGCTTAAATAACAGTTTATAAAGCTGTCGGAGAATTGATGGTGTGGACAATACGGGTGACATATTACAGGCTGACAGAAATCAAATTCCATAAAAGTGAAATTGAAAACCCTCAGTGAGGCGGCCTTGCTGCTGAGTAGACAGCTCGTTTTAAAGTTTTCAGAGGACTGGGGAAAGCCAGCACTGTGTTGCAGCCCATTTTTAGAACAAGTACGGGACCTGTGAAATCAAATATTCACTTCCATACTATTTTACGTTTGTATTTCTTCTTGTCAGTTCAGGCTGTAAGAGTGTAGCCTGTGAATAAGTGATTCTAATAATGGACGATGGTACGATTATATAAAGGTGAACAATGTGGTTTATAGCGTAGTAGAGAATTGGGGCTGTGCTGTGCAGCATGAACAAAAAAGGTTATCACGATAAATATTTTCAAATCAGTCGATGTCAGAGAATATATCTATTTTTGCTCTGCAGTGAAAGCATTAAATTTGTTTATGGACAGAAAACAACAAAAACTTGCGAGGCAAAACATTTTCAGTAATTATATGTCATATCTCAGAGTGCATGCCGAACACTGCATGAACATTGTATTGATATACTGTATATTAGTCTTTTGCTATATTGCTATTGAAGTTATAGTCCTGTTATAGTATTATTACAATTATTGATTTATGTACCAGCCTTTCTGAGAATACTTTGGTATATCCACTGGAGTCATTATAGGTTAGTGTGTGGCCATATTTTTTATAAATGAAAGGGTTAATGTCATAGCCATTGGACACACACCATAGAGTTTTGTTTGAAACCTGCATGTTTTTTACATTATATCCTGATTAAGAAGTGAAAATGTGGTTTAAAGAACATATTTACAGCCCAAATCAGAGAGACACTGCAGAAGTTGCATATGCTATTTTGTTAATTATTTCACCTCGTGTCCCTGCAGAGAATAAAATGTCTCTTTTGCAAACAATGAGTCAGACAAGGTTCAGAGCCTGACTGTGCTGAGAGTTAGTGCTCCAGTGTTAGTCACTCAGTCGTTCAACTGTCTGCCTTGAAACGGTCAAACCGGAGGTAGAGAAAGTGTAACCAACCTCAAAATATCCCAAACATAGACATTGTTGAAGCTGGTTTAGATGGTTTATATTTTTAAGATAATATGTTTGTCCTGATTTGTCAGCTATGTCATGTCTAGACAATCATGTCATGTGAGAGATGGGATACTGGTGAACCGCTCTCGCTCGGCTTCGCTCTGTCAGAAGCATTATCTCATAGCCATTTGACACACAATCACCACTTGACTCCCACAGTAGTTTGGGGATAGGTATTTAGACATGGCAGTGTGAAAAATGAAACAATTCATCAAGTGACTTGATTTGTGAGAAAATAAACTACTTTTTTATTTGATTGATCTTCAAAACGATTTGTCAAGAAGAAAATGCCAAACAGTCTCCACACCCAGCTTCTGAAATTGAAAGATTGCCTTTTGCTGACTTTTTCTTGATCTAAAATTAATGGAATATTTTGGACTATTGATCAGACTAAACAAGATATTTGAAGATGCCTGGTTTATTTGATTGACAAAATAACCATCAGATAAGTTGTGTCTCTGTACTGCTTTCAATCAGTATTTAATATTATTACCACTCAGTTTTAAAATTGCCTGTGTTTGTTTATTCTCGTATAAAGCAGATGTCTCATGGTGATGGCTGCCTGCCGAGCCACAACATGTCCTCCCAGTACTGCATGCATTCCTACTACCCAGCCACCACCTACCTGACCCAGGGTCTGGGCTCCAGCACCGGTGTGCCGCCCATCTATGGCCTGGAGGACAGCAATAACAACAACAGCAGCAGCAGCAGCAGCAGCAGCAGCAGCAACTACAACCTATCTGAGACCATGGCAGCAGGTGAGTGACACACACAAACACACTAGTTTACTAGTTTTAAATCACATCATTGACATAATGCATTCACTAGCCCCTTACCTAACTTTAAGCATCACAACTATGTGCCTAACCCTTATACCTAAACCTAACCTTAACCCAACTCTAACTCTAGCCCTAAAACCTTGTCTGAACCCTGAAAAAGCCCTTTAAAATTGTGGGGCCCAGACAAAATGTCCCCACAATTATTTATATAGTTTTTTTACATTTGTTGGAACAAAATACAAATACACGCACATTCACACAAGTACAAGCGCACACATGAGCTGTCCCAAAAACAAACCTGCAAATGGTTTTTGTTTTTTTTCAAGACTGCATTTAAATCGTCAGTCGGTCCTATTGTTTAGCTTTGCAATACCATTGGATGGTAAATGTGTAAATAGGTCATGAACTCATACAAATTGCCAATTTTCATTCATGCACACCTCCTTGTATAAATCAACTTTGAAGTAAGTAAAATGTGATTATAAGAATGTCTGTGTGGGGTAAATACTAAATTATTGTGGAATACATGCATCAAATGATATTTTCAGCTTGTTATGTCTTTGTTGGATAGCCTTGCACATACATGGGGACATTGCACATATAATGTATTGGATGATTCACAATTTCTAAATGTGTGTCATCTATTTCTTGTTGCGGTATTTCAAGCCCTTTTAGTTGCAGTACTTGGCGTAACCTTAATTTAATTCTAAACCTAAAACCAAGTCTTAACCGCCATTTAAAGTTGTGAGGAGCAGAGAAAATGTCCTTCACTTCCTAAACAAAGCATCATCCCAAACCTTAACCATAATCATTTAATGCTTCTCCCTAGCCTTAACTTTGCCACAATTCAAATATTACCCCTAAACTTTACCAGTTTCTCTGAAATTAGCTTATGCCTCATTAGGACCAGGTTTTTTGGTCTCTACTGGTCCTGACCAGAGCAGTGTTTATGCCGAAAAGGTCCCAAAGAGGTAACAAAAAGAAGTACACACACACACACTCATAAAATTTTAAGTGAGACTTTATCAGCAGAAAGAACATTCAAGGGAGGATTGCACTCATGTCATGAATGCTCTAAGATGTACAACATAAAATAAGTCAAAAGTGAATAATATTCATCTCTTCTGAGGTGTTCTAACAAGACATTATGTTTGCAAGTATGTGAGAAAACGCAAATGATTGTCATAGTTACAGAAGGATTTTGAATGCACATGTATGGGTTGCATGTACTCTAAGGCACTTGTATCAACACAAATCTAATCTAATGTTTTAAATCCCATCTTTAATGTTGCAGAATAAATTGAAACAAATTGACAGTATGGTATAGAATAAGAGTCTTCTTGTTTTTGGTTGTTTTTTTTTTTGTCGGTGCAGCTGTGGTGAAAGTCAGCTGTTTTGTTGAGGTTGTTTTAGTGGTCTATTAATGAAACAATGAAATTTAAAGAGGCAGGAGACACATTTTGTGTCACCGGCAGTTCCTGTTTTGTCAGTGTTGTAAAGACGCAGCAGTAGCAACACGCAGTAAAGACACTGGTACTTTTTTGCAGAGCTTGTGCTTGTCATAATATGTACTATGTATGTGCATGAAAAACACGGTATATACCAGAAGGATGCTAATGTTTTCATTCTTTTGGATATGAAATAATGCAGTTCCTGTGTGCTGCAAAGCGAGTCCTCATTATTCGTAATCTTTCTTCTGGTCAACAAAAGATGAACATAAACCTTATTTCCACTGGACAAAAAACCTGTTTAATCCAAATTTAATAAGTTTATGGAGACTTTTGTTTGTTTTTTTGCTAGTTTAAAATGTCAATTTCAGCTTTTTCAGCATTGTAATTATGCACTTTTTTTTTTTACATTGTCTGTATTTAATATTGGGTATACTGTGTTCTGGATCTGGCATTATTCCTGTGGCTAATTTATTAAGTTTGTCTTTGTCTCTTTAAAAAAACACTATTCCACCCTTGTTCATATACCTGAGTGATATAAAATACTGCAGAATATATACTGTAGATACACTGGCAACATGCACACCACTTTACTCATGCTGTGCCACCCTCTGCCTGTGCACCTGTAACTCCCTCCGATGTAAAAGCATATTTTCAGCGAGTTGGAGTCATAAAATCAATTATTGTTATTCTTATAATAGACCAGATTGTTTTGGCTGTGTTATGGTTGACAGGAGGGAGGTCTTATTATCAGTTATTACTAATCTGCTTTTGCAGAAAACAGAGGTTCAATAACATTCAGTTCCATCATGTGTTGTTCTGTGGTGGCCTTTTTTCAAAAATGTTGTATGGTACATGAAAATATAAAATGTTAATGCAGTAAAGACTGAAATTACAGCTGTGTTTTTATAGAGAAATTTGCTTTTTAATAACAAAATACTATTGTGTAATATTACTTATTTATAAGGGATATATCTGGAACATATTGTCTTATACAACAACAGCATCCTTCTTTTGGTGAAATAGACAGCTGACACCACCAGCATTGTCAGCGTTAATATCCCCACATCTCCTCTACCTGTATTTGTTTATAACTTTCACCTGTCCTTTTCCTGTGAGGGTCCCATGTCATCCTCCTGTAGTGAATTGCAACGCTTCATTACAATAAAACAACATTCTCAGAGGGTGGTCCCCACTTTGGTGGCAGAGACCGTCATACCAGAAAAAATAACCCCATGAACCAGAGGTGTTTATACTAGTTTGTTTTGTGATTTTGCAGTTAAGTAAATATCTACAGCATTTGCAACCTCTCATCATAGGCTGCACAACACAATGTTCAGACCTCATATTAACATCTCGCACGTACAGTCCTGATTCTGAATGTGTTCTCAGACCAGCTCACAAAATAACACATTCGGAGGTAGTTTTAATGTGGCCATGAGACACAATTTGTCACATTTGATTTTCAGTAGAGAGTATATTTGGGGATGTGACCTGACAAGGCATAATGTGCAAAATGTAAAATCTAATAATAGAATCCTGGACCGTTTTATAGAATTGGCGATTATGTGTAACTTTAAACTATAATAACCATTGTGTGCTGTGTACTGACCATGGATGTGACGACTGTATTGAGACTGCCATTTCAACTGTGAATGCTTAGGACCTGAGCTGTTCATTCACTCTCTGCACTCATCTGTCCCTGTATGTATGTATATGTGTGTGTGTGCATATATTTACAAATACATATATGCATATATGAATCACAATACGATACGTAATACATGGGCCACGATACCAATAATATCAATACAATAATATATACAGCGATACTGTGATCATCAATAATCGCAAGACAGTCATAAAGTGATACATCACAATATCTCTCTTATTATTATTATTAGAAAACAAAACTGTGAAGTCTGTGAAAAGTTAAAAGTGCAGGATTTCTCTATGTATTCACAACCTCGAGAACAAAGTGCATAAAGTCTATGTATTGAACATGGATGGGACATCTCTTAATGTAGCTTTCTCCACCATTATTAAGTCCCTTTTCGTCTGGCCAGGAAACTTAGGCCCAAGTTTACCTCATTCATTCGAGCAGCATGTAGCGATGCCCAGTGAGTGAAACTGGCAGGGACACCCCTTAGATTGCCTAAGTGCTTCAAATTTCAGCCTCATCCCGTGTTAATCCTTGAATTGTTTCATTTTGAGGAAGCATGCTGTGTACCTTCAGATCTGTCAATGAGGAGGAAATAGCTGTGAGCCGCGAGCCTACCTGCCCTCCCCGTCTGCCGAGCTGCCAAACACACACTGTCAGATTTATCTCCCTCCCTGGATAGAGCTAATCATTTGACCAAATACAGAGATCCAAATAACCTTCAGGAGTGCCACGCTGTCCTTTCCCCTCCTCGCCCCCCTCTGCTACCTCCTCCTCTTCCATCCCCGCCCTCCTCCTCCACAGGCCCCGCTGTCTCCGCAAAATTGCCTTCTGGAGTTAGTGAGCGGGAACAGTTAAGATTTACAAACAATGATGAAGCTTGTCATGCGTCTTTCTCCATCCGTCACGGCGGGCCGGGTGGAGCTGTGGGTAGAGCCGTCCTGGTGTTCTTCATAAAAGCCAGCTCTCTGTGAAATACGCCCCCGGCCAGCCTGTTTACTGCCCCGCACTCGTCAGCAGCTCCGCTACCGTAAATCGCAGAGCGGGAGGTGACAGTGCAGTCCATCAAACTCCCACCCCACCTCGCTGCCCTCCCAACATCTCACCTCACACTGCTGCCCCCCCCCCCCTTCATATATACAGTATATATGTGTGTGCGTGCACACATACACATACACATGCACTTGTGCCGTTTCTCCACAAACCCGCTTCCTCAGTACTGAGGCTCAGATGAGCTGCCCCAAAAGACTTATGGCTGTTTCAGTCTTACAGGAGACAGCTTCAAACCGAGTCTGTAGGTGCTTATGTACTTTTTCGTCCTTGTCTAGACTTTCTCTGAATTGAAAGCGGCCTCAAAGTTTGCAAGCTGTCAGCACAGCAGCTTACTTCTTGCTTCTTTTGCAAACGAGATTTATATCAGAGTGAGATCTCGAACGCCGCTGTGCTGGCTATACATTTGTCTGTTTTGTTATATTGGTGTCAGCACAGAGCGTACAGTAATTTAAATGCAAATCAGATTGTTGAGGTATTGCAGATGTTAATCCTGCTAATCGATAGACCTGTGTGAGCCCATTAAGTTAGAAATCCATTACTATCTTTCTAGATGATATTCTATTGATTTTTCTGGCTTCAATCGATACAGTACTGTACAACAAAGTGAGTTACTGCGTATAAAGTCTGTAGTTTCAGGTTCTCGGCCTGCTCTAAACAAAATGTGGAAAAAATGATAGAGAGAGATTGGTGTCAGTAAGTTTCTTTGTTTCGTGTGCAAAATGGGCTTTACCTGCTTTCAGATCAGATTACTTCGAACTTCCCACTCACACACACAAATAGTAAAAAAGTCCCTTCAAAAGCACACAAACAGACACACACTGTGTGTATGTGTTCCCCCCCACACACACCCACTGGGGCTACACTCATTCAGGAGATGTCAAAAAGACCTCTCACTCCTTTGGATTTATTAAACCTGAAAGTAAACGGTCCTTCCAACCCGAGAGGTGACCTTTTCCAAGGAAGTGCTGTTTCATGTCATGTAGCAGCCAGATTTCATTTCCTTGGTCACTGACATGCTGAGAACATCACTCACTGCAGTACATCTACTCAGTGTTGTTTCACATGGGGAAAATATAGGTGAGGAGAAGATTTGCTTGGATTGTGGTGCAACGTACTTTATATAAATATACTGTATCTCCAAGCCTTAGTCATCCCGTTAAATATTACTTTTTATAGATACATATATTTGTTGACCCTGTGTGTTCTTTTGACAACAGCAAAGACAGTTGAGATTAATTAGCATTTTCACAGAAGACATTTACACCTTTTGTTTTCCACCTGTCATTTCTGTGAAAAGGCTCTCCACAGTTTAAGTTGCTAAATTTCGTATAGGCTATTCTTCAAGTATAGCACAACACCACAAAGTTAAGAAAACTGAAATGGAGCAGTGTTTAAGGAATGGTGTTACCATAGACATAGGTAGACATATTGTGAGTGGCAAGTCCATCCCATAAACCAATACAAGTAGATGTGGATACTGGGTTTTCTCAATAAAATACATTTAAACATTTATATTCAAAAGATTATGATGAATCATATTTATATTCAATTATTCATATTAATTTAAGCACTAAAAACAGTCATAGAGGATAAAATATGTCATATGCAAATATTACATTTCTTTTTTCATACACTCTTTTGTCTGCAGTGAAATGATAAACTGCATAACTACAGATTATTGACAATCATTTTATTATATACAACAATAATGATAATAATAATAATAATAACATACTTCTTCCACCCACTACAGTGAATAAATTGACGTATGATACGGCTGCTCATGAGGCGTCTACGTATATATATGGTTGCAGCAATTCAAACCTTCTCGTAGGCTAATACATGTTAAAATAGCAAAATATCATCATAAAATTCTCACAGAATTTTTGCATTTTAGTTTCTTTTATATTCAACCAGGGGCTGTGATTGGAGCAGATTACCCTGCTGGGTCCTGGAGGGCCTCTTTGACTGTGTGCCTTATTGAGAGTCTTTACTGGCTCTTGCTTACAGTGCAAAAGTCCTATGTGACCCTGTCAGACTGTCTTTTCTACCCCGCTGTGCTGCTAAGTGCCCTTATAGCCTCTGGGGCTGTAGATGAGCTAAATACCAGTGTAATTGTCTGCTTAGGGCACAAGCACCTTTGTAATGTGTTGTACAACACCACCATTAACACGGGCCTGGGGCTATGGAGACAGTAAATGGCCAGGACTGTGTAGTTTATGTCCTCTTCCCCTCTCTCTCTCTCTCTCTCTCACACACACACCCACTGACCCACTCACACTTACACTGTCCATTTATCTTATACAAATGTGTTCACCAGTAAAATCATCAAAGCCAGTCTAAGTTGTTCCACTCTGGCTATTGCAGTTATTATGGCCCATACATACACGGTAATGAGTTTAAGAGAATCTGCAAAAAGTTTTGTATAGTATTGGCTATTTATCCACACAGAACCGGAATTCTGGGAGCCCTAACATGCTAAAATGCTCAAATATCTCATAAGACTATCCTCTACACATAGCACAAGCTGTATGCACATGCTCCAAGTCTTCTTCTGTGTGTATTTGGTGTAATTATGTGGCTTTGATACAACACCACATACAGGCCTGGCATATCATACAGCTGTATTTAGAGTTGTTTAGGGAGGTTTCGTGTGTGTATAAAAACATGAAATGATTCCTTGTTTATGAAATACTTTCTTAGGAATAAACAGAAAGTTTCAGGAAAGTTCTGTTTTGTGTGGATATGGCAGGCACAGGTGGTGTGGGGAATGCTTTGTGCTAACTAGGCATGTAATAACATATAATGTGGTAACTTTTTATTAAGGAACACATATTCACCATTAACTAGGTTCTTACTAACATATATAAGTAGCATACTAGCCCTTCATTACTAATTATTAAGCACGTATTAACACCTTATTCTACATAACCTTATTCTACCTCTATTAAAATTTTTCCCACATAAGTCTTAAAATCCTGCCTTTTAAGTGGCAATGTCTAATATTCAAACTAAATGTGATTTTACCCTAAGAAGCTATGGTATATGAATAATGCATAGCATATATTGGATTTTATTATCTGTAGCGAAGTGTGTCTTATGAAGTCCTACTGTACTATTTTATTTATGTTGACATGTTCAATGAATATAACCAAATGAATATAACAGATTTATTGCAACACTTGTGAGCTGTTAATCACAGAATCAGTAGGTTTACTACATATCAAAACATAATCTACATATAAATGACTTCTGTGTATATCATACTCCCATCTATGCATGTATGCAAAGTGGATGTTGTTTCACTGATATCTCTGTATAAAACAAACTTTGCTATGTTACGGTCCATTCCTACCTAATCATGCTTCTGTATTCACTTTCCTAGCATTGTTTTTTAGCAGCTGTGGCATCTCCGTTCAGATTGATAAATGACGTTGTCTTGGCAGCTTCTCTGAAACAGCTGAATGACTTGGATAAACACATTAGGCAGGTTTAGCACCCGTGCGAAGCATCCTCCTTTCCATAGCAATATATTTCACTCTCCCTGTGTCCTTTACTTTGGCATTTTTCTTACCCTGTCGACTCACAATGAATCTCTTGTTTAAAGCGTACTGATAGAAAAGTCCCACAAATATTGATTGGTTGCCTCGGCTCATTATTGCATATCCATAACGTTTCGACAGATCACATCAGAAAGCCCGGCGATAGACTGACAGGCCATTTTGTGAGTTGATGGGGCACAGTAGCCGAAATGGAGATTTAGCATAGGGACGAGGGCCGTGTCACGCCTCTCCGACAGTCATCTTCACTGGGGACAGATTGGTTAACAATGCCGGAGCAAAGGTTCCTCTGTGCTTAATTAGCCTTTGACCCCGGCGCTGATGCCCTCTGTCAACCTACCTCTCTCTTCAGCCGCCATAGCAAGCAGATAATGAGCATTTAAATGTTTTTTGACCCACTGTAATGGCATCATAAGATACTGCGTCACTTCTGCGCCTCGTCCCAACAGTTCTCCAATGAAGTGATGAGAATGAGAAATATGTTGACGATTTAACTCCACATACCAATAAGATGAACAGTCTTCATTCACGATCATGCAAAATCAATTGTTTGGCTCTTTATTTGCTTATTTGATTAAGCTGTTTGATTAAGCTGTCTGAAATTACTCACAGCTCAGGCTTCACTGTATGAGCAGTGTTCACTATTAAGTGTCGGCATTTGTGGCATTTTCTTTACCACAGGAATATTTCAGATTCATTATAACTGAAGTTCTAGACTGAGCATTGAATATCAGCTGTGACAGATCTGAAAAAGAAAGGGAATCTTTAGTTTTCAGTCACAGTACTTGCAGTCTTGTCTCAGAGAAATTCTTATTTTAAATCAACCTGATTTTTTCTACCCATACTAGGAATTATTTTAGACTCGTTCGATAGAATCATTTGATGCCCAGGCTGAAATGTCTCAGTCATCAAAAGGGTTTATATGGTCCTTAAGAGGACAATCTGAATCCTTTCTTCAAAGTATTTCTTTTAGTCTTGACAACTATTGATTCAGTTGCTGTGCGATTTGGTACAGACAATTGTAATGCCCAGACAATGATCCTTATGATTTCAGTGATCATCAACAAGACAAAGATGTTATTGTGTTTGGTTGTACAAATATTATTATTTGTCCTGTATTTTTATGACCATATACTTTCGCATTGACATCAGCTTCAGTTGTACTCGGTGTAGACTTGGTGTAGAATTTGTGTTGATAATTTAAACTAAATCATCCTTTTTAGCAAGCCTTATCAGAGATATTACACATTATGAACTGATTTATCCTTCCATCCTCTTGCTGTTTGTGTATTTAACCTCATAGTTCAAAAATCTAGTGTTCCCTCAAAGATGTTCAACTTTTCTCCAAAGGTTTTCATTTCAGATGTTTAGGATTGAAGTTTTGCTATGTAGGAAACAAAGTAAAAATTGTGTTTTGCATTATATCTATGTTTGGTACAGTCACGTTATATAAGAATAAGAGTCATCCAGATCAATCTATGATTTGAAACTGAGGGTGAAGGTCTCCAATGAACATCAGTGAGTGGCATGAGCCTCCACTGTTCAGTACTCACTATTCAAAGCCTATTGGCTCTTTGACTGAGTTTTCTGGGTCATTAAATCCTGCTGCTGTGCTGATGATGAGGAGCCAGACACCCATATTGTTTCCTGAGAGGGGAGCATCCATCTCTACAAGGGTCGTCCTCAGTTGGACACACATGGGACTCACTCAAACTGGCCACGGATGACTTTTTTGGACACAGCTCGTATCATTTTAATGGGAACCATTTAATCCCAGGCCAACCTTGTCATTTGACAGGCAACTCTTCATTCTTAAGATTGAATTTTTTTTTTCCCCTTGATAATAGCCTCCACTAAGTGCTTTTGTCTCTGGACAGGACTGACACACTCGGAAATATGTGTTTTTCAGGTACATTGCAGCCTGTGCCCTGAATACATCATATTGTAGTTGAAAATAGTATTATTTACGTAATAGATCAATACAAACAATAAACATTTCGACAGGATGAGGACAAGGTGAGATGAGGTGAAAGGCAAACAGTTACCAATGTGGTCTAAAGTGGAATATCTGAACTAGCACTGGAACCATTAACCTACAGATAACAGATGTCCATGTTTCACAGAAATTGTGAATCATGACATGATTTTTTTCACCACAAGGACAGTTTTCACTTCTATGGATTCATAGAAACAGCTGTTCAAACATTAACTTTGTCTTCTAGAGTATGATACAACAAACTTGGTTTTATGATGCACTTACATAGCCAGTGTCTTTAACCCTCTTATGAGCATCTTGTTAATCAGGCCACCTGGATTTGTTTTGATTTTATGGCCGTAGAATTGTCAAAAAATGTTATCTGAGCGAGTGCTTCTGCCCGCTTTTTCCAAGATAACTTTCACTTTTGATATCTGCCAGTTATTCAAGCATTTAGGAATTACTGTACTGAGAAGTTGAAGTCACAAATGTGTGACGCGCTGGTGAATCTTGTCTGTGATTGGACGGTCTTTCCGCGGAAGTCCTGAGGGCTACTGGTTCCATCCATCTTCTACGGCTTTATCCTCCGTATGAGGGTCGCACAGGGTGATGTGCCAATCTCAGCTGACATGAAAGGCAGGGTCACGCCTTGGACAGATTGCCAGTCCATAGTTTTTTAATATACTAGATATCACAAATGGTCTAGAGCAGGGGTGTCAGAACTGGCCCACCAGAGGGTTTGAGCTGGCCCGCAGGATTCATTTGTTGTTGAAACACTATACTAAACTAACTTTGTGATGTGTAAATGGTACATTTATGGATAATATTATTGAAATTGCAGTTATTTTTCTCATATTTTGTTAAAAAGATACTTCATTAAATGTAAAACAAAAGGGAAAAAATTAAGAGTTCTTGTCGTTCATAGGTTATTATGCTATTATTTTACTGGTCCGGCCCACTTGAGATCAAATTGTGCTGTGTGTGGCTGCTGAACAAAACTGAGTTTGACACCTCTGGTCTAGAGGTTATGTGAAGTACGCGTGCCAAAAACGACGGCGATTGGTAACAGAAGGGTTAAGTAGCTGTTCTCACATGCAGCATCTAAAAATACATGAAAAATGTGTGGAAGAAGTCAGATTTCAACTAAGGAAACTGGGGGTTGCGTGAGCAAAGACCAGTTTGTCCCACTTCTTTGGCCCAAGTATCCAAAGATGCATTGAAAGCGCTGGCTCCATTCCAAAAAACTTGAGATATTTTAATCCTGATGCAGAGGTGTGCTCAGAAAAACAGGTGAATCACAATAGATGTGCGCTGTGACAGCACATATCTGATACCGCATGTAAACTCTGGACTCTCCTTGCAGAGAAACAGCCAGCTTATGTGTATGTTATCCATTTTACCTTGCTAGTAGCCTTTTCACTACTACAGCCCCACTTCAAATACCTTCACAAACTAGGTAATGTCAGAAAACCTGCTTATAACACTGCTGTTTAACATAGAAATGTGTGTGTGTGTGTGTTTACTTAAGTGTTATCTACCCCCATGACCTTTGTGTACGGTGGATGAGTGTAGAGTATGAAACCTACAGACAGAGCTTATCCCTGGTGGATCAGACTGAATTACCATCTCCTCTCACATCTGGGCTTTTGTTCCCCTCTTTGGCAGCAGCAGAAATGATTGCACCTTCATTCACTCCCTCCCTCCCTCTCTTAACAGGACAAGTGGGAGGTTAAAAAAGCTTCCTTTTGTTATTCCACACAAAGACTGTTTAATAGTTTGGAAATCTTATATAGAGTGCTGAGTGACTGGGATAAGGGCAAAAGTTCAGTCGGAGAATAAACTCTCTCTCTCAGTGGCACCAGCAGTTGTGTTGTGTGCGTTGTAACAAGTTTTTTTTTTTATTTGTTCACTACCTTAAGTGGATTGTTAGAATTTACACAATGCGCCTTTTTACATGGTGTGAAATGTTTCACTTAGTAGAACTCACATCAGAGCAGCAGCAGCTCAAATACCACAAGAATATCATACCGGAAAAGTCAAAGAAAACAAGTCAATTCAATTCAGATTGTATAGCACTGACAACATATATTTTGGATAAAAAAAACTCCCTTTTAACAGGAAGAAATCTCTGACAGAACCAGACAGGCATAAACTGGCCATCGGGTGTACCGGGCAAGGCCCGGTGGGCCAGTCCGGGGCTGTCATTAAAAAAGTATATTATTACTGCTGGGCAAGTTAACGGTGTTATAACGCATGACGACTGACCGGAAAAAGACGTATGTAACATACGTGCCTCCCGATTGTTAAAATTAGTTTTTCGTGCCGCAGCACCTGAGTCCCGGCACCGTTTAGCGCCGTTAGCTGCATTAGTTCCTTTTTTTGGTTATTATGTAATATTCGTGAAACATTTAGGTAACCAGTAGGGCTGCAACGATGAATTAATCGAGTTTAGAAAGGTTTTTTTTATTATTTTTTTATTAATACACGCTTTGTGATTTTTTTATCTTCTTAAATGTGAATATTCTCTGTTCTTTGCTCCATTTGACAACAGAAATCATTAAAACTAGGTTCCAGGTTTGATACACACTAATCAACATTTTAATTATAGTTTATGGACAACAAAATATTCGATTAATCGAGAAAATAATTGACAGATTGATTCTAAAAATAAACAGTATATTTCATTAAACACTGAAAAGACATCTCTAGCAGTGTTTCTTTGACAACCACTTTCACTTCAAGATGGAAATTGTGGCACTGAGGCCATCTCTCCTAAGATGAAAGTCTCTGTGAGTAGTGAAAGAGCATATTCATTTTTATTTTTTTATTTTTTTTTTAAACATGGTTTAACTCTCTTCCATGTAGACTACTGCACTTTATTTGAATTTTTGAAACAATACAATGTGCATATATCCTCTTTTATGTCATGTGCCATGTGCCAAAAGATGCCAGGGCCATTTTTTGATCCCAGCCCTGGAACCAGACTTAAAGATGTGCAGCTGTCTGCCTCGACCGGTTGGTGTGATAGGAAATAGGGGGGAGAGAAAGGACAAGAGAGAGGTGAGGTAGAGATAGAAGAAGGAGACCAGGAGCAGCAAGTTTACACAGGACAATTCTGAGTCAGTGCTGACATGTTTATAGAACTGTAATTTATATAAGCAGCAGCAGAGAGAAATTATACTGAGATCAACTTTAATTATAGCATAATAATAATGGTGATGATATGATATGAATGATAATAATAGTAATTGCCTCTAAAATGGATGTGGATCCTGCAGCCTGCAAGATGAGGACACACAGAGAGAGAGAGGAAAGGAAAGATACAAACAAGGGAGTGTGAGAGAGTGAGTAGGGATGCAATGGTACAGTTTTCTCATGGTTTGGTATGCATCACAGTTTTTGGGCCACAGTAACGATACGGTTTCTTAATATAAAACTACTCGGACTAGCAAAGGCAATATTGCATTGTAAAAATAATTAAAAGCACAGATATAAGACGTTTACCCGGCGCGAATCGTGTCTGTCGAATATCCAACTTCAAAGTAACTTCACTGCGGTGCATAACTGATGCTTGCAACGTAAATGCTTGCACACCGTAGTTTGTTTGTTGACAGTCCTTTTCGTAGCTTGCGCTGAATTCAAAATAATCGAGGGTGTTCCTAATTTTGTCAACTTGGTCTGTTGGTTGGACTGACCAGTATAGTTTTGTCCAGATTTTCTTTTTCTTACTTTTTTTTAAAACCAAATAATAATAATGTGTAACTGGTAATGAAACGTGTGTTAATTGTTTAATTAGATGCTGCCCCGGTGTCATTAACAGGTGTAGGCTAATAGGGAACAAGGATTTCTGCTGTTTCAGACATTAATCTGTATTAAGCAGGAGAGCAGAGGACAGTCGGCTGCAGCAGACAACACATGTACCACAGTGTGTCGTGATTTAACGTCCCCAGCGAAACTAACACGTCCAGTTGCCTTCAGCCTTTAATTACATCATAGATTTCCTGCTGATGAACAGGCAGAGAATTAACAGTGGAGGGGCTAATTCACAGCCGCGCTCCTCCACCCACATGCTGTTATTGCTGTACAAGTAGATCACTGAGGGATAAAAAAAAAGAGAGCCGGTTGCACTTAGCTACACAAACATTAGTATTAACGATTGGGCTGCCAGTTTGGAATTGGTGACAAACTGCAGACGGGCAAAAATTGGAGTCCGAAACCAATCAGGAAGTTAATGAGGAGAAAAATTACTCCTCTTTTCCCCTCCCACCACTGCTGAGGACACAGAGAGAGAGAGAGATGAGAAGTGTGAATGAGGTGAATCAAGTCAGAGGATTCTGGGAAACCCGGAACATCAGCCCTTGTTTATATACAATAGGTGCTACTGTGATGAGGTGGGTTTTCATTGTAATAATGTGATCATTACAGTTTAAGATTTATTATATTTTTGAAGCAGAAGCAACACACTAATATCTCTATTGGTATTTATTAATTGTTGTACCCGTATGTTTGTTTGTTTTTTTATGAATTAACCAATCATTTGATTCCATCACAATTTCTCAACGCCCAACTCTATTCGATCTACACAGAGTAGCCATACAATGTATTAATAAACAATTGCACAAACAGATTTTTTTTTTATTTATTCCAGATTATTAATAATTTCCTAGGAAATTCATTTCTGCCACTTGTATGTGGGTATTCCTCTCTGTGGATTATGGCTATGGCCTGAAATGCGTCATTGACACCTTATTTTCTTCAAGATATTGTTGTTTGTTTTTGTTATTTTTTAAAAACCTGTTATTTATTTATATACAATCACATTATTGGGAATAATAAAAAGAAAAAGGGGAACGTGAGGTCTTGCGTGATGTGAATAAAGCTATATTGGCACACCGTAATAATGTCAGCTATCTTACACAATGGAAATGGGAAAATAATAATACATAATCTATCTATAAAGCAAGTTGTGTCTGTCTGACTGATGGGCATATCTTGCTGACCGTTAGTCAGATCGACCTAAGATTTTGGATATAGGTTGAGCATGGCCATCATGCACACCATCATGATGGTGTGCATCGTTGATTTTAATAAGTAAAAATAAATGAGTAATTTAAATTTTTGCTGATTTATCACGCCGTCAGAACACACTAACGCTACCAGTCCGAAAACTGGAAGTCTGCGAAAGTTCTATTCTTGGCTCCACAGTGCAGCACAAAGTCCTACACAAACTTCCAGCCTCAGAGGATTTATCTGTCCAGTGGATACATGTTATATATGACGGCAATGTGCCTGCTGGAGCCTGCAAATTATCACTTTTCCAAATGCTAACTGCTGTTAGCTCCCAGTAGCTTCTGTGGTTGATGTAATTTCCTGTCCTTTAAGTTTCGTTTACTTTATTTTTTTTTATTTTTTTTAAGGTAGACCTAAAAAGATACTACTAAACAGTGCATCTGAACAGGGCTGTTTTGGCAGGGTGATTGAACTGCTGTAGATCGACTTCATGGTCATGGCAAAGCAGGGTCTCACTGGAAATTGTTTACGTCGCAAGGTGAATGGAAAGATGTTGTCAGATGGTATGAGAGTGATTCGTGGAATTAAGAGAGTCTGTATGGCATTGACACCAATTACAGATTTTGCAACTAAGAGGTGTGGCAGTATTTGTTTGATGATGTATCTTGAGCACATACTTCATACGGGCACTGCACAAGTACTTGAATAAAGGAGGAAAGTCGTCTTGGCCTAACAGATGCATTATCCACTTTTTTCCCCCTTGTCTTTCTCCAGGTGTGGGGTAAAGGTCATTTTTTTCAAAAATAAGGGGAACGTGAGGTCCTATTGTTTTATTGAATTATGTTTACATTTAAGGTGTAAAATAGCAGACCTTTCAAATAGATACAATTTCTAATAATCTTCTTGGATTTTTTATTGAAAACACAGAAGTTACCAGAACTTCCTCTGTGAAATCTTCAAATTTACTTTGTTCTTCGACTAATTCTTCTCATAGAATTTCACTTAAAAATGCGCTGATATCATAACCTGGATGTTGAAGTTAGAAAAGTGATGGATGTCTAGAATGAGTGTTAGTAACATGAATGTGCTCTTCGAACACAGTGGATTGTTGTTAACCAGCCTAATGTGTGCCGGCCTCACAGTGTTATTAGTGTGTGCTGTAGCTGTGGAGTGCTGAAGTGGGCGTGTGAACATATCGCTCATGTTAACTGTAAAAGATCTAATGCTTTTGTTTAGTCTTCACTGTGTTCCCTTTTTGCTGACTGATTCAATTTGCTATAAATCCCGAGCGTTGCTAAGAATCATTTTACTGTGCGGTCGTATTTATATCAGGTGAGCACGGCACCAAAGAGAGAGGGCCATTTATTCTGCGGCGCTGATGATACGACTCTGCTGTTTTGTCTGTCTCACTACAGTATTTCTCCTCTCCTTTTTATTTACTGACCTTACTGTACGAAGACATTTTTATTTTATGTGTGATGCTGTACTGTCTACCTACACCAGGCAATATGAGTTCATCATATTAATGACTTTGAGGAGTATCCAGAAAAAAGATTTGTAGCTCAAGATCTGGGATAGATTTGAGGTTTATCTGTTTTTCAAAGGCATTAACATACGTCAGTGCTCTGGGACAACAATTTTCCACACTGTTAATATTCTTTTTTGGTTAAACATTATCCTTGAAGTGTTTTTGTTTTTACTCTGTTTTGCAAGGAGCCAGTTTGTGGAGAGATTTTGATCTTCTATAGGGGACATTATGAAACATCATGATGTAACGTCTCTCCTCCCTGAGCAGTGACACCCAAGAAAGATTATAAAGATTATAAATGACCAATATCGCAGGGTAATAATCCAGTCATATTATATATCACGATATCTTCTTCAATTATAGTATAACACAGGTCGAATATGCATTGTGGAAATGCCCTTTGAGACGGAACACACAGAACTGCTTTGTGTTTCTGTCTTTAACAAGTGCTTGTTGTTTTCCGCCCACAATGAAGTTTGAAATGGCAATTAACTGGTTTCGTTAACTTTCACTCAGGAACAAAAATCAAGCTTTAATTATCTGACATTTAGTATCATAATTATCATGATTAACTGATTTGAGTTTTTGGCCATATTGCCCAGCATAAACGACCCTGTTGTATTTTCCTTGGAACAATTTGAGTAAATAAAAAAAGGTAATCCATTAACTTTTTAGATCACAAAATACTCAGAAACCCATTTAACCCCCTGTCAAAACCCAATCAGAACTTGGGAAGCACGGGGTACCTCACGATACGACACATGGTCCACGATACAACGATTCAGTGATAATCAATTATAAGACAATCATATAGTGATACATCATGATATCTGTCCAACTGAAGAAAACTTAACATCTGTGAAAAAGTTAAAAGTGCACCATTTCTCTATTTATTCACAACATTGAGAACAAAGTGCATAAAGTCTATGCATTGAATGTGGAAGGAGCAACTCTTAAGGTAGCGCTTTTCGTGTGTCGTTCCGCGCTGGTGGAATGACCCACCAAGTGCTACCAGAACACGGGAGCGTCCCTGTCTATCTTCAAGAAGCTCTTGAAGACCCAGCTCTTCCAAGAGCATCTCCTTGGATCCACTTCTGCACGTTCACCCTCCATCAGTCAGATGTTCCTATCTAGTGGAGTTCTTTCCCCCGACTTCTTCTATTCCTCTTTTGTAAGTCGCTTGTGGTGAGTGAAACTGGCAGGGACTTTTTACTTCAGAGCGTCTCAATTTGTTAAAGTAACTATATTTGCCCTGGCGTATCGATTACCGTATTGCACGAGGGATGACAACGATGTATCATCAAATGTATATTTTGACCCAACCATAATCAGGAAATTTGTTTTTTTTTGTTTTGCCTCTGCAGCCTTTTCGCCCAGCAGCATCGTCACTGGTCACAACTCCACCATGAACTACAGGCCCATCAACTCCATGGAGGTCAAGGCCGAGTGTGAGGACAGCTTCACTGTCAACTTCTACAACAGTGATGCAACCGAATAAAGAAGCTAAGGGTACCATAAAAGCATTCTGAGATTAGACAACAACAACAAAACTAGTTGCAAAACAATTCCATAGTCCACTGTTGCTTCTTGTTCCTCTTCTTCTGTATTTTAAATGGTGTAGTTCACGTTCATTTTACACTAAAGCTGTTCAATCTAGTCTTTGTGCCAGTTCATCAGAAAAGAAAGAGTTTGGAAAGAGCAATTTTACAGGAAGTCGAAACCTGTTTCATATGCCAAGTTAATGACAGTATTAAAAACTGATGTGAACGCCAATTCACATATTTGTGTCCAAACTGCACCTATAGTGCACCCACTGGTACAAACGATTGGAGGTGAATGATGACTGTGCATTTATTTAGTTGTTTGTCTGTTGTAGAATCCAACTGTTCATGTTTTTAATAATGTTGGTGCCTTTTCTTTTGTTATTCAAACAACTAATTAACATGTAATACAGCGTAGTTAAAGTGCTTTACCGCTCACAGTACATTGAATAGTGCAGTTTTCACATCGTATGAAACTTTACATTCATTTTATGTGATATTAGTGGATTCTTACAATCAGAGATTCTTTAAATGGTCAAACTGGATTTGCTGTTTCTGTGCAAATGTCCTGAAAATGTTGCATGTGAAAGTGAGTATTATTTTATGACGTGCAGTATATTGAGTAAACTTAAATGTACCCATTAAACCCAGTCACTTTACTGCTTTACAAGTAAAAAAAAAACAATCAATGAATTTGTTGATTGACAAAATAAATTGACTATTTTAATAATTGATTCATAGTTTTAATGTTTTCATTAAAACATTAAAACTATGAATATTTCATATATTCTGTATGTTACACAGAAGATATGAAAATAGCGCACAGTCAGACACCTAAATTAGGACTGACACAGTTTGTCCGTGATGTAATAATTTCATCTGTTCATCTAAATAAAATAAAGTTTTAGTCTAAACATTTTATTTCTGTGACTATGTTCATGTGACACCAATAATCAGATCATAGACCTGATTCTGTTTATAATGTTTACGTGTAGGTATAGTCGGATTGTACCATTAAAAAAAAAAATCCTGAAAGATCAGCAACTAGTTTAATATTCAGATAATAACTGTGTTTAGAGAATTACCATTTATTGCAAACAGCAATAAACCCAAAGCAAACCACTTTTTCCACATGGTGTTGTTTTGTTGTTTTAAGTGTTAATTAAAAAACCGCTCAAGGGAAGTGAAAGCTCTTGTGTCACTATGAAGCCGACTGGCTGTAATGCACGCTACAGTACATTGTTTATGTGTTTATGAAAATCCGTTTAATTTGGAAGTGCGTGCTTTCGAAAGTGTTTATTTGTGTTTGTGTTTGCATAAGCCGGCAACAGCGGCCGTTTGGAGTTGTGGTTTTATATCGCTACAAGTTTTAAAAGGGAGATAAAATCGCTCTAAGTGATGGAGTGTAAATGTGATGCTGAGAACAACAATATAAAACAGACTAAAGAAAATTACTTGTATTTTCTTTCTGCTGCAGTGGGAACATTCATTGGATTCTGCCCCATCTATTGTAATCAATAACGTGACCATCTTGTTTTTTTATGAAACGCACTTACTCTTAATTTCATCCACCAGTGGTTTTAGAGAGAAGAATGTGGAGTTACCTATACGCCTTTGACATTATAAATCACCTCTTGAGACCAGAGTGTACAGCAGTATCGATTGATCCTGATATATCACAGAAATTTACTGTCACTTCTGTTTTCAATTAAAGATACAATCAGTCAGATAATGACTTAATTGGATTTTACAGAAGATTGAGTTTTATTGCCGCTTGCTTTACGAGTTTAGTTAAGGAAGGCCATTTTATCACAGTTGTCAGGGGCGACCCGCTGCCGCTGCCTTGTCCTTCTGTAGCTGCTGCTGCCCTACAGCGCAGGGGAGAAAGTGTCACAGGATTGGATTTCCTTGAGCTGCCTCCGCCTCCATGAATCATGCCCTCCCATAATAGATAAAAAAATCTGCAGGGATCCTGCCGTGACACCTTCTGGTGGAGTGATGGCGGCTCGATACAGACAGAAAGTCTGAAGGAGGATGTGGTGAGCTCAGAGGAAAGCAAAATTTAAGACTTGGAAGTACAAACTTCTAACGAATAGTTTACGGGCGCAGAGGAGAAGGACAAACACGGCGGCCTCAAGTATAAAATCCAAAGATAAGTCGGAGAGAGGGTACAATTCAAGCACTGGAAACGAGACAGATATTTTATACGTTTTCAGTGCTCAAATTCTAATTATTTTCTTCATAGTTTGTGTAAATAATATCAATCACCTGAACAATTTTGTCATAGAGACACCACTCGGCTAAAAGGTGGATGATATCTCAGTGGTTGCTTCACCACACAGGGTGACAGATACTGTCCACACCTGCAGCTGATCGTCTCCAACAGGCCCAGGTTTCTGCTAATCCCTGAGCAGCTGATATAAGCTGAGTTTGTTCTGCAGCCACGAGCTCTGGGGAGGATCATGTCACCAAATGTTTGTTTCCTCCGTGCGGCTCTGAATCTGCCTTTTAGTTTGCATGTGTTGTTTATTGAAGTAAATTGGGGGAAAAGTGCTTTAACAGTGAAATCAGAAGCTGCTGGTTCACAAAATGTAAATAAGAAACTGGAGAACTGGATTGGAATGAAGAGGCGTTTCATTACTGTGATCTGCTTCAGTGTTCACAAGCATTTCCTGCTTTTAAATAATGTAGTGTTAACCTTTTGAACTACTGTTGGTCCTCACAGTTTAGGCCCAACAATTTATTTTAAGCCCAAATTAAACATACAAGCAGACAGATTTTTATGTGTTTTATTAATTGAAATAAAGACAAACAGGAAAATGGAGAATTGACACAAAATTGAAATAACTTTACGCAGAATACACAACATTTACAGAGAAGACAATTAGCAGTGAAAGGTATAAACCTCTGCATGCACATCAATCGATTCAATTTAATTCATTATTTCTGACATAATAATAATAATGTAAGATGTTGATGTTGAAGCAGACAGTGGCCATAGCTGATGAATGTCGGAGGATCAGAGAACACTTTGAAGGACGGGCAGAGCTCTGCTCGTAAACGTTAAACCCTGAAAGCCAAGCGGCAATAAACGGATTGAAATAGACCGACTAAAAGTACCATAACAGGTCGCTGTGAAACTGTGCATCCACAGCTAATCTGAGTATGTTACCCATCATTTGTCTTTACACCTGCTCCCTTTGATCCGAGGAGAGAGGAGAGGTCTGCCTTCAGGGAGCATGTGACTCATCCACACAATAACATGCAGTTTTTTGTTAGAAACAAAAAAGTTGTACTTACTTTTGCATTTGACTTTTTATCGATATGTAACACTGGAAATGTTTAACATTTTATTAAAGAATATTACTGAAGTTGGCCAATCATAACATAACAAATAATAGGAGGATGCACAAACGTTGGTCTCCAGAGCATGCACTAAACACAAGATCTGTGCCCTGTATGAAATGAACTGTTGATTTAATATTAGTTAAATTAGTTAATTAAATATACTGACCAAAAAAGATGAGTAAAAGCAAAGATATACAACAAATGTTGTGTCCCAAAACAGACAGAAAACACAAAAATGGAGCACCATTGTGACCAAAATGGGAGAGAAAGAAAAGAAAAACACACAGAATTTACATGCATGCTTTTTTAAAAAATATTACTTTATAGTAAAACAGAGATGTGGCTGATTTAAATGCATATTTTCTATAAATTGTACAATATGTTTCACATTAGCCTAAAAAGACCCTCTGGATGCTGACAGGTGAGGCCAGACTCATGACTGATGCTCTCTGACGAAAAACACCTTCACTAATTCAGATGTCTGGCTAATTCCTCTGTTGGACGTCAGCGTCCCGCCTCCCTGGGGAGGCTTAAATCAGCGTTTCCGTGACAGCACTTCAGTGTTGCAGAAACGCCCCCCAATCAGAGGCCGATCATAAAAACCCCACTCAGCAGAGGTCAGCTCCGCCCCTTGGCTCTGATGGAGTTTCCTCTGCAAAAAAATAAACATGAGATCTTGCCATGTTTCCATAACAACAAGTGAAGCAACTGCACTGACCATTTCTTGCTCTGGTTAACACATCATTTGTTGACCTAGTGTCATTATATTCTGATGTAATCGATTGCTGTATTCATATTAACAAACCCGCATCATTTATGATTTATTGTTGTGATTTATCTTTGTGTTAAAAATATTTGTCTTTATTCTGTTCGCATTTTAACTGTTTTTATAGTCTTATTTTCTGTTGGTAAAGTTCAGCTGCTCCTATTATAATAACTCACCACTGTTCATTAATGATGCAAAATATCGATGTACAAACTACATATTACATTTATTATTGATTCAGCAGACATCCTCAAGCTTCTAAGAACAAAAAAATATATCAGCTAAGTAATAATTGGCTGCTTAATTAAATACTATTTGGTGAATTAGTTCACCACGAAAAGCACAGGGTGGCACAGAATTGAAAGTCCAGACTACAGGAATTTAAGAAGTAGCAGGTGATGTAAATTAAGATGGCTGTTCAGGTGCAGCTCTGTCATTGTTCAAACATGTCATGTCATTCTATTTGAACTAATTTAAAGGCGCCTTATGTAAGAATGTGGCCAAAAATGGTTACTGCACTCAAATTCAAGATACCGAGGTCTTTTAGGTTTCGTTTTGTCCGCCATTGTCGTTTAGACGTAACTGGCAACCCGCGGTTGGTCGGTAGCTGAGACTCGATTGACTGCAATGATTGGTAGATGGCGGTAGGTGGCGCCACATGCCAAAACATGATTTGCAGTCTGCAAAAGATTTTTTAGAATTAATGCAAATCTTTTGGCTGTACTGTTGTTGTTGGTGAGTTCATTTTGTTATATGAACATTATCCATGAGTCTCTGTGACATATTAGGAGGATGTTATGTCCAGTTGCTTTAGATTTATTACATAATGCACCTTTAAAGAATCTTTTCATATCAGTCCAGACGAGACATTTTTCTTTGCTGCTTCCGTTTGCTCCCGTTGCACTTGCTTGCCTTTACCTTTCATCGATTTATCGACAACTTTTCCAGCTCCTGCATTAATACTTTAATGTGATACTTCAAGATTGTTCATCTTAGCAGTGTTTCCATTCAGGTTCTTTAAATGCGCAAATCAGACAAAAACAATAATGTTTTAAATTGTCAAAATAAATGTCAAACTCTGACCTATTGTCACTTTGCAGATATGATTTCTGGCATCCATTCAAATTGCCCACCCTTAAAATGGACAACATACAAACATTATGGTGTGTTTGTGTACAGTATATGACAGAGTCAGCAGCTTCAGACGGCCCTGCAGCAGTTTGGTTCAGTCCAGTCTACAAACTTTCTCATCCTCCACCATTAAATCAGCTGGCTAAAATTCAGATTGGCAACTGGAATCAGCTGTTCACTATGTTTGTGAAACATGTGCCAACTGCCAACTTTACTTCCTGTATAGTTCAAATTCTTTCAATTTTGGGGATCGGCCATTTTGGAAAGAATGTGTGATCCTTCAGGATTCAGCTGATAAAGAACAGCTCCACACACCCAAATGTTTGTCGTGTAAAAGGTCCAATGTGTGAAGTCTGTGCCACGCTACAGGATTTTCAAACCTGACTTGAATTTAAAAAAACGTGGGATTTTCAATGCTTTAATCCACACATTTGGCGTTTAATCAAAAGATTTCAGCGAGGAGATTCCAGGGATTCGAGATCTCACAGATCACGCGTGATTTTAACGTGACTTCAGAATATAAACAGACATGGAGGTGGTGGACTGCCAGTGTTGTCACATAATATTTGCTATGTTTTGTGCTGAGAAACAAACCAACGGTGGATGAAGTAATGACTTGAAAACAAAAATGTACGACACACCCCGCTCAATTTTGCTCTCATTGGTTATTTTGGGCTTCTTTTCAAATTTTATTTGTATAAAGCCAAATCACAACAAACATTATCTCAAGGTGCTGTACATAATAAGGCAGAAACAAAAATGTATTTACAGACTTATAGAGAGAAGAGAAACCCAACAGTTCACACATTGAGCAAAGCATTAGGCATCAGTGAAGGGTAAAAAAAAAACCCTCAAAACTCAAAAGACTGTGCAGTCATCTGCCTCGACCGGTTGAGGGGAAAGGAAAAATGGGGGACAGAGGAGAAGAAGTAGGCAAGTTATAGAGACTTACTTAGAGATTTTAGTACAATGTCATTTATACAAAGCAGCAGCAGAGATTATTGATAAAAACTCTCATGCGTCCAAAGATTTGCGTCCAATTTGTGTTTGTTAATCCCTCAAACTACAGGATAATTTGACTCACGATTGTCAGATTAACAGAAATCTGTCCAATTATCCTTATAGTGTGTGGGAGACTTTAGAATCAGTCACATCTAATGATGAGACTGTGACAAACAGAACAGTGGCCTTTAAATATCAGCAAGAATGTTGTACTTCCTTGTTTGTGAAGTGTAAAAGCTTCTTCTTCAAAACACTGTAGTAATGTAATGGTAATGTAAAGGGTTTATTCTAATACAATATCCCAACATGTTTTACTTTAAAGCAGTTATACACCGATTAAAAGAAACACTGCTTCAATTTTAAAAGTTTGGAAGAAAAAAAAAGATAATTATAGTTAAATATGTTCACAAACCAGATTTTATGCCATTTATCATGTCACTTCCATACTAATTTAATATTTAACATTTAACACACACACACAGTATCAGAAACATGTATTTAACCTGCTGCTGTTTTCTCTCAGGTCCATTAAATGCACAAATCTGACAATAAAGATAATTTTACATGATCACACTTTTTTCCCCCTCCTGCATGCCTAACATGGAAATTAAAAAAAAAAAAAAAAAAGGCCCGGCCCTCTGCCAATTACAGTGCGGCCTGCAGTATAAACTTTTATTCCGGTTTGTGTTTTACTCTTTATCAACGAACAACATGAATAAATTTATTATGCGTTCAGCCGCTGCCTCCCACTCCCACAAATCTACTCGTCCGGCACAAACTGCAAAGGCACTCTAGTCACCTTGAAATTTCCTCTGCTATTTTCCAATTAAAAGCTTAATAGCCCTGGAGACTGGCTTCATGTGGGGAAGTTTACCGTGCTCTTATTCTCTGCATAAGCCGCGCAGCCTCGGATCCCATTATTTGCTTGAATAAACCTTTTTTACGGTCAGAAATAGGCCGCGGCTTTGTCCGGTGTTATGTTTCAATGCCCTCTATTAGTCGAGCAGAAGGGACATATCAGCATCCTCGACATAGTTCCCAAAGGGCTTTTTCTTTTTTTTTTAAACACATGTAGAGAGCTAATCATCTAAGTTATGTGTAAAAGGTGCGAGAAGCTGCGCGTGTATTTGTCCTGACTGCAGCCCCGTGGACATAAGGCCAATATTTATTTATGGATTTAAACACAATACAGGATGTGTGAATATATATATGTATGTTTATATATATATATATATATATATATATACATACATATATACATATATTAAAAAAAAAATATATATATATATATGTGTGTGTATATATATATGTATATATATTTTATATCAAACGAAGATTTGTGTTTTTTCTGATGCCTCTGTCAAAGTATCTGTTGTATTCCACAGATGTCACTTTAAAGGGCCACTTCACAGTGTGTAGGAAGTTGTTGGGATTGAAATAAATAAAATAAAAAATATCGATAAACACTGACAAAAAGTGACTTCCTTCAAAGACAAATAAAAGCCCTACACATGCTCTTCACTGAGTTCTGTCAATAATGACAACTTTTATGAGGAAAAGAAACTCTCTTAATTTAAGTTTACTCGTAATTAGACCAAGTGGGAGAAAATGTTTGAAACAGCCCTTTAATTCATAATTTGTCAATGAAATCGACTTGAAATTACAGAATATTAACTGGCATATTTGTCTTATGTCCACTTTGTCACTCCTGTCTCACGTTTAGGATATATAGTCATACATATTTGTCTTCACGAGACACTTTTCACACTTTGTGGACTTGGGTAAGACTGAATGAGACATTTATTTATTTAAAATATGGACTAGGCATATTACTATAGACATTTTTCATGTAAATATACAAGATTACAGCAGCCAGTGGCTCATTTCCACCTTAATTTCCTTGGCAGGTTGATGAGAAATAACAACAAAAACAACAACAAATAAGACTGGAGACAAAACATATGCAGATTAAAGACAGGGTCACACACACCGCACCTTACTTTTAATGTAAAGGTTACAAACGAAAATACACCTGTGCAAAAGTGTGTTTTTGTTTGCTGTTGAAACAGTCGTGACCTATTAAAGAGATCTTCCTGCGTGAAAGCACGAGTCATGCGTTCATAATTTAGTCTTTAAAAACGCAAACAACTGTGTCTTTTTGTGCATATGTGGGGTTTTTATTTCAGCTGGTACAGGGTCGTGTCTCAAAAATCTGTGGATGGAAAAAAAAAAAAAAAAAAGATATCTGTGGTGTTTCCCCTCAGCTTGAAACTTAGTCCCATTTTAAAGGAAACTCTACAAACGTGTGAACCTCAGGGAGAAACGTGCGGTTATCTGATCCTCACTGGCACTTTTTTGCCCTCCCACTTCAGCCTCTCCATGTTTTTTTTTTTTTTCGTTTTTTTTGCAGCGTGCATGCGCTTTGACGCGAGTAACAGCGTTTGGTTACTCGTCTCCATAAGAGCGTGTCAGGCTGATGCTTATCTGTGCTGTCAGTCGAGGGGAAAAGGTGGATCCTCCACTACAAGCCAACACCTCTATCCTCCTGCTGTCATGCGTGTGGCAGCGCAGCAGCGTGGAGCTCCATCTGTGTGACTGCTGCTGCTGCTGCTGCTGCTGCTGCTGACAGCAACAACATCTCCGTGTCTCCGCACACGCAGGGAAAACACCAAAATGAATGGCTACGGGTCACCTTACCTGTACATGGGCGCTCCGGTATCGCAGCCCCGCGCTCCACTGCAGAGGACCCCCAAGTGCGCGCGGTGCCGGAACCACGGCGTGCTGTCGTGGCTCAAAGGTCACAAGCGCTACTGCCGCTTCAAAGACTGCACCTGCGAGAAGTGCATCCTGATCATCGAGCGGCAGCGCGTCATGGCGGCGCAGGTGGCGCTGCGGAGGCAGCAGGCCAACGAGAGTCTGGAGAGCCTCATCCCGGAGTCCCTCAGAGTTCTGCCCGGCATCGGTATCACTGGGCCCGGCGAGGGGAACCAGGGAACCCCGCCGAGTTCAGAGGAGCTGGAGCTGAGGTGGAGCAGCTCTGAGCCGGTGCAGGTCGGAGCACAGACATGCACAGGTAACATTTATGACTTTAACTTTGTTATGTGGAATGATGGATGATCCAATATTTTATTTTATTTGACAAAAACAACCAGCAACACTATCATTAATAATGAATATAAATTAACCAAAAAGAGGCTATTTCCACCCAGAACTAACACGATTTATTCATTTATTTTGTACACACACAATTTCTAAATATCACATCGCACACTTCAATGAAATATAAATGTTAATGAGACAAATATATCATTAACACGTTTGTGCTGTTTATGCTTATTCAGTATTTTTAAGGTCTCATTATGCTGTCATTTTCTTTTCTAAAAGATCTTATATTTGCATAAACTGTTTATAAATCCTTTATTTTTACATTGTGGTATGCGTATTAATATGGTTTTATTTAAAAAAAGGGAATCATGTTTAAAGGGATTCATTCAGGCCTTTAAAAAAATAATTTTAAAGGCATTTCGATAAGACTTGATTATGTTTGGGAAAAAAGACAAAAAAAACCCTGATGGTTAAACAATTTAAAAATATAGAAATCAGAAATACTGCATGTCAACTATCTTTAATAATAACATGAAAACATAACATGATGATAAAAAATAGGTCAAATACACTATTCTGTAACTGACACCCACATTAATTATTATTTTTTTTTAAATATTGGTCATTATTAGTCATTTTTTTGTTTTTTACTGATCAAACATTATTATTGTTGTTATTATTAGTATTATTATTATTATTTGTTACTTTTGTTAACAAGGCCACAAAGAAAACGCATTACTCTGTTTAAATCGGTGGATTTAATCAATTTAGTTTGAATAATTTATAATTCACTAAAAAAATTTAATTATTAGTTGATGGATTTATTAATATTTCACCATCGTAACGGAAAGTTGTAGTTTTCGCGTTGGTTTACCTGTTAATTCACCTGGACACACACACACACACACACACACACACACACACACACACACACACACACACACACACACACACACACACACACACACACACACACACACACACACACACACACACACACTGAGTTATCAGTTATTAACTTTCATGAGTGAACTGGTCGTGGTCTGTTCTCAGGATGTCCTCGTGTATTCCTGCACTCAGAGACATAGACAGTCCTCATAAATCGTCCTTTTTTTATGTCAAGTTGACATGAGATTAATTGTGTGTTACTTTTCCTCGTGCATGAGAGATTAGAGCAGGTTTAGAGAGGAGGAGAAGTGTCTGTGGAGTCAGATTAGTGTCTGAATCACTTAATTCCACCTTAGCTTTGTGTATGTATTCCCTGTGAGCTTGTGGGTCTTGTCCAAACTTGTGTCCTGACTCTTCTTCTTCTTTTCTTGCAGAGTCGGCAGAGGAAGGTATCGACGAGGTGTCGGGAGGTGAAAACGGGGGCAGCTCTAGTGAAAAGGAGCAGGAGGCGGTCAGCTCTCCAGAGGGATCCAAACCAAACACCTGCTATACCCCGGAGCCTCCACCACCTCCTCCTCCTCCTCCGCCACCTCCTGATTCCCTCTCCCATCAGGAGGAGAGCCGCTACAGTCTCAGCAAAGCCGGTGCCACTGAGAAGGAAGCCAAAACCGAGAGTCCTCAGAAGTTCCCCGTCAGCCCCGGGGAGCAGAGCGTGCTGATTGAAGGCCTCGCCGGCTCCATCAACCTGCCCTTCAGCCTCCGGGCGAACCGGCCTCCTCTGGACGTCCTCAAGAAGATCTTCCCCGCGCACAAGCCTCCAGTGCTGGAGCTCATACTCAGAGGGTGCGGCGGGGACCTGGTGGGCGCCATCGAGGTTCTGCTGTCCAGCCGGGGTCCTGACGGGAGCGCGCACACGCACGGCGACGCGCACACAGACGCACTGCTGCTGCCCTCAAACGGACACCTTTTCGAGCACACGCTGGGCTCCTACCACCCGGTTACGACTTCCGCCAAGTGGTCCGTGGGCTCTGCGTTCCGGGTGCCCGAGTCGCTTCGGTTCGCGTCCGACTCCGCCTCGGGCGTGGTCCCCACGGGCCCGCTGGGTGTCCCGCTGCAACACCCGTCTTTCCCGCAGCCCACGCGCTACCCGCTCATGCTGCGCAACTCTCTGACGCGCGCACAGGGAAGTCCATTCATGCACAACGACGTGACTCTGTGGAATACCATGGCCCTGCAGCAGCAGTATCAGCTCCGGTCGGCGGCCCAGTACGTGTCCCCCTTCTCCCCCGCTGGCCCCGTCGGAGCCGCGGGGTCTGTGTTCCGCAGCTCCCCTCTCCTCCCCGCCAGAGCCGCGGAGGAGCAGCGCATCAGCATCCAGGAGGAGAGCTGCACCCTGGGACCCAAACCCGGCCTCTACTCTCCTGATGAGGACTACGAGGAGCGATCCGACTCCGCAGACTCCCGCATCCTGAACTCATCCACCTAAAATAAATGCTGATGATGGACTAACGCAGCAAGGGGGGGGGGGACAACCAAAAATGTATTACTCTAAAAACTATGTGTGTGTGTGCGTGTGAGTGCGCGCGTGTCACCTGTGAATAAGGTGATGTTAATCCCCCTGACGTCACATCATGATTTCCCTGATGTCATGGACTCGACCAAAAACGGATGAATGTAACACATTAGTGTGGTCACTCAGTCATTATTTTGAAAATCCACCCTCTATTTCCTGTAAGCATGTTTATTACTGTGAAAGTCTGTCAATGTTAAAGATCGCTGCATGTTCAAAGTATGCCAAATAAATCTGAGTTGTCTAAACGGATCACATTGTTTTTCTTGAGTGATGGTGAATAAATGAAGGAGTTGAGCAGGTAGATGCAGCTGTTGAGTCTTTGAATTGATATTTACATTTAAATAGGTTTTATTATTGCATTATCTCATAATAGTTTTCAGTGTATTTTTTAAAAAGTGTGTGTGTGTATATACTGCAGATATATAGGCATAATTATATGTGCAGCAAATTTTAATTTAAATGTTTTTTTTTAACCAAAATATTTTTCCATAAGTCCTCAGTTTATTAATTGCCTATATTTTTTATACTGGATCTGCAAACAAAATATAATAAATGCAGTGAAGTAACACAATAATACTAACCTTTAAAAAGTGGCAAAGTACAGGTAAAAATGGTGGGTTAGGGTTACAGGTGTGTTTTTTTTTAATAGTATGGCAGCCTGTGTTACACTCAGTGTTTTGTGTTGCACAAATGTATTTTATTGTGTCACTGATGTGTTCTTTACACATAATGAGGACTCACCTGCTTAATTTTTTACAATTAAATGCAAATCAAATTTTGCTGAGCCTGTCACACCACTACATCTGACAGGTATTCAGGTGTAAATAATGAATTATATTATATTGTTATGAGCTCCTGTTGATTAGGATTTTCAGATAAACCAACAAGCAGTGACACATTTTTTCCTTCCTCAGTATCTTGACACACACTAAACCCACTACTCTAGTTTTTTTCACTGTAAGGCATGAAAGATTAATTCACGACTATTACGTACGAGAAAAGAAAAAGGACAGTGCAAGTAAGAGATGCTACAAACATGACCAAAGGAGATTCTACTTTCTCTAAGATGCAGGTGGACTAAGAATCTTCAGAGACAATAATATTCTGTGTTGTTGAATAAATATCTAGTAACAGTAAAATGTAACATACATATATACATATACCATCATCAATGCAAAAAAAATGCTTTGTTGTCAGAAGAGCAACAATAATTGTATATGGGAAGATGTCCACATGTTAAAATAAGGACGTATTCATTTAATGATATTGAATCAGCCACTTCAGGATAATGTGTGTGTGAGATCAAAAACATTTACATCAGATTTGTTCCCAGTCTTTCAATTAAAATGTATATTTTGAATAAATTACAGCAAAGTAGAAATGTTACATTATACACACATTTGTCACAATTGATATTATGAATTAAAAACTGAGTTGATATGGCAAATGTGTCGCAAACACTATGTCAAATCTCAAATCAGTGAAATGCGTCATTCCGTCACTTGTTTTATAGTTATAAGATTAATAAATTTTATTTGTTTTAATAATTTCTTAATAATTGTTAATCCACCAACTTCTAAACATATCATATAATTATTTCCCTCACAATATTATAATATATTTATCTTTTAATATATTTTTTGATGTTTTAAATAATAATTATATGTATTTTTAAGGTGTGTTTATTTACAACGTATTTTATTATTATTTAGCTATCTGCTCTGTATCAGTGAGTTTCAGGCTCTCAATGCCTTGAGTCTAAACCTATCACATGCTGCCATCTTGTGGTACAACTGGAAAATGTCAACTTTTAAATATTCAACCAGATGTTTTTTCGTTTTATTTTTATATCAGTCAAAACATCGTGTTGATAAAACAACAAAAATAACAAATGTGAACATTTACGCGATGAGATGTGGTTTTTTTTCCTTTTAAATGTTATTGCCCAAACAATGAATTAATTAAACCCAACGGTCGTCATTTAAATGAGAGCATATTTATCTATGATTTTTCTTGTAGCCTAAAATCGATCTCTCGCTTTAAAAAAAAACAAAACACCCCCCCCCCCCCTCATATTCTAAACAATTAAAACAATAAAAATACAATGAAATAATTTCTCTGTGTTTTGAGGTTCGGCTCCAGTCTGACACCTAGTGGACAGAAGGGGCACGGCATGATTTAAAATACATAAACACATGGAAATAAATAAATAAATGGTACATGATACATATTTTTACATATAGATTTTTTTTTCAAATTAAAGTGAGGACAATAAAATTGTATTACACGCATGTTTTTCATGAAATAATTTAAAGACATTGTTAAAGGCACAGTACAATATAGTGTGCCATTCATGATCTTTTTTTTTTAAGTGGGGGTTAATAATTATTAATAATTATTAGAATCATTATTTATTTCAGTCACTTCGGCTACATTATAAGAGCAATGAAGCATATTATTAAAACTATATAATAATATTATGATTTTGATGGCTCTGATCCACCGTCACAACATTATCACTTTGATTCCAGAGGGAAATTACATCTTATTGCATTTGGATAAAGACACATTTTTTTGTGGATGGAATTTTAATTTTTTATTATTTATTATTTTATATTTATATATTTTATTATCCCTTAACAAAAAAAAGAAGAAGAAGTATTAAATGCGTTCATTGTTTATTTAAAGACAAATATTTTTTTTTATCAGGATAAGACTTAAAGGAGCATCAGAATTATGTCAATTAGATGTGAGATGGTAGGTTGACATTTGTACTATAAGAATATGAAACTGTCCTAATCTAATAACATTATATATATAATGTGTGTAAATGAGTGTAAGAACTCTTGGTGTTACTTGTCCACAGATGAAGGACAGACACGTCCTGTTTGTTGCACATTAGCCATCAGAGGTCAAGGTGTCAGACAGAGACAAATGCTGCTGCGCCTGGTTTTGTCTTCAGCTGCATGTGTTGTCGCTCCATCAGAGGCTAATTAACATAACAGGGTCTTCAGTGATCCCACACTGCTCTTCTGTCTTTACACAGCTCCTCTTACGCTTAACAGCCCGCACAGCAGGACACTTCCAACAAGATGCTGTTGTTTCAATCAGCACCAAGAGTAAAAAGAAAGTGGACAGCGTGTGAGAAAGTGTCCTGGATGTGGCCATTAAAAAAGGAGCAACAGATTATCAATTAATGACTGTTATTGTTCATGTTGTTGTGTGTATTTAATGAAATTTAACTTGAGAAGATCTTTAATATAAACCTGTCATTTTGACAGATACAGCCTGTTTAGTAGAATGGATATTATAATAATATTATAGGTGATAAAAATACATTTATAATGACCACTTTTTTACATCATTGCCTTACGCACTCAACACTTATTTACGTATTTTAGATGTATTGAACACTGAAGACACACCTTGAATTGGGTAAAGGGAAATTTGGAATTCATTGAATTTATATGTGCAAACTAATACAGTTTCAAAGCACAAACTGTAACAACATTGAATAACAAATGATGCTACTTGTAACTAAACATATGATCTCTATTGAGGTCAAGAGGGGGCCGGCCTGGAGAATAAAAGTGGGAAAAAAAACAACTGTTCACAATATTGCATCATGATATCACACATATATTTAATAATACTATTTATGATGCAAAAGTAATGTATTAATATCAAAAACAGACATTTATTTTAAATTACATAAATAATAATGTCTACAACTGTAATTAAAATTCGTACCAGGGGCCGTTTCGGCGACTGCCATTCGTTGTTCGGGCCCTAACAAGTGTATTTATATATGTAATTGAATGTTGTATATGATACATTTAATAATGGGATAATTATGACCAAATGTCTTATTATTACTGTTATAATAAACTTTGCTAGCAAACAAAGCAAGCAAACATATATTATATTCTATCACCTCGCTGGCAGCTGTGTCTCAGCTATACACTGTGTTTAAAAGACGGTGATGTTATGGGCCATATTTTCATTATAACATGATATTAAGTGGGGGGGGGGGGCCGCATGTAATCGATTGGGGGGCCGCATGTGGCCCCCGGGCCGCCAGTTTGAGACCCCTGTCTTAAGGGAATGGTCAATGAAAAACAGCATAGTGTCTTCAGATCTTAGAGTTGTGGTTATTTTATTTTTTGGTATGTATAATTCATTTATTGTCCACTGCTTTATCCTCCACATTAGGGTTGAGGATGGCTGGAGTAAATCCCAGGCGTACAAAAGGCGGCGTACACCCTGGACAGGTCATACATACAGACATGCAACCATTCACTCATTCACACCTACAGTTGAGTTGAGTGTCGAACACTCCTGCACACGATGTCTGGATCCTCTTTAAGGATTTTCTGGAAACTCTGGAAGTATGCCAATATATTATAAAAAACTAAAATGATTTATGCAGCACCTGTTTATTCAGGAACACAAATACCGATGCATTGCAGTCACTAAAAGTGGAATCTATTCAGGAATACGTGAAACAACCCATGGATATTAAAACCTAGAAACTCCTAAAGGATGCCTGGAATCCTCCAGAAACCCCCTTTCTTCATGTTCTCTTGAATCCCTTCTTTACCTCACCAAATCCCCCTGTAGCCCCTTAAAAATCCACTTCAATGATCCCAGAATAAAAATAAAGATTCTGAAATTCCCCATATACACATCACTGAAACTCCCTTAACCCCTAAGATGTCCATGTGGATTCATCAAGGTCTTCCAGGCCCTACAGTTGTAAGGCCTCCATTAGAATTACTCTATTCCCTTCAAAGACACCTAGAATCTACTCAAGATTCCCAGATTCCCTGTCAGGACAACTTAAAATTCCTTCCAGGATCCTTAAACTGAAATCCATTTACACACACACACACACTGCTGCCCCATAATGAGGCGTTGGACACAGACAACACATTTCACCTGGAGGGTCCAGCAGCTCTGTGTGGATCCTCCTGTCTGAGCGTCCAGCCTGCTCCTGACATCAAAGCATTCCTGATGTGGAGATGGCAGCCCACAGTGGCTGGTCATAACCTCTGTAATAAATTAAGATGAAGTGGCAAATAAAGCTGCACCTGCAGGCCCCAATGTCTTCACCTCGAAAAAACACATGGAGGAACCGTTAGGAGGAGACTGTGTCTGGATCTGGAGGAGAAAAGATCACAAAAACAACTGTTTTTTTGTTTTACTCCATTCATTAAAGAAAAAATGGTGGTTGAGGCTAGTTGTCGTCACAAAACACAGTGATTGCAGATAAAACGTTTGCAGTAAATGAGGCATTTTTAAATAAGACAGGTGATGCAACTGGACACACTACACTGAAAAAAGAAAATGTTAAAAATAGTTAAAAATATATCAGTCGGTTGTGTAAGTTAATTCAAACTAAAATGACCCTTATATGAAGACAACTTGCTTATTTAAGTTTGAATTAACTTAAATAATTTACCAATCAATGTTTTGACCCTAAATATGGCTGCTGTTGGTATAAAATAGAGGATCATTATCATTATTTCTAAAGATCTTAAACTATGCCTCACTAGAATACATACAATATGACACCATGTGATTCATATGCACTCATATTCTCCCTCTCACCAATGCGTCACAGAGTGAACACACAAAAGGTGCAGCAGGTCGAGCGGCTGCTGCTGCTGCTGTTTCCATCTGTGTGAACGTCCACGAGTGTATTGTGTTGTTTTCAGTTCCCATGGAAGTCAGTTGGCGCTGAGTAAATTCGGGCCATGTTTCTTTCTTTTTTTTGCTCTCTGACTTGAGCTTTTCACTCAGTGAGCGGCAAACAAAGACGCCGACATAAAAAAACAAACAAACAAAAAACATGGTGGACATTCTTGTGTTTTAAATCATCCAGGACACACCCACAGATCCTGTCTCTGTGTGAAAGCTACTACTCTATATTTATCCTGGGCTTTGTGTGGCCTATATATCCTTATTTTTTATGTTTAATGAAGAAAACGAAGAAGAAATACATCAGTTAAGATGAGTGCCTGTGTCAATGGCATGGTTGCATAATTTATGTTTATAAGCAGGCATTTTATGATTTAAGTTTAACAATATTTATTTATATTATTATTGTTGCAACTATTATCCAATAGTTGGTGTGTGTTGTTGGTTATTTGAGAAGAATGATAAATGTTTATAAATGTAAATATGTCATGTGATTGTGTCAGCAGTGTTTTGCATCTCAATTAATAACCTGTAAACATGTTTTTAAGGTGTTATTTATATGAATTTCTTATTTCTTATTATTTGAAGCACTCAGAAGCAGCACTTGACTTGAATATCTATACAGGCGTCAGGTATATTTCAGGTTGGGTTTTCCTCAGCCATTGTTGTGTTTAGGACTCGCCTGCATGCTGACATTGTGTTTATTTTAAGGTGTGATTGTTGTGAAAACACAATAGTGCTGCTGCTGCTGCTGCTGCCAGCAGGACAGACTGTAACAACCTGCATGACATGACATTTATTAGCTGCCTGTGTCTGCTGTGGCACAAAGCTCTTCAAAGTGTGGTCTGTGTAAATACATTCGGACAGAAATGTGACACATCGTAATCTTGCACATCTGTCGCCTTATATAGCCCTCAGATAATAATAATAATAATATTAATAATAATATAATGTTGTTCATTTTGGACAATTTCGATTGTCACTATAACATCCACGGTAACGGCCGGTTGAACAGGTTTTTATTCAAACTAATAGCAGAGCTTTTAATCTGCGTGACTTAAAGTGTCTTTATTGATTTATAGAGTGAATAGAATAAAAGAAGAAAGAAATCACAACAGGTTATATTATAGTGGTGTAGGGAGTGAATGGGCTGTGGTTTTCGTATGTTGACACCTGTTTTGATTATTAGGGCCTTTGTTAATCCATAGTTTTCAATCGAAAATGTCACAAATCTCATAAAAAAATGTGAAGATTTACTATTTTACCACAACAATTAAATTCACCAAAACAAGGACTGTGGAGATTTTAATCAAATATTATCCAGTTATAAATCAGACCAACTTTCCTTTTAATGTTTTTATTGTTTAACCCATATAGCATATATGTTATATCTGATTTAACTGCTTTTTATATGAATGTTTTTTCTACACCACTTTCATCAACTGAGGTTGTTTTTAAATGTGCTTTAGAAATAGAGAGTTAACATTTGACGTTAAATTCTCACCATTAGCACCATATCTTTTAATTAACACATCAATGTGTTACATATATTTTATATTAAACTTTTTTTTAATAATAATTAATAAATAAATAAATCATTATAATAATAATAATAATAAAAAAAACATTTCCTCATTCTTCCGGTGTAAAACGCATATATTTGGTGCTTAAAAATAAGGGAGGCCTACATGTATTGATCCCACAAATAAAGGTGCAGTTCCACACATTTTTTTTCCTATGTTTGTTTCTTTGTCGATGCCCTTTAAACTAAAGCAGGTACAATTGGACTCTGTTGAGTGAACTCGTTCCTTGAGAAGACTTCATTTGCTTACTCTAACTGGAGAAGTGCCCGGCTAACTGCTCGCGATCCTATTGGTCGGCGGAGAGCTGAGAAGCAGCCAATCAGAGGCCAGAGAGCGCTGGACTGGAGCGACTCATAGGAGTGAAGTTGTGGAGAGGGAACACGCAGAACAAAGCTGGATCCGTGCGTGACAGAGAGAGAGAGAGAGAGAGAGAGAGAGAGAGAGAAACTGAGAGAAGATCATTAACTACATCAATTACGCGTGTTTTTGTCACGGAGAAAAACTCAACACTTTCCCTTTTACTGCTGCTGTTGCTGCTGCTGCTGTACAGTCAGGATCTCTGCAGGTAAACTCAACTCCTCTCATGCTTTTATTATTGTACACACCACGCATTGGAAATATAGTATCAGTGTAATAATAATAATTATGCAAACAATTAGACATGCGAGAAACTGAAGGTGTTATTAACTGACCAATCAGCGTGTCTCTGAATTGGAGAAGTGTTTAGTATTATTTAATATTTGATTAACCTTTTATTTCTTCACATTTACATATGACTAATAATCGGAACGTGACTTAAAAGTAAATATAGACTTCAGCTTACTGTGTGGAATTAAATAAAAATAATTTCAGAGACGGTTCCTAAAGTTGAATTGATAAATCCTCCTTTTTTTGGATTAATATAAAAGTCTCTGCAGCTTAAATTCATTATAAAATAAGTCATTATATAGTTATTTAGTCATTTTATAATGAACTTGTTCTTCTTCTTCAACTTACAAAGACAGAAATTATTGCTTTAACTTGCCACTGAACCAAGATAATTTGACTATTAATGACTCAATTTGTCTCCAGGCAGTCACTGGGAGTAAAGACAGCCGACAGAGGACTCTGGTCTCGGGTCAAACATGTCAGACAACTCGAGTTGCGAGTTTGAAATCGACGTGGAGAGCCTGACGGAGAGCGACGACCCGGCGGCGGACTGCTGCAGCCGGCCCGGCTCGGCACCGCTCGGCGCCAGCGCCGCAGCCTCGGAGGACGACGGTGAAGACAGAAAGGCCGACGACAAACCGGCGGGTCCCGGCGATCAGAGGAAGCTGAGCCGGACACCGAAGTGCGCCCGCTGCCGCAATCACGGCGTGGTGTCGTGCCTGAAGGGACACAAGCGCTTCTGCCGCTGGAGGGACTGTCAGTGCGCAAACTGCCTGCTGGTGGTGGAGAGGCAGCGGGTGATGGCGGCGCAGGTGGCGCTGAGGAGGCAACAAGCCACGGAGGTGAGTCACGAGAGTGGGTGTGGGAGCGAGAGCCACTGTGTGCGTAACGGAAACACGATTAGTGCGTAACAGCACGACTGTGATTCAGCGACAGTAAAAGTCACAAAAATCCACAGTAATAACACAACAAACTCTTATTTATCAGACCTTGTGGATCCAGAAGATGTGAGCACACAATGTGTTTGTCCTTCTGAAGTAAAAGTAGCACAAAAATAGCTTTTGCTGTATTTTGCATTGTTAAAATAACAATAATCCTTTTATTATAGGCCTACTTACATACGATACTGTTATACACAAATCCTGAGTATTTGTTCTCTTTTACTGGGTTTAATGTTGGCTTAATCCATATCAAGATTTCTTTAAATATGTACTTTTCAACTTTAAACATCCTCACATTTTCATATGATATGACCTTGTTGTTATAGCTTTACTACAAGCGTTTGTTTTATTGCCACAGACTCACAGTCTGACCTGTATCTGACCAGATGTCCTCACATGTACAGTCTTTAAATGTGCCTTTTATTTATTTGAGCTCCATTTGAGATCCACGACGTAAAAATCAGTTTTGCTCCTCATAAGACACTGCATACAAGCAGCAATCTGTGAATGGTGTTGGTCAGATTAAGTTTAAAGTTCACGGACTGGAAATAAATATTTATATGTATTATTGTATTTGATTGAATGGACGGATGTTCTCCAGTGAAAGGTTTTTGAGGATGAAACCATGGTGAATTTATCAAATGGAAGCTAAATATAAAAAGATGTTTCACTCTTCGTCATGTTATATTGAATATAACTATAAATATAATATACATGTTGCTGCATGTGTCTGTGTGGCTATGTGTTTGTTTAAGTCATCAGCAATATTTTAGTTTTTCTGTGCCATTTTATATATATATATACATATATATATATATATATTTTAATCTCACTTTAATTGTGTAACATGTTTTTCATGTTCTTGAAGTTTAAAAAAAAAACAACAACAAAAAAACCATGTTTATTATTACCTTATGTAAATACGTGATAAATAATACATTCAATTCAGAAAGCTGATCTAATATGACCCATATTTATCCACTATTGATAAAACCTCTATCACTATTGAAAAGCATTTCTTCATCAATCTTCAATCAATTTGTTTTTATTTTTTTTCAATTTCCCAGGATAAGAAAGGCATGTCTGGGAAACAAATTCCAGCAGAGAGGAGGACAATATATCAGAGACACATTCGGCCGTCCACCATGCTCGCTAAAAGCATCTTGGAAGGTAAAGACGCCACAGATCTAATGAAACATCTGATGTCTGTGCATTTGAAGTTTCTGATCGTCTTTTTCTCCTCACGCTTGTGTGTCACTTTAACTCACTTTAACTGGATTCCCCCTTTCTCTCCTTGTCTTGTCTTGGATTTCTTTTCCTTCGCAACAGTGATAAGGACTTGCTAACATCTGTAAGCTTATCTCTTATTTCATGTCGTGGCATGCCATATGTTTAATAATCTTAATCTCCAGCACCTTGTTGCAAGTGCTGCACGCTATTTCAGTGTCGTGAACATTTCTGCATGCTTCACATTATAATCCAACACACATTGGATGTCACACGTTTGAATTAAACAGTCTCTCTTTTGATTCCAGGATATCGTCCCGTGCAGTCTGATCCATTCCTGGCTGCTAACTCAACTCTCCCCCCACCGCTGAGCGACCGCATGAGGAAGAGAAGAGCCTTCGCCGACAAGGAGCTGGAAACCATCATGCTCGAGCGGGAGTACAAAGAACGAGAGCTGATGGAGAACAGCCAAGCGGCCTCGCTCCTCTTCCCGAACAGCATGGTCCACCACGCCACCGAGTACAACTCCTACAAAACAACGTACTCGCCGGCAGCTCCGGTGGAGCCGCAGCCCAAAGAGCTTTGCAACTTCATTGCCCCAAACTGCCTGGACCTCTCCATGCAGTATCCCACTGGCTCCGCCAACGTCGAGCTCATCTCCTCCAACGTCAGCGTGGCCACCACCTACCGCCACTACCCGCTGCAGCAGTCACGAGGCGGCCTCATGATGTGGCCCCGCGGTGCGGCCAACCTGGGTGACACGCTGCTCTATCAGCAGTGTCTGTTCAATGCCACGGCGATGCAGAACATGAAGCCAGGAGCTGTGTGGGAGCCCAAGGTGATGCCCGCAGAGAGCCAGCTGCCCGAGCAGGAGGCTGCTGCTGCTGCTCTCGCTGCTAAGCTGGAAGGATCTCGAGCTGCTGCGCTGCAGCAGGACTCACCCAGCGCTCCGCAGCCTGATCCCAGACCTTCTGTTGTCACCCACGGAGGGCAGAGGGAGTGCTCCGCTTTCTCGCCCCCTAAGAGGAGCTTTGGACAGTCCTTCCCAGACAACTCTGCGCCGACAAACTCTGTCCACGTTTTGAACAAGCTGAGCAAGGACGGTGCTAAGCTTTCCATGAAACTCAACTCCATCCAGTCCCTCATACAACACTCGCTGAGCGAGAAAAGCGGCGGCGGCGGCGCGGCCGGGGCAGAGGTCAGGCCTCCCTACTGTAAAGAGCTGTTAGAGGAGGCAGCCCGTAAGTTCAGGGAGGGCTCCACCATGGACATGCAGGCTATGAAAATCACTGACAGGTACGCCAAAGACTTTCTCTCCAAGCCTGTGAGTACTAAGATGGCATCCGGTGAGTCTTTGTCCTTCTCTGTGGAAGCCATACTGAAAAGACCCACGCCTGCCATGAGTCGAGCATTCCACTAATTTCAGTGTCTTTTCTTGCACTAAGAACGGCAGGTTTGTCTCAGTGAGTAGACGTCAGTGTGGACACTTAAAGACTTAAAGGCGCAAAGGCACTGCACCAGAAAACAGACAAGCTGGGAATCATTGTCCCCCCCAATTTAATATTTATGTACATTGTTATTGTATTTTACATGTTTGCATGTTTAATAACTTTATTGTATATAATATTTAAACATTACCCCCAATTGTTTTTCTCATGCCAATAAACTTTATAAGAGCGAAACTGTTTTCCATAAAAAGTCTTGCATTTCATTTTATGCTGAAGTCATGGCACACACACACGCACACACACACACGCACACACACACGCACACACACACACACACACACACACACACACACACACACACACACACACACACACACACACACACACACACACACACACACACACACACACGCACTAACATTGTGCATGTTATAATCAAAAAATATAGCTGCATACACGACTTTTCGACAACCCCACACATTCTTTTACACTGTAGTCATTTTTTAAATATATTTTTGTAAAATATTAAAATAATTTAATATCAATTATTTATTTATTTATGTATTTGTTTATTTCGGGCATGTCAGTTAGATCAAACATCATCACAACGTCTTAGTTTAATTCATACACTTTTCATCACAATTTGGGGCTTCATTGGTTTTATCCTGGCATATTTTACTTCTAACTATCAGAAGTCATTGTCTATATCTTATATATTATATTATATAATATATAATATATATATTACATGTGGATGTTGTGTTATTTAGGGGTTGAAACACGACGTTTTCCTGTTAATCTGTGAAGCAGCATCGTCTCATCTGCTCGTGATGAATTTCTCGACTCGTTCCCTTTTCAATTACGAGCTCTGTTGCAAGTGCAGCATGTACTTGTCGTCTCTTCGGGACCTTTTTCTGGCGTGAACCTGGGCTCTGTCAGGACCAGTAGTCCTCATGGAGACTAAAACCTGGTCCTAATGAGGCAGAACCTCAAGATTTGAATTATGGTTAGGTTATGGTTAGGCATTATCTGCTTAAAGAGAATACTTATGTTTAGCCTGTCCTAATGAAGGGAGTCAATGCAGTCTTAATAGGAATATCTGGGCAAACCTGAATATGTGTGTGTGTGTGTGTGTGTAAAATGTGTGTCCATGCTGAAAGATGTCTCAAAACATAGGTTTCACACGAGCTGCTGAACACTGATCCGTGGAATAACGAAACAAGACGAGAGGTTAAAGAAAAGTCACAGATCCTCCTTCCTCGCCGACAGCAGCCTGTGTTGCAGTTTCAAAGCGTTCCTCTTGTTCCTGCTCTAATTTGGATTTGGTGTGATGATGACATTTTGTCTCGACACAGAAGGATGACTTCACTGTAAGTGGAGAATATTACTATTTCTGTCGGTGCATTATGTCTCTGATGCTCCACACAAATGTGGATGTGACTGTGAGTGCATGACACAGCTGCCTTAATGGCAACTAAAATGAGTGTTTTCACCTCTACGTTATTACTTTTTACTGGATCTTAATTATTATTTATATATGATTCAATTGATATTGTATATATTTCATCCTGAAAAACAAAGCAGAAGCAATATTTGAATAATATCGATTGTTTTTTATTGTCAAGTACTTTTACACATTTGGTGTTTTGGTGCATTTAAATAGAATAATATTGGTTTGGATTAATATGACGTATAAAACTACATTTGTTTACAATATGAATCTGATTATTCGCCGTCGTTTCAGCTCCGTCAATATGTGAACACTGTACGTCTCAATTGTGTACTTTGTACCAACAAAAAAAGAAATTATAAAACCAGATGTTTTTCATCTCTGTGTTTAAAAACACACTCTACTTGGAACAAGTTTTTGTTATTCGAAGTTTGTGCACATACTTTGCTCTGAGTCTTTCTTTTTCATTTCTGGGACACTGTTACAACACTTAAAAAAAAAAGATTGTATGGGGAAATGAACGGTATAGTGTTAACTCTATAATGACTAAAAGGATCTAATTGTGTGACAAAAGGTGTCACAACATTTAATTTAATTACTTATTTATGAAATAACTCAGCGCAAACATGTATATCCCCAATGAATCAAATGTTGAGCTACAACAAGAGCACAATGAGGACATTGTTTTGTCGATGACTTAACAATGTGTGTGTGTGTGTGTGTGTGTGTGTACATGAACACAGTGTATGGAGTGTGAGACTGTGTGTGTGTGTGTTCATGTCTGGCCCGCTCTAACAGCAGTTGGCTGCTGAGCAGAAGGTGACAGTGTTTGTCTCCACTAACCGCCGCTGATAAGTATCTGCTGAAATCCTGACAGTCTCATGGCGAAAGTGTGAGATTTAACATGTCAGCAGAGTACACTGGACTGTTGAGACACCCCCCACCCCCACCCCCCACCCCCCAACACACACACACACACACACACACACACACACACACACACACACACACACACACACACACACACACACACACACACACACACACACACACACACACACACACACACACACGCACACGCACACAATGCTTTCTTAACAACAGTTGTAGTTCACACAGTAGCATTTTGTTTGGGGCACCATGGGTGTCGTTTGCTCTTCACACACTTCACTAACTTTCCTTCATGCTGTGATATTGGGAAGAGCAAGACACACACACACACACACACACACCCCCCCCCCACACACACAGGGACAGAAAACAGATTACAGGTCACACAGTCTGTTGCTTACTCGGTCTAATGAGTTTGTGTTGACTTACATGATGCTGCACATAATAAATACTTTGAGCACCATGTTTTATACTATTTACTGCTAATTCATAGCTTTAGCGTGCTATTTGTAAAATGATTGAAATTAAATACTGACCGACCACAGTGATCTGACCACAAAAGATTCTTTGAACAATTATAGCTAATATAAATGCATAAAGACGATAAGACGTTATTATAATAGAAGACAGATTGTTAGTTCCCACACGACACGATAGTTGTTGAGCCTTTAGCCCTATATCAGATTTGGAAATAAGATAAGATTGGCTTGATAAGATACGGCTTGATATTTACGGTATAAACAATGGGATAGTATGTATATTACAGTGTATTCAATAATGACATAGCTACTTTCATAATCGTGGTGATGACAGCAAACGTGATAATGAATCTTTTAGTAACAGAAGAAGTGAAGCAGATGATTCATCACGTCTTTGCAACCTCTTTATACATATCTAAATGAAATAAGGAAGGTATGGAAGAATCTTCACATTTATGAGCCCAAGCTTGATGTGTTTGCACTTCTTCTTGTCCTCTGATTGGATTGGATGGAGTTAAACAGATGGTCATTGACGGCGGATCACATCGGCGCAGCGTTTCCTGGGCTCAAGCGTGGATGTGAGAGGAGCTCAGTCGTAAAAAACAAAGAAAGTATGTCATGTGAAACAAAAGTCCAACAAAGTGAAAATATGGCATTGAGATCAGTGAGTGGATGACATATGTGGTATGAACGTCCCCTGCTGTGATACAACAGCTCCATTCTTCTCCTGCCCATATCACATTTGGCTGCCCTGCCAATGACTGAGGTTGGTTTATTGCTTTATCATTGCTTGAGTCATACACGCACACACACACACACACACACACCCTTCCCCAGGTGTTGAACCAAGCCATCCGTCCTGCTGTTGCTGTTGTCACGCCAGTAACTCCAAGCCCATCTGATACGCTACAATCCTCTACATATTAAGAATCTATTAAGCACCACGAACCCCAACACACACACACACACACACACACACACACACACACACACACACACACACACACATGCAAAGAGAAAACAATCACACGGTGGCTTGTTATGACTCTAGAAATTAATGGCACATGCTGTATTTTGCATTGGCGATCAGCGGGCGTGAAGGAAAGCTGCAGGAGCGATTTCATTGTTGGTATACCAGCAGCAGGGAGAGTAGCACTGGTCGGATCGTGCATTCTTTCCCAGCACCTTGTAATACAATAAGAAATGTGTTGCACTGCAGCTTTTTTTTTTTTTGACAAGTAGCTCCCATTTAATTACCATGTTGTCTGTGCTGAGAGGCCTGAGGGCTGATGGGGTTGAAAGACTGGTGGTAACACAAACATATACATACATGAATCTCTTTGAATGACCATACTATTAGTTTTTCTTTTCTTTTAACTCTTTAACCCTTAGAACACTTAGAACCCTTAAACCTACAGTATATACAGAGGCTCTAAGAACGTGCATTATAGCGTTATAGTGTCATTATATTGTATATATCCCTTTTTTTCAGCACAACCTATAGGCAATCTGATGATCATATTCACCAACTATATACAGTGGTATGCAAAGTTTGTTTTTCTTCTACATTGTTAATACACTATTTCAACATGCACATGTAAATGACTGCCAGATATTAGTTACAGGACATTTTCTGTCCCTTTTATGGTTAAAATATGCCTCAAAAATAAGGTTTAATTGAGGTTTAAGTTTTAACCAGATCTGTAGTGCAGGTGCACCCATGGTGATTTGCCGTGGGAACTCCTTATATGGACAAGATGACATTATGATTCATTTTATATCACATTTTTAGGAGTGATATGAAATAGCAATAATTGTGCAGAAGTACTGTTCATTAGTAAACACACCTGAGCATAAAAGACTCTTTAATTTAATGTTTAAAATCGGAATCACTCCTAATAATGCGATATAAAATGAATCATAATTTTGACTTGTCCATATATTTTAACCATAAAAGAGCCAGAAAATGTCTGGCAGTTATTTATATGTTACTGCATGTTGAAATAGTGTATTAACAATAACAAAAGGTTAGTTGTGGAATGACACCAGACTTTTTTTACATTTGAAATTTCAAGCACAAATCTTCACATAAAATCACGGTAATGCAGAGTGCGCTTGTGTAAAAGGGGTTAACATATTTTATTTTTGGATTTTTAGCGTTCATGTGTTTGTTTCTACACCATGTGATTTGTCACTACCCATTCTGAACTGAAGCCCAGGCTGCCTCATGCAAATGTACAGCATTTAATTTAATTTGCATACACACCCAGAAAAACTAGATACCAGACTTTTTATTTGAGTCCACAAATCATGCTTTCAGGAGTTTCATTAGGAGCATGCAAATCTTCTCTTTCTCTCAAAGTTAATGGGCCACACTGTCTCACATTGTCATCTTTAAAAGCTGATTTTAAAACCTGATATGACCTGTTGTGTAAGTTTTGTGGTCATTATGAGATTCGCCTGAGACGCTTTGAGACTTTTTTTTTTTTTTAACTTCTTTGTGTTGTTTCCAAGCCATCATCAGTGTGTGTGTTACTGCTTGTGTAGAGGGGTGTCTGTTTGGTGACACTACACTGTCTCATAAAGTCAGCACAGTGTCAGGTGTCCGTAAACACCGTCTTTGCCACATTTTGACTGCTCGTGGTACCACAGCTCCACTGTCATTAGGACCTTTTTAACACCAAAATAAGCAGCTAAGCACTTTTATTTTTCAAAAGAACACATGTTAACGACACGCTAAAACAAAGTGAAGTATTAATGCCACATCTGGTGTTAACACAGTATGAGAATTCTGCAAAACCATCAACACCTATGACCAGGTGAACCTATGACTGTTGGAATTTTTCGGTTTCTGAAAAGCTAATAAGTTGCAAGTTGAGGCAAACATGTGGTTATTACGGTAATTTCACTGACGCCGATGCAGGAAGCCGGAGGAAAGAGTTGGAAAAACACCTGTAGATAGTTTCCATTTTTTTGGCCGGTTTTTAGACATCGAGACAACGACTCTGACTTTGAAAGACTGTTTTAAAAAGTTTCATGCTGTTCAAATTTCTAATGTAACGCCCAAAATCTGGTGCTCATGTACAACTATAGTTGTAGTTGCACTTAAGTACTTTCTGTGAAGCACTTTGGTTGTGGCTCAGCGGTTCTAAATGTGCTATATAAATAAATCTGACTCGACTTCACTTGACTAGATGTATAGTACAATTACATTTACATTTACAATTGTAAATAACTGCCAGATATTGAAAGTTATTCTGGAAAAATGGGCAAAAGCATTTACTTAAAGGACATTTTCTGGCCTTTTTATGGTTAAAATAAGCAAAAACACACAAAAAAAAATATATTGAGGCTTACTTGATAGAGGATTCAAATATTTTGTCTATTGTTATTAACAATCATAATATCAATAGCTGCTGATCAAAAATAACTGGCACTCCTATAAATAAGAGGCTCTGTGTTTTGTTTCCAAATAAATAGGCATTTTCTTTATCAGACGTGTTCACAACAGCAGGAACATTTCTGGAACATCCAGCCGAGGACTTTCCTGGTGTATTCTCACATTGTTCCACTCTGGCAGGAAAAAGTTCTGGAACATTCATTTTGGACAGTAGCAGCCTAGACCTCATCTGGACCATTATACCCTGACTTTAGTGTTTGTCTGAAAGCAGCTATAATAATGTACAGTAGTTCCACCAATGAAAAATCAAAAATGATTCCTGCTTCAACAGACACTTCAGTGTCTAAAGTTTTTCTAATTTACCCCCTGCCTTGTTTACATAAACAGTCACAAGAGGTCAACAGAATCTGTCCATTGTACTTGGTCGCCTCCTGAGGGCTGAGAACAAACATTTCTACCAGTGACACCTGTGCTCTTGTTTGTGTTGTTTCAGTAGCCTCAGGCATAACCTTGCACCTCTGCTGAGTGTAGAAACAGACAGTCTTTGCAACAGAAACTGACATTTGGGGGCAATAAACAAGACAACTGAACAGTCAGTGTGTGGCTCAGAGTAAACAGTGACCCTCCTCAGGTCATTACAACAATCAGCCTGCCTGAGGGAAAAGTAACACACAGGACAGACACACAGTGTGTTTCCTCCTCATGCTGCATGTGTCGTATTTTATCTCGCGTCTGTGAAACTGAAAACTGAAGAGTTTTCAGGGATCTGCTTTGTGCCTTTTTTTGGAATAACTTTCAAATATTCACACGAGGATCAAGTACAGAGTCAAATACACCCACTTCCAATCCAGATGATACCCACATTTGCAAGCTAATGCAAATAATTGTAAATCCTTAAACAGCCAATGTTTTGAGAGGTGATCTTCAGAGAACAAGAAAACAAACACAGGCCTCACCCACAGCATGTGGACGACTCTGATAATTCATTTTGATGAAACGTGTGAATTATATTAGACGTTCTTTATTTGTACACTTTTAAATCAAGACGCTGTAACCTGCTTGTGAAGACGTGTGTGACCTAAAAAGAAACATCATCTTCCCCACCTGCTCAGCTTTTAAAGGGAATTTGCCATTCTAAACACCCATGTAAATGCTATGGAAAAACACTTGTGTGTTGCATTGTCACCCAAAGACAAATGCCATCATCTTATGTGATGGTGCTGTGCATGCACATTTTATGCACACATGTTATTTCTTGTCCAGGTTGTTGTTTTTGCTGTTGTCTGCCGTCCCTCTGCGTCTGCACATGCATTCACTGTGAATGGAATCGGTTGTAGCTGTAAGAGCACAGCAGGTAGAGGTCAGTGCATGGTGCAGCTGTATTTCAGGTAACACCACACCTGGCCCACACTGACATGAGTAAACAGCACCGCCATGGTTAACACTTAAAGGCTCTGATTTGCATAGGCCTCTATGATGAAGTGACGAGACAGATAAGAGGGATATTTTGACTAACATATGATATTTCTCCCACTCTTTTCTGCATACAGTTGTTCAGCACCAGCCCAGGGCCTCAGGTCAGGCTTACCGGAGATCGTTTGGAGCGGCATAGTTTGATAATGGTCTATAATTGGGGTAATTGTTCTGAAACTGCAAAGTATCATCATACTGAAAGGCGGCAAAACAAAACAACTACTATCATTAGGTCTGACGGTTATTTTCTCAAGTGTTCAGTTGATTGTTTGCTTGATAAAAATGGTGAAACTGTTCATCATAATCCCCTGAAGCTGTCATATTCAAATTGCTTTGTCTCGTCCTTTCAAAACTTTGAGTAACAATCAACAAACAATGACAAGTGTATGTTTGCATGTTTTTTTATACAAAAAAAACAACAACAGTAAATTACATTTATATTAAATTAACTAGAAACAACAAATCAGTATGCTGTGTAATGTTTATATATAAATAAAAACATATTGATGTGATTTATGTTATTAATACCATTGACATATGCACAGTGGAAATGGGTCAAATGTTATGTTTAAAGATAGTTTCAGGGATGCAGGTCAAACAACGGCACAAGGCTGAGGCCACGTCCACATGGAAACGGCACGAGATGAAAGCAATCTTTTTCATTTAAAAAGATGATGTCGTTTCAGGACGACGAATAGCCCTGTAGTACATATGCCAGGCCTGTTAGTGGCGCTGTTAATGCTGTTAAATGGATACACCAAAAACGCAGTTTCCGTCCACACAGAAACTGCGGAAAGAGTCTTTTTTGGAATACCAAATACCTATTTTTAATACCAATATTAAGAGGTGTTTTTAATTGAATTGAATTGAATGAAAAGTGAGTTTCAATATTTTAAGGATGCAGTTGCGACACAGCTCCAGTGGGAATAATCAGCCTTCATAATAGCTGCTTCCTGTCCCACAATCTTTATTTCCAGTGAGTGCCTCATACACCTTGCGCACAGAAATGTGTCACTGTGGGACACAGGCAGCTGTCTTTGCGGCGTTGTATTTCTCCTGTGAAAGATGGATTTAATAGTCTGTCCTCAAACCAGCAGTCAAACTCCAGACTGCAACTTCCTGTGTCTGTGTGGACAGTGGGTGGAGAGTGGGACACTCGGCGTTCAAAGTCGTCCATCAACGTCGCGATGGTGCCCACATGTGAATGGAAAGAGTGTGTGTGTGTGCTATTAACACTGTAGTTACTTTCTCGATTTGTTTTTCAAATCAGCGCAAGAAAACACAACAGACAGCGCAACACAACAACACAAACACAAGGATCAGATTACAGGACTACTTGAGTGGCTCGTGGTGAGTTGACCTTAAATCTTTATTTAGCATTTTTTTGGTTTTTTTGACTACTCTTTCTCTAGGGGGCGCCGAAGCTGATGATCTGCACATTTGATTTGGCAGAGGTGTTCACCTGTGGTTGGACGGTGCTGTTTCTTTTAGTTTCCTGCTTATTTATAAATATATCAATAATGACAATTAGATTGTTTTTAGTTAGAGGTGTTTTTAATTGAAGTCATTTTAAGAGCCTGCTGGGAGGTGATTTTCAAAATTTAAACTAATGTTCTGATGGCAACTTTAATCAGTAGGGTGCAATGGACTCGACGGTGCACACAACTGCATAAATTATCCCTTACAATAAACTCCTTATGGCTGTACTAGATATGGCTGTAGTGAATTTCGAGCATCCAATGAACCCTTAGAACAAGGAGAATTCAGGCTGCTTCTTTCCATTATTAAACATATAAGAGACCATAAGAATATACTGTATGTGCAACCTACAGTGTCTTCTATCCTTTTTGTCTTCGGTACAACCTATAGGTAGTCTGGTGAAATTCCATATGAACACACCTGAGCAAAAAAGTACTATGTGAAATTTGGAAATGCTTTACAGTTCAAAGTTCGCTTGGCTCATTTTCATGAATACAAATGAAATAAAAACAGTCTATTTTGTGACTTCTGCACTCAGTTAATCACAACTTTGACACAACATTACATTTTGATATGCAAGTCTGAGCTGTGACCTATAAACGGACAGCCCCAGGATGTCCATATAAGGACTTGTGTATTATTCCCACTGCAATTTACAGAGGGTGCACCTGCGGCACAGATCCGTGCCACGTGAGCACTAAACGTTAACAGTGAGCCATGGTGATTGGGTACCCGAATGTAATTCAGACACTCATAAGTGATTCTATCCTCATATGTCCTGACAAGGTGTGTCGGGAGCTTCCGCTCTCTGGGTTTTCATGTCGGATGTTCCCTAAATAACGTTTGCATGTCAGTGAAAAAACCTGCTGATCCCTGAAGTTGCAGGGCGAGGCTTTAACCTTGGAGTTGGTCTGACAGAACCTGTTGCCACTGTGACACTTTAGCCCTGTTTAGTCAACACAGGCTGTGCTATTCTCACTGTTTTTACATCAACACCATTTGTTTCCTCTACAATACACTGTGAAGAAACTGGTTTCCATTTCTTATCTGTGCTGTTTGAAGAGGCTGTTGACGTTGTCGCTCGTGGATTTTTATGTCACTCTTATTGTGCAGACGGAGCCCTTTTGCTGCAACTGTCAGACTGTAGTTGCTGCAATACTCTTTAGTGTTCAGTCTATTCATCTTCCCCCTCCCCCCTGCTCAGCTTTTGCTTTTCTAATCTGACACCTGAACAACAGCAAATATGCTTTTTATGAAGACTTAGTTATGCCCAGGTGGTTTAAGGGGGTAAGCCGACCATGAAATCTGGTCCAGGTTAACAACAGGTTGACTCTTTCACACACTCACACACACACACACTACATTACACTGTTAAACGTGTTTTTATAAAAGGAGAAACAATACAAATCTATACACATATATATCCAACCAGGCTAAAGAAACTGTATGGCCCTGGTCATGGAAATGAATTATTGCATTCTTTATAGTAGGAATTTTTGTCAGTGATACTTTTCAAATTTGTCCCAGTAGGAGCAACCAAGCAAAGTCGGACTCAGGGGTCAAAAATGAAATCCAAAGACTGTACGTGAAAAGTAAAACCACAGCATTTTACTCCACCTTTAAATTTTTTACTAGACTTTACTTTTTTTTTTGGAGTGGGCTACATGAAAGTGTTTTATGGAGAACCTGTGGGACACAGGGGGATACCACCTCTGAAGTAGGGTTTAGACTCCGGACTCATCCAATACATCACCTGTAAGTGTATATTTGGGAGAGAGAGACAACCTGCCTTTGAACAGAGCGACCACAGAGTTGTCAGTGCCTTCTCCTTTGGGGGTGGGGGGGGGGGGGGGTATAGGTTATTCCATACTGTCCATTACAAATCACATGTGTCAAATATTAGCCAAAGTATGGTCTACCTGTATTTAAACAGAGTATGCATCTGTAAAATTTTAGATATATTTGTTGTTCCTGCTGAGAGGTTCTTTTTTGAGGTATTCAGAGGGCTTTGAACACAATAGAAAAGTGTGGAGATAAACATTTTACATGATTTGTTAGGAAATCTGTCATGGTGAAAAATGATCTCTTGCATCTTTACTTGGTTTAAAAAAAACAAAACCACTGAGGTCAGAGAAATAGACAAGATTGTTCTGAAGCTTCTTTTGTATCAGTGTTGCCAAAAAGACTAAGTAAAAAGCAAGGTAATGGCTTAAAGTTAAGACTCTTAAATGAGTTATTAAATCCTTCTACACAGCATTATACCTGTAGTTTTTGCTTTATTGTCATACATTAAAGCAATAGCTGATGGGAAAAATGCAGTATTGTTTCTTTGAATGACAAAGATATGGAGTCAGTGTTGGACATTTATAGTGTTGAGTCTGATTAAGTCACGTACATGTGTAAACATAAATTATATATCTCTACCATGCAGGTCCTCTACCAGATCTCTTAGCTGTTCCTTTTAGTTAATGTACAATTGAAAAAGCATCCTTAAACTTTTCAAACATCCAATAAAAAAAGGTGGACAAGCCGCCACATTCTGCAGTTCCTGTTTCTGACCTCCACCGCACAGATGCACCATCTCACCACTGTATTAAATAATCACTTCAGTGCCGAGTACTAACCCTGAAACTGGATCTTCAGTTTCCTGTCCGGCCGCAATGTTCAACTGGGGAGTTTGTTGTGGCCCCCGTAGGATTGACTGTATGCCGCAGAACTCTTTATTCAGAAACAAAAAAGCCTCCAATAATCTCACCTGCAGGAATAAAAAAAGCTCCAATTGCCGTGCGATGCCTTTAACCAGAGTCATTTTTCTGGTGTACAAGAACCTTTTTAGTCCTTGAGTGAAAACATATACATAAGTCTGGGGTCACCTTTTTTTTGTGTTTTCCATTAAAAGTCACATGTTTATTCATCAAAAGAGTTGCAAAATGAAAAGAAAATATAGTCAAGACATTGACGAGATGAGAAATGATAATTTTTATTCCAAAGAATAATTTTCCCCTTTCGTCAAAGAACGAGCAAAACTGTTTTCAGCTGTGCTAACATCTTTGCACAAGGGTTTTCAAGGGTTTTCTAATCATCCAATAGCCTTCTAACGCTATTAGCAAACACAATGTACCATTAGAACACTGGAAATGGGCCTCTATACACCTATGTTCATATTCCATTAAAAACCAGACGTTTGCAACTAGAATAGTCGTTTACCACATTAACAATGTATAGAGTGTATTTGTGATTCATTTAATGTTATATTCATTGAAAAACATTTCTAAGTGACCCCAAACGGTAGGGTATCACTCCTGTGGAAATGAGGCGGAAAAACTTGCGGGTACAACTCAACATGCACAACAATTTTGTTCTGCTCTCTGCAGCATCATACTGAGTACATTTGTGCATCTGAGTGCACAGTGAACTGCTCCACCTGCAGGAAATTTATCAAGATGGTCTTTGGAAAACAGCAGGAGGTCCTTTAACATGTGCTGCTCAGCTGCTCCTCTTATAGCCTGAAATCTGCTTCTCAGAAGAAAATGCCTGCACACATTACAGTAATGGAAGGAGAGATTTACACCCCTGTTCTGACAAAAAAAATAAAAAAACAAAAAATCCTTGCCACATTTCCCAGGAGGTGATTATTGCTTCGATGCGAGGGAGTGTATTATATTCAATGATGTAACAGTATATATCTGTGATACTAATGACTCCTGTGGTTTGCATGTGGAACAACTTCCCAAAGCCCTAAACTTCTCAGTTAGCATCTCCACAAACCTGCTGCTGTGCTGGAATATAGCTCTGCTTCGCTTGTCCTCCATCATAAGTGATGAGTGTAAAGAATAAATGACCCAGGTTTTCAGAACAAACGCAGGGAGGGAAAAAAGCCACTTCCTTTGGGCCCGAGAGGTTTTTTTGTCGACAGTTGAAGTCTCCGGCGCCGCTCCAGTCCTCACATTTCAGTCTGTATGAGACTAATATTTAAAAAAAAAAAAAAAAAACTGTATGAAAAGGAGCTCATCGACAAAAATGTCCTTATTTATATTTGGAGAAATTATATGTGACCATGTGATGATTTGTTCAATTGCTCCATTGTCATTTAGATGGATCTAGAAAGTGTTTAAGCTGTAAATATATATTTGCAGGAAGGAGAACGTAAACCATGTGACTGGAGCTGTCATCGGTGAACACTTATGCACAGTACAATTAGTGTTTCTTTTCCTAGACCAACCATGGTTCGAGTGAACAACATGATGAAATGCAAAAGCTGCAACTATTACATCCCACCTCTCCAAAATGGAGACGTTTACAGAGGCTTTCATTTGAAAAATCCGAGGCTGCGTTTCAGTGCAGGTGAGCGAAGACATTTTGATAAAATACACTTCCTCCTAATATGTCACAGAGACTCAGGAATAATGTTCATATAACAAACTGAATGTGATGTGTAACAAGTCCATGATTAAACGCATCAAATTAATCAAACCATGTCACTGCTTGAATTACTTGAGTTTTGCGTTATATTTTCATCCGAGGCTTATTTCTTATGTTTGTCTGCCTGCACCTGTCTCTGTCTCTATTTTTTTTTTTTTTTTTTTTTTAATACTTTCTGTTTTTCCAAAGCTACTTGAGACTTGTGGACCAGTCTAAGGTTGAGAGTCTGATTTCTCTGTTCAGATTCATTTTCGCCCACTACTTTTCTCTGCTGAACCACAGGTGAGCCGAGCTTTGGCTTCGACAGCCACGTCCTGCTCCGACTGCACACCCACAACAGCTGCAGGTATTAAATGTAAACAAACCATGTGAAAAAGAAATGAATCTGATCTGACTACCAGAGGCAAAATCCCCATCAGTGCCCTAAAGAATTACGACGTGGAAGCACAAAGGTTTATCTGGATTACGTATGAGCTGTGATGGTATTAATGCGAGTCTACTGTATCTTGAGTTGCTCTGTGTTCAGCAGTGCAACAACGACTTAAATGTTTTTTTTTTACTCAGAACACAAGCTTAATACCATCTCCTGAATCTGATCTTGATTCTATTCAACACTTTTATTACATTTATTATAAAATAATGTGGGCGGGTCACGGAATGATTTCCTGAAATTAAATGTAAATATTACAAAATATAAAAAGGCACAGACACAGTTATTATTGTTACTTGGCTTTATTTCAGGCATTTTAAAATTTAGATTTGCAGCAGTTTCATGGCTAAAAGTCACCTTTGCATCTAGTTAATTTATGAAATATAGAATATTATAATAATAATAGTATGTAAGATTTATTTATTAACAAAGGTCTGTTACATTCAAACATTGCCAAAAGAGTTCACGCACTACCGATTAAGTTAACTCTGTTTCTTCTCAGTATCACAGTTTTTTGTGTGTGTTTTGACCGTGTCCTTTAAAGTCCTTAAAGTGTTAATTAAGTGCAGCGTCATGTTATCTAACACAAACACATTAGACCGAGTCAGCAACAAAACTGTGTGACCTTTAATCTGTTGAAACAAGAGCTTGTGACAGTTTCCCAGAGAGTGTGTGTGTGTGTGTGTGTGTGAGGGGTGGGGGGGGGTGGGGGGGGGGAGTTTTGCTTCCTGACCTGTCTTCCCTGTTGATTGTCTGCCCCGCCCTAATGTGTTCCACCTGTATCTTGTTTGTCTCACCTGTGTTTGATTGTCCCTGCCTCAGTATTAGTCTCTGTGCTCCTCAGTGTCTGCTTTGGTTCGGTTCGCTTAGTTTGACACACCTTCAGTCCTGTCTGTTCCTCTGGTTTTCATGTGTTCTTGATCTCCAAAAAGTAGGCTTTAGATATCCAGGATTAAATGACTGAGCTCGGTTCAACGAATCCAAAACAAGGGGGCGTCCAGGCTCAGTTGGTTGCACAAACTAGACCAAGCCAGGATGAGCAGACACGGATTCATCAAGCCAGGTAAAACCAATCCTAAAAACCAATCGCAGATTCTCAGATTCACCATGAAGACTGCGGCGTTGTTTTCCTCCTCGGAGGCTGAAATCCTCATGGAGGCGTGTGAGGAAGTGAAACACCAAATCAAAAAAGAAAAGAAACACGGCCACGTTAATAAATCAACGTCAAAAAGCGACCGTCTGAATGCGTAAGTAGGCGTTCATTCCAAAGTTATTTAACATTTACGAAAATGTCGTTGTACTCTGATAATGGGTTGAAATTGTGAGTGAAAATGTGTAAATGTCACTTCCTTTAGATTGTAAAATACACTTTGTTTGAGTGCGTGCTCGTGTGTGTGTAGATTAAAGATGACTGGGCCAAAGTGGACATGGCAGTAAGTCAAAATTAATTACAAGAATATCCTGCAGAATGGTGTGTTTTTTTTTTTTTTTTAATTGTAAATGATGTGGACATCACAACTGCACTGGACAAAGCAGATGCATCGTTTGAGTGTTGTAGCACATGTGCAGCAGGAGTTGTAGTCGATTCACAAGTGCCCTAATACTTAAAGGTGCCATATGTAAGAATGTGGCCAAAAACGGTTACTACATTCAAATTCAAAATACCAACGTCTTTTAGGTTTCGTTTTCTGACGTAACTGGCAACCCATGGTTGCTCGGCAGCTGAGACTCTACTGACTGCAATGATTGGTAGATGGCGGTAGGTGGCGCCACATGCCAAAAACATGATTTCAAAACATAAACATGATTTGCAGTCTGCAAAATATATTTTTTAATGCAAATATTTTGGCTGTACTGTTGTTGGTGAGTTCAGTTTGTTATATGAATATTATTCCTCAGCCTCTGTGACATATTAAGATGATTTTATGGCCTGTTGCTTTAGATGTATTACATAATGCACCTTTAACAATGTGCAAGCATATATTATTTTACCTATGCCTACTAACATATTATCTGTGCTGTCCTTATCTGTGCTGTCCTTCACAGTGTGGCCTGCTTGAGGAAGAAGAAGAGGGCTTCCAGAGTGCCATCACACATGGACTGGGACAATCCTGCCATCTATTTCAGTTAATATGCATTAATTTGACCTCTTATGATGTTCGTGTTGTATACTGTATATGCATACAAGCCGCTGGGAGGCATCCATTCATTTGTCTTTTCATTTGTGTATGCATTTGTCCTGCATTCATGTGCAGACACGACAGACATTGAATGTGCATTTATTCTTATGTTCTATAATATGCTTTGTCGAGACGGAGTTCAGTTTTGAAAGGAGCTGATTTACTTGCTTTGATTTATCCTTATTCAATAAAGCAACATCATGTTACTCTTTGTGTTTTTATATTTCTATCGTGTGTATGAATATCAAATTATTATTAATAATTTTTAATTAAATCAATGATCACAAATGTTTACATAATGACAGTGGGTATAGTTGTGGAATAACTATTGGTTTCCATTTGTGGTGACGAGGGATGAGATTTAATGAATGGAACTTGTCCCGCTCCAGACCAGGCTAACGCCACAGGATAAATCTCCATGGTAACTTATGTCATAACATATCCTGCTTTCCCCTATCGTGCTTTTGAACAACCGGATCGCGGATAAATTAAGCCAGGATAAGCAACATAGCCCAGCTTAATCCCTTATCCTAGTTTTGTGCAACAGGCCTCTGCTCCCTGTTGGGGTTTCCCTGAGTTTGACCTTTTTTCAAGTTGAATATATTAAAGGATCTTACTGTTCATCTTCCACTTTTTTACATCTTCCTTAAAATGTGGGGTCATGGGAATTGTCTTATCTAGTTTGGTTCAACTGAGCCTCAGTGGCAGAATCTTACACATGAACAGTTTGGCTAATATAATGCACTACTTGACAATACTCGTATCTAGTCATTTTTGTTTTAAATATTGGCTACTTATTATTATTATTATTATAACTTTAAAGTCCTGCTTGCAATTGACTCGCATCATTTAACCCTTCTGTTACCAAATCATGTGGTAGCTGACAGGATTTGACATGCGTACTTCTCATTACCGTAACTCCTAGACTGTTTGTGATATTTAGAAAATGTAATTAAAAAAAACTGGAGATCTGTGCAGGGTGTCTTTCACCCTATGTCAGCTGAAATTGGCACAGCGCCCCCTGCGCATGTGGAGGATAAAGTGGTAGAAGATGCAAAGCAGAGAAATATAGCTTATATACTAGTCATTACAGTAGCCCTTTGGACGAACATCCAAGCACAGACGAGGTTCACCAGCATGTTGCACGTTTGTGACGTCCGTTTCTCAGTATCGTATTTCTTAAACGGTTGAATAACTGCCGATATTGAAATTGAAAGTTATCTTGGAAAAAGGGGCAGAAGCGCTCTCTCACTCACTGAACATTTTTGACAATTGTGCAGCCATAAAATCAAAATAAATCCAGGTGGCCTGATTAATGATTATCATGATGGTCATAAGAGGGTTAACCTGTTTTTATTATATAATCGCACTTTCACACCAGGACAGGATATTCAAACATTTTCAGATCACATATAATTTATGTCCGTAAATCATTTTAAATTCTTTGGTTTGCCGAATAGTACGTTTGCCTTTCCCTCCTGCAAGTGAACCGCATCAGGGTCCACTTGCAAGCCAACCGAGACCCATGTTTTGGTCCGCACCAGAGTTCGGATGAGCATTCACACCTGCCCAAACGAAGCAAAATATCCGAGGAAGTAAACTCTGCTCCGTCTGGTGTGAAAGTCTGTCCACCTCATAGAAAATACTTATATAAACCTGTACGTTCACTTACAGTACATGTGACGTGTATTCATAAATGAGCCTCGTAAAGAAAGAATTACCATTAACATGAGGATTGGGTTAAAGTTTTCCTCTATTCAACACGGCATCCGTACATCTTGCAAAGTCATAACCTGCAATAAAGTACCAAAAGTGACAATGAGGAAATCCTCTACTCGATGGACTTAGAGCCACCTGAGCTGTGCCTGGCCTGTCCACAGGACTGATAGGAATTCCAGATGGTATGTGTCGTGTTTTACTGGGGACTGCTCCACAGCTCTCTCACTGGAAAAAAAAAACCCCACATCGATGAAACACACGTTTGTGTTTGAACTGCCCGGCCGAACAGGAAAGGGGGCTATATAGACTATAGCATGACATGTGTAAGCAGATCTAGCTGCATTTGAAGTTTTAAAAGCTTCTGCCTGAAAGATTTAGTATCAGGAGGGGGCAACTGCATACAACACCCTTGCAGGGACCACTTATAAATTGAAATCAATTTTTCAAAGTAAAATCATGAAAGGCACTTTTATTTTTTTACTTCTTGCTGTGCCAGGCTGATGGCTTCATTAAATGGACCTAATCACATCCTTTCACCATTATCCACGTTGTGTATAAACCTCAGTGACAGAGGATTTAATGGCCCAATTTTGTGTCACATTATATTAGGATATGGTAAGTATTTAAATAAAAAGAAAAAAAAAAGACAAGAGGGAAAATGACAAAGCCAGTCACTTCCTACAAAGTGACCCCCGTTAATGAGGAAAAGCAAAGTAATGGTTTGGAGGGCTCCTAAAAAAGTGGATGGTTTCAAGTCCTGTCATGTAGAGCTTGTAACATAAAGGAAAACTCTCTGGAGGTATTGGTGATGCAAGTGGAAGGAAGGCTCCTGTTCTCCTCAGCACTTTGATAAAGATTCACAAAGTTTGACCCGGTATGCATCCCATACCACCGCTCTGTCACGTCCCTTAGCATCTTCTAACAGACACATAAGGTAACCTTTCCATGACTGAAAGAGATTCAAATGTAAACCCATTGGTGCATTTGGATGCTCAGAGAGCAGAGAGTATGAGGTTAGGGTCAGATAAATATTCAGATTAGGTTTAGTGGATATTCCCTGTTGCTTCGTACCATCTTAAAGCCCAATTTATACTCCTGTGTAAAGTGCTCTACGTAGGTTACGCAGAGACTCTGCGCCGACGCAGAGCCTGTCGAAGAGCCTCTGCGTCGTCTCCAACTGCACAAAATATTTTTTAAGTGTCCGTCACTCCGTCAAGGGACAACGGAGACGGCAAAAGCTGCGATTGGTCCTCAGGACAGGCCGAGATAGTGCTGCTCTGTGCCGGCTCACAGTGCGCACCCGAGCGTCCACAGAGGCGGAGCTGATCCCCGCCGACAACGCCGCTGCCAAACTATAAATACGTCATATCCTAACACACACAGCACATGTTTAGACTCTAAATGGCCAATTTCTCGCCTCAAATTATCTTAAAACTGCGTTCCGTGACACAGAAAAGTGAGAAACGGCCACTGTTTCAACAACAACAGTCTTTCTCTCTCTTTCTTTCTCGGACGCCATTGCTCACTGTAGCCTGAAGCAGAACAACCTTGCGCAGCGACCCCTACTGATCGGGCGGGAAATTGCAGCGCGTATCCGTCACCACGGCGCAGAAGTATGAAGGCTCGAGTCATCTCCGTGGTTACGCAGTCGGATAGCGCATATGCAGTCGGAGAAGTATAATGTGGCCTTTACGCTCACAGCAATGCTAAAGTGTGGATGGACACTTTGAGTGTCTGGTGCGTCTCTTTCAGTCACGGGAGTGTACCTTGTGCGTTTGTAAGGCGACACCAAGGGAGTTGACAGAGTGGCAGTATATGATACAGGTTTAACTCCACTCTCTTCAGTTTGTACTGTGTCCTCTCTGTCATGATAACCTTGTAACAAAGTCTTTTATCTCTAACACGGTTAGATTTTACCAGATGATTGCAAATCATTTCTTATTTTATCAGACATAAATGCACTGTTGAAAAACATTGGGTGTGATTGTATGTGTTACCAACAGGATTACAGGTGTCATGAGCTGCATCTCCTCTTTCATTTGCTGGCTACTCCCATATTATCAGCGTCAATCTCACTCACTTGGATCCTCAAGCCAGTATAAAAGCCAACACTCTCAGCTCTTAATCAGAATTACTTGCGGTCTACATGTAGAGTCTCCATCAATCAATCCTGTTGTGATCTCCTATTGCTGACTCTGCTCTTCTCACTGTTACCCATAGTCCTCACTGTTTGTCCACGTCTCCCCTGATTTTTCCCTACTCATAAGCCTCCTTTACGCCAGGCATTAACATGTGTTTTCTGTGATTGGAATGCAATCAGATGGTGCCTGATTACTTGTAAGTACAGGTGTAAATACACCCGAGGACGGATTGTTGTCTGATCTGCCAAACCACCTCGAGCAAAGAGGTCCATACAAGTCCATACAATGGCACAACTTCACATGAGACTAACGGCTAAAATGGATGTGATGCTGTAGCCTGCTGCTGGAGGGGGAGGTGACATAAGGGATTGGATTGCGATCAGATCTTGATGTGGTCACCAGAGGAGACGCATGTAAATGCCAGTTGTAAATGCTTTGGGTGTAGTGCTTTCAGATCGATATCTGATCACAGAAAATGCATTCTAATGCCAGGTGTAAAAGTGGAAATAGATTGTTGGCTACACCACATCAATCAGCCACTTCCAGTCACAGTTACAGATACACTCTTAGAAATAGACGTGCTAAGTAGAACCATATAAGGTTCTTCGGCTTGTCCTCATAGGAGAAACCGGGTAGAACCTTTTTATAAAGGTTCCACCAAGAACCCTTTTAAAACCCTTTATTCAGGAAAAGGGTTTTAAGGGGTTCCCCGGATCAAAATGGTTCTTACTGGAACCATTAGTGTTATCAAGAACCCTTGAAAAACCCTTTCTTCGGGAAAGGGTTTTTCAGAAGCAAATGGTTCCAGGTAGAACCTCAGCCCTTGTAGCAGGACCTTTTTGGAACCCTTACTCCTAAGAGTAACTGGCAACAACAACGACTAAGCAGTGAGTGACATCTTTGTTCCTCACCAACTGAAGTATTTCAGTCAGACACAGAACTCTGCATCAAATGCTGTTTACTCTTCAGCCTTCCTCCAAACTCCTATACAGATGCTGCTTTGACTCCTGCGAGCTCTTTAAACCAGTTGTGATGTCATCCATGAGAATCTAAAAGTCTCATTTTGAAGACATGTCAATGGGAGTTCACAGACGTCACCTATAACCGCCTCCTATTGGAAAATGCCTGCTGTCAGCCACACTGGTGTCCACTCATATGTGTTGTACTTTCACATGTTAATGAATAACTTGTATTTGAGACCATTAACTCTTCAGGAAACTGTTTACTAAAGTTATAAATCAAGCAAGAAGAAGACCGATTTCCCCCCTGGTGGCTATTCCACCTTGGACTTTTTTACGAATTTAGGTCACAGAGCAACAGTAAAAAACTAGCAAAACTCACAGTTCTTTTGTTGTCTGCTTAGGTTGCATTGGCTAATCTAAATAACTAGTGACATAATAATGTAATTGGACTGGGGGCACCAGGGGGGCAGAGTCCCTGTTCCTCCCCTTTAGTTACTCCCTTGGAATAGAGACAGAGCATGACTTCAGCCTAGTGAGTCAAAGATTTTATTCGTTTAAAAAAAAAACACTTTTGACCTGGCCAACGCAAAGACATTCTTATTCAAAATTTCTTTTTCAATTTCACGTTTACTGGGTAATAAGAAAGCTCCACAACAGTTCTTATAACATGTAAATGGTATCCTGTCCCCCTCCTCCAAATCAAACCCGCTCAGTCTTTACTTCATCCACACATACAGTAAATTGGGACTACACAGCTAACCACACCCATATGTCTTTATGTAGCAGTATGGAGTGTTTGATGGGTTTCAGCTGTGTGGCTCTCTCCAGCCAATCGCTGTGGGAGAGTACCTTCGAAATACAGGCACCTGGTTGTCCGCTTGCCTGACGGAGCCTTGATCACGTCACTCCTGCTTTCATTTGGTGGCAGGTAGGCTGGTATAGTTTGGTCTCGCCGGACCGGTTGATTTGGTGCGCACCAAAGGACCGAGATTACATTCACACCTACGCAAACGAACCGAACCAAAGCATTTTGTACACATCCGGTTGCGTACATTGTACCACAGAAGAAGAAGTGGAGGTGTTTTACGAGCGACAGTGTCTTCTGATTCTGGGTCTGACTCCGGGTCAAAGTCATAAAAGGGACTGTGCCGGGAAGTCGTGATGAAGCTATTTTTAAACATTGTTAAAACAATGTTTTGATAATGAGTAGCAGTGCATCCACCGCTCCAGAGGGGGGAGCTGTGCTTCTGAGAGCTGATGTGCTAATTATGTCACTTCCGGGCATTAACCTATCACAAGGCAGTTGGGAAGGCTCTAAGCTGGCTGGCCAATCACAACACAGTCTGTCTTCTGGGGGTGAAATTTCAGTCTGAAACACCGCGGCTGACGAGAGCTTCAGTGAGGAGAGATTTCTATCGGCTCATTTACAGCAACTAGGAGGTTTTTAACCATAAAAACAAGTTAATGTATGTAAGTAGACCTCCATAACTCACATGTGCAACAGGACCACTCTATGGGAGCTGTAATAAAACCAAACTACAAAACAATACAAGTGTGCTTACATTGATGCATCTAATGTGGGTTAAAGTACTTGGAGAATAGAGTTCCTTCATGGCTCCTTCTTCTGTCTTCACGTCATCGCTGTGCTGCTCGTCATATCCGTCCATAACTCGCTCCCACTGGGACATGAGCAGCAGTTAAATGAGGCGGAAGATGAGCTTCACCTCCTGTAAAGCTTGTTAGTGTGATGAGTTAATAGTGCGGCGGCAGGGTGGTCTCTGGAGGACCAAGTCCTTGTAAAGACGAGGACCTCCCCATCTGTAAGCTGGCCTCCGTGGTGAGGCCCGACTCTTTCAGATTGATGACCCACACAGCTGGAGCGGCAACTCATCTCTGCTCACATGTACTCCTGTTATTAGTGTACTGATTTACTCAGGTGTTCAAATGTTGAGAAATCAATACAATTTGTATCACCTCATTTACTGTTATGTTATTTATTTGTTTACTATTATTGCATTTAGTAGTAGCACCATATTTTGATTATCTGGGCAGATGTACAATGTAAGTAAGAAAGACAAAGCAGCACAACAAACACCCGACAGTCAACGTAGACACAGAGACATGTCTCACAACGAGCACCTTTAGTCGTAGCAGTTATGCAAAAGATAAACTAACCATGTAGAATGTAAACCACATATCTGCAATTAAACCTATTAAATATACTCCAAACATAAAGGAAAATGTCCAATTCCAAAGTAATGAATTATTAATAAATTAAATTATACACTTTTTCAAAACGAAACAAACCACTTTCTTCCTCAAAGCAAAGCATTTATTTGTAAAATAACAATAAAACCAATAAAAAAAAAATAAAAAAAACCTGTGTACAACTGAAAGACAGACATGTTGGTACACATTCATCATAACATCTAACGAGAAAGCTTACACTTTTTCAAACAATTTGTCATTAGATCGATAGATCTGTGTTCGTGCCCCTCTTGTGGATGATAAAGCAGTAGAATAAGGATGGATGTTTTTATGAATCACTGCCTCTAGAGGCCACAAACTTTGCTACATGCACCTAAACTGTATTGGATTCAGACTTTTTGGATGTGCTGTACTTGGAAAAAGTGATGCAGTGCACCAGATATTGCTTCCTTCCTTCCATATTATTAACTCTTGTCTCTAAATGTAAAGTAAGACTTTAATGTGCACTTTTGGCAACTGTTGCACCTTTATCTGGATAAAAGTTGTATAAATAGAATAGATTATAGAAATGTTTTTAGTTATTTCAAGAAAAAAAATGTTGAGTCTCTTTTAATTATGACCTAGATGTTTTACAAAACTATTCACATTATTTATTTTTTTGTAGAGAATGTTTTGGTAGAGAATTTTTTTGTAGGAATTTTATAACTTAGGTTGTTTTTCGCTGTGGCCACAACTGCAGAGCACTACTGAATTCACTAACACTGAGAGAGTTGAGAAAATAAATAAATACATAAAACTGTTATTGTTAAAAGAACTGAAATGAGCCGTTGTACGTAGGAGCCAGACCAGACACAACCAAACAAGATACATTTCTATCTGACACATGTGTCCCCTAAACCCCGTATAAAAGAAAGGTGTAAGTCAATGTGCATGACCTTGCGTAAACACTCATCATAAAACTTAACACAGAGGACTTGAAGTTCCTCGGCTCCTTGATGTGGGCTCCGCTGATGACCTGCCCAGATCTGGTCCTTTTGGCAGAGGCCAGCTGCTCCTGTGGCTACTTCAAATCATCAACCTCGGCAAGTATGACGCAGCTATTTCCGTGCAAGCAGGTTACAATAGGAGCAGGAATGTCTGCAAAGCCATAAAGAAAGTAAAAGGGGATCTGGAATCTAGATTTGAACGTATAAAGCAGCACATTAATCTCTGCTGGAGGTTTTTTCTTTAGAGATCTGGAAGTGTTTTTTTGTAGAGTGAGGGCTGACAATGACCTCTGCATCTGTTCAATCTGAGGTTTAGCAAGTGGCCTCGACCCCTTGTCTCTATTCATTGGCTCCTTGTGTTAAAGGTGGCCACTGGTGGAAGAATAAGCTCCTCTACTGAAGTGAAGTATCTGCATCGACACATAAAACTACTGCAACGTATTAAATGGAAATTAAAATAATTATTTACTATTTAATCACTATGTTTCTGAAATTGTAATTAGTTTGTGTGTTTGCTTTGTGGAATATTGAATTATATGACTTCTTTGGTGGGAAAAAGTACATTATTTTTATTTACATTTTCAGATTTGTGTGTCAAAGAACCTGAATGAAAATGTTTTGAAGAAATGTAAATATCTAAAGAAAAGAAAACATAGAAGAAAATAATATGACATGTTAAATTATGTAAAATTAGTAGAAATATTATATTACCACCCTTCTTGGGTGCAAATGAATCCCAGCTACTTTTAATCTTAATTATTTGACTAAAATAAATGTGTTTATTATGCAATAAAACACATTTATCGTTTAAGATCTCATTTACAAACACAACCTGGTCAAGAGGCTCCAGTAGGAATAAATACATAAACACATACATACAAACGTATATTTGCAAAAAAACACTAAATACACCAGTCAACAAACTATAAATCATGAGAAGAGAAGAAATAGCAGAAGTACAAGGAATAATAGTTCAGCTGGCATCAATGGGAGAGAGGGGAAAAGTAATGTGTGTGGATGAATGTGTGTGTCAGTGTGATCAGCAAGAGCAACAATCCATTATACTCTGTTGGAGTTTAAGCACGAAAGTGGTCAGAGTATTGAGTTTGAGGGTGTTTTGTAAAGTATTCCAGTCGTCATAAGCTGGATGTCATCACTTGACCGATGATAATTATTATGGGTGAGATGAAGAAGAGATGACGGGTAGGGTGGTGTCTTACCCCACGATTGTCTCATAGATGAAGTGAAACCAGTGATGGAGCCACCAGATATGAAGGGAAGGGAGGGCCAGTTATGCGGGGCCATAATTCCTTTTTTACCTCTCACATACACAATTTTACCTCACATTACATTTCTTACCTCACACATTACATTTCTTACCTCACACATTACATTTCTTACGTCTCACATTACATTTTTTACCTCTCACATTACATTTTTTACCTCTCATTACATTTTTTTTTTTACCTCTCACATTACATTTTTTACACATTACATGTGAGAGGTAAAACAATAATATGTTGTATGTGAAAGGTAAAATTGTGAATGTGATAGGCAAAATTGTGTATGTGCTAAGTAAAATAGAGTATGTGAGAGGCAAAAAAATGTGCTTGTCAGGATGAGTGAAGGAGGCTTTATTGCGAAAGAGGAAAGCTAGTCTGGCTTTGACTTTTGTCTGAAGGTTTGCTGATGTGCGTGGTGAAAGACGGAGATGAATCCAGCCAGATACCAAGGTATTTGAAGGATTCCACATAATCCAAATTGGAGCCTATCGGCACAGCTGCTAGCTGCAGGGCATTTCACATGCCTGTTAGCGCGTTTATTGTGACTCTATTCGAGATTCTTTTTTTCCAGGTTTCTTTGCAGCATAGGAATATTTAGTCAGTGCTACAGAAATATGACCTACATTCAGAGCAGGTGAAGTAGAACAGCCAATAGGAGCACCTGCTCTCCCTCTCTCTACACTGCCTTGTGATCTGATTAAATAAAGCCTCATGTTCCACTACAGATTGTGTAGCTTTAAATATAGTCCAGAGCAGGTGTAGAAGTGTGCTTCTCTCAAAGATCACTTAATTTGCACTTTGCCGAAAGGTTACTGGAGAATTATTTATCAACTATTCAAAAACAATCTTACCTACAGTACATGTAATATATATGTATTACATTATGTAATAAATCTAAAGCAACTGGCCATAAAATCCTCCTAATATGTCACAGAGACTCAGGAATAATGTTCATATAACAAACTGAACTCACCAACAACAACAGTACAGCCAAAATATTTGCATTAAAAAAAATATTTTGCAGACTGCAAATCATGTTTTGGCATATGGCGCCACCTACCGCAGTCTACCAATCATTGCAGTCAGTAGAGTCTCAGCTGCCGAGCAACCACGGGTTGCCAGTTCCGTCAGAATACGAAACCTAAAAGATTGCGGTATATTGAATTTGAATGTAGTAACCTTTTATGGCCACATTCTTACATATGGCACCTTTAATAATGCATTGATTTTTATTAGAATACAGTACACACTAAGAAATCAAAGTATGAGACTGTACCTAAAAAGGTACAAATGCATTGTCACTCCAGTTGTACCCTATCAGGGTACAAGCACTGTACCTTTAAATGTGTACCTGCTTGTTTGTACCTGTAAAGCAACATTTCTGCACCCCTAGTGACAAAAATGTCACACACTGAGAAAGATGCAGTGCTTGTACCCTGATGGGGTGCAACTGGAGCAACAACAAAAGGTACAATTTCCTACTTTGATTTCTTGGTGTGTATGTGTGTCTTACAAATGGTGACTAATGTGAAGAAAGTCAAGTACCTAGAATTTACACATAAAACACATAGGTAAAGGCGGTGAGTGATTTTACTGGTGGAGGCAGGAGTGGAGGATAAGAATCTATAAAGGATGTAGGGTGATGTGATCTACTGAACTAATCTTGTTCTCGGATACACAAGCCCTGAAGCTCAGAATAAATCAGAGGAGACTCGGCTCTGCCCTCCCTTCTCTCATGAGTTCTTTCTTTTCATCCTCTCCTTTTGTTCCAAGATCACACATGTGCCCAATATATCACACAGACTGTATCACCTTCTCCCGTTGTTTATCACCTCTCTGGATAACCATGTGGAATCCCCATCTCATCCTCTTTGCATTGTCTCCAGGATTTTCTAAAAAAGTACTGTATTTTTTTACAAGCCACCAGTTACTGAGCCTAATGATTTGCAGCAACAGAGCTGGTAGCGCACATGATATCTTGAATGTAACAATCAAAGAGGCATGCAAGATTTTTGGTATTTCCGCTGGCTTACAGATGTGCTGTGGTTTCCAGCTGCAGAAGCTGTAATCTAAGTTAAAGACATGGAGGGAGGGAGCTATACTTCAAACAAGTGAACATCTTATAGCCATGTGTCACTTTCACAGATATTCACAATAAGAAGTTTATCTTGTGTAAACCTCTGAGGCTTCAGCTGTTTGGTTTCAAACCGGTTTTGAAGACACCAGTGAAACACAGACGGGCTTCATGTCACTAATGAGAAAATAATTAATGTGAAACACAGGGCCGGGGCCAGCTTTTCTGGGGCTCTGTGCAGGACTGGTCCCCCTAACTCCCTTCAATCACAACAAATACATACGCTGTATTAGTTGATATTTATAATTATGGCTGTGCAGCTTGTTTATTTGTGTGGTTAAAAATGACAACAACAATTTACCGTTGGTTTTGTCAACAGCCAAATTTTATTTGGTTCCAGAGCTAAATGGTAGAATTATTTTGGTGGCATTTCAACTTGCAACAGGGTGAACGTCACCAGTGTCGAAACCTGAATAGTTCTGCATCAACTGCATTGGCAATTATGTAACTTTAGGTTTTGGGTCCTTGCCACAAAAATAACTACACAATTCTATTTTACTGCAAACTTTACTGCATATGTCACAGCCCCAGGCTATGCAAACTAAAGCAATATCATTTCATTTTCTTTTTTCGTTTTCATTTATAATATCTTGATATTATCATATTTTTCTCTCGATTTTAAAGTAACATTTTTCTTTTATTATGTTTGGGTTCCGTTCGAATTGTTAATTTTTATGGTTCAAATTTTTAAATATATTTAGTTTTTTTTATGTAAATCACAATAAGTTGCTTTTGTGTATGAAGTTGTCATTATCGCTTATTAATCATTTTACTTCAAAAAATATCTTTTTTTTTCTCTAGCTTTCAAACTAGCTCCTCTTTATTCCACCCTGTGTTGTGTTTTATTTGCATTTTTAGTTTATTTTAAAATTAAAACAGGGTTTTAACCTCTTGACACAAGCTTTCTCCTATTTTACTCCACCCAGTGTAGTATTTTAGTGTTTTATTTGCATCTGCTCTTTTAATTATTTAATTTAAAATACTTATCATCCCACCCCGAGTTGTGTTTTATTGTTGTGTTTGCTTATTGTGAAGCACTTTGAGCTGTAATCCTTGTATGAAAGTTGCCATACAAATAAAGTGTATTATTTGTTCAGCAACATAGTCTGCTGTATACCTGTGCTAAAGACATGGTTGTTTGAACATTAAAAGTCCTGTTTCAACACCGTTTACCAACTGTGGATGAAACCGGAGAGCAAATCCTGCATTGTGTCACTTTAAATACACAAAAAATAATTGCTAAAGTATGACGGCACAAGACTGTATTATTTAATGGTTTTGTAAAAAAAAAAAAAAAAAAAGCCTTATTTTAAAATATTTGGTATGTTGTCACGTAATTAGTTAATCTTTATTTTCTGCTCCCAAATGTACAGTTAAGGGTTTATCTTTAAAATGTTTTAAAAGTGCCAATTTTCTAATGTTTTTTGGGGCTGCCTAGTAGTGGCCTGGGGCTATTAGTTTTGTAATGCCTGTGGCTGGCTCTGGTGCAACATGTGTCTTTAATATAAAACATATAAAACATACTCTGAGTTGATTTCTTTCATATGGTTCTGATACTCGGCCGAGGAGTGAAAGAGTGTTTTTGTCGTTTTATTTAAGTGAAACTGAAGTGCAAAATCAATCTTGACTTTAATCTTAAAATCAAATAACCGACACACGTTTGACAAATTCTGTCCAACAACATTACACCGTGTGTGGACGCTGCCGTGCCTCTGGACCCTCTGGAAAGTGAAAAACAAATTAGCGGTGATTTCACAGTGTGCATAACAATTTCAGCAGTTAAAAGCAGAACTCCTTTTCCCCTCCCTCCCTCTGAATAAACTGTTTTTGTCCTGACAATATTATGACCTCACATAGTCGTACGTTAGGGAGTGATCCAGTTGAAATGCCCCACCCAGAGCTTCTCTTCCAACAGGAAATAGACAGAATCAAAGAGCAGATGCTTCATTGCAACTTTGAAGATGCAAAAATGACAATGACATGCATTGGGTGATAACATTTAACTTCTGATGATCCCAGCTGGGCTTTGTGTTTCTGATTATACTTAACGACTCTGATATTATCACTCTATGAACATCAACATTATTAGTGTGCTTGCTGAAAGGCAGCACACTATTGTCCTTAAGTTTTCTTATTCCTGTCAGCCAGATTTTTGGTCAGCCTCTGCTCTTAGACCTTTTGAGATTCTCTCCAGCCAGACTCTGGAACGTCCGGCCAGAACCGGTGTAGTGTGGAAATTGAAGATAGTGTTACTGACCCTTGTCGTTCTTCCGCCATATTGGATTGAATAGAAAGCGAAACCAAACTTTCAGAGGTCAAAAATTTTGTCAGATCTTCACGAAACTTGACGTACATGATCCTTGGACCAAGCCTGGTCAAAACAAAACAAAAGTTACCAGAAGGATTTTTGATTTTCGGAAGCATTTGCCCGTCACAGCCAGACGAAATCCAAACAGGAAGTTAGCTCATATACCAGGAACTCTTTCACGCATCGAAACCAAACTTTGTACACGAACTCGGGACTCCAATATGAGGAAGTACAAGATCTGAAAAAATAAAAAAATCATTACAATTTTATGGATGTTTCACAGACTTATTTACATGACCACAAGTGCAGCTCTGCCTTGCCACGCATCATCGGGCTCGCATTAGTGAAATGCACCTGAGCAAGCACTCTCTGTAGTTCCCCTGGAAATGCATTCTAGTTCTATTATCAGTTGTTTCTGTTGATGTCTGTTTTTTTTTTTTTGTAGACCAGATACATTTAGACCTAATACGTTTGTTTTGGTAAATACAACAATGGGTGCATGAGTGCTTTGTTTTTCCAACTGTCCTTTGTCAGTCCTACAGCTTATCTATTATGCATATATCACTACCCCACTTTTTAACTTAGCATGGAACTATGTTTGTAATTGTTGCTGGAAATCAGTTGCAGTATTAATGATGTGACCTGGGTCTAGTTATTGTGCACAAAGTTATCAGTGCAAGAGGTCAACAAACACTTTTGTTTTCCTTATTTTTAACCATAAAAGGGCCAGAAAATGTCACGTGAGGAAGTGCTTTTGACCATTTTTCCAGAATAACTTTCAATATCTGGCAGTTATTTTCAATTTACTGCATGTTAATACTGCATGTATTAATAATTTATAATAAAGATTTTGTACAGGCGTTTCCCCCCACTTTTTGGTGACAAAGACGCTGATTCGCCGGCTTCCTGCAACACTGCGATTGAAATTACCATAATAACCACATGTTGGCTTTGACTTGCAACTTCTCAGCTTTTGGAAACCATCGGTTTTTTTTCCGATAGCACAAACGGTCACATAATTAGGGTAATGCAAAGTGCGCTTGTGCAATATTTTTGTTGGTTTATACTGAAAATCAATTGTTTTAGTCTGTCTGGATTTTCTCTTGCACAGTAAAACTACAGTAAAGCAGATTGTATTTGAGCCGCAGATTTATAAAAGAAATATCTGGATGATATCCTCAACATTTGCTTTTGTTCTCTGGTTCAAATAAATGTCACTGATAAGGAATATTCCCCAGAACAATAAAAAGAAGATCACATTTTTAAAATAAAAAAAATAATAATAAAAAAAAAGAGAATGGTACATCATCTTCCAAATAATAAAGGAAGTTATCTCACCTTTGCTGCAGCAGACCAGTCGGAATCCAAGCAGTGAAAACGGGGCAGTAAAGAATCATCATCTTTGTCGATAAATCATTCAGCTCAAAGTGAGCTGGAGCAAAGTTTGGCCCGCGCGCAGATGCACATTGGAAACCCAAGGGTCAACCTGAATCTCCGCCAACACTGACAGATAAATATGCTCCATGCTTCCAAATACTCTGTGAATCTCTACAGCTGCTCTCCAAACCTAAAGTAAGTGACATTGTGCTGCACTGGGTGAGTTCTTGTGCGTGTTGCTGCAGAAGTGAAACATGAGCTAAATGTTACTGTACATCAAATGAAAGAAGACGAAGAAATAAAGCTCTAATGAGCAACAACAAAAAAACGAGTGATAACCCATGATTTAGAAAACACTTAGACGTCGTACAGTTTAACCAAACTTGACGGCGGTTCCTGTTTAGTGACCGTAGTAAAGATGCAGCTGCGGACATTTTTATCTCCATTGTTTTTTGTGGACTAATGCAGTTCCTTTGAGCAGTGAATAAAGTCTTAAGAAAAATAAAGTGAGAGCAAGGCTTTTAAAAAGGCTGTTGGAGTTGTTTTGCTATCACCATGAATCACTTATAACACCATCACGCCACTTTTGAGCCAAAACTTTGTTTTATTCCAGCTTTAACACTTTGTCCTGTGATTTGCTCGACTCCAGACTGTGACATCTGGTTTCTTTTCAAACACTTTCATTGATAGCAATCAGAATGTGAAGAGGTTTTAAACAAATATGATTAAAAAGTCATTAAACAGTTTCCTAGCTTTAAATAGATAAACCCTCTGGCAGTCCTTGTTAAGATGAAATAAACTTTAACACAGTTCTGCCGTTTGATGGAAACAATGATAAAATAATAATCTTGACAATCGAGACTGCCTTAGATCATAACAGAGCTACAACACTGAGGCCCCAAGTGTTTTGTTGACATGTGAAAATGTCGACATCAAACGCTCGTGTTTGATCTGTTCATGCGGACGACGAGTCAGCACCGTGGACTGGAGTTAATGTGAGGTGAGCGAGCAGCGCAGGAGGTGAAGAGAGCAAAACATGAGAGAAGAGAGCACACGCACAAATATGAACTGCAAATGGAGACGAGAAAACACATTTATTTTAACGCTTGCATGCAAGTCCTCTGCCTCTGGCTTGTGTTACTCAACCGTCAGGAGACAAAAGCCAAGTTCTTCTCGTATTTCTGACCCCAGCAGACCCGTTTCTCGTGCGCGTCCAGCTTCTCTTTTGTTTGAGTGTATTACTTCAGACCTCAGCTTATTGCTCTCTGGAGAAAACTGCAGCACTGACTTTATTGGCATGAAGTAATGTGTATCTGCAGAGTACAGCCGCTCGCCTATTTGTTTTGCAGCCAACATCTTTATGTTTTGGGGCAAAACACAGAGTGATGGCGCAAACTGACCAGCCGGAGCAGAGGCGCCCTGTGGGGACTTTCCATGAATGTGGCTTCTTGCAGACTTGTTCCCATGAGTCAAGCATTTCTTGTTACAGTGGAAAATTGACAAAGCAGTGTTGGTATTTCAAACAGCATGTGTCATATTATACAAGGCCACGATGCTAAATGTGTTGCTGCTTGCTTGAGCGCAGATTGCTCAGCTGTTAACTTTATTTTCAAAGCACCTTCACCTGCAGGGATGGAAGATATTTTAACAACAATGTTAAAGGTTTTACTCCATTTTTGGAACAAAGCAGTAGGAACATGGATGTTGAAATACAATAACAACAGCAACAAAAAGCAGTCTTTATTTTAAAGACACATGTGGCATTCTGAGGAGTTTTGCATTCCGGTTGTGCATGCATGTTAGCGGAACTGTAGAGTCCTTTCCAATGTTTTAACCACTTACACCTGGTACAGTATTATGTGCTTTATACAGCATGGTACATATGCCAGCTCCTGTGCATGGCATATAGGTAGTAAACTGCATTTAATTCAGTGTTGCAAATGTAAACAGACAGATAGCCAAACCCTTACTGACGAGTTGGAGCATTATGCATTACAGCAAATGTATTTTGGAATCACCTGCTTCACCTGCTGAAGCTGTTTCTATGAGAATATGACATGCATACAAATTTGCAGCCAATTGATCAGACCTGCTCCTATGTAATGAAAACAGAACAAAGAAAGACAAACACTAACCCTGGATTTCCACTGGACGCGGAACGGCCGCGGAACGGCAGCGGCGCGGTCGCCATTGCTAATCGCTTCCATTCTAATCAATGAGAGCATTCCCACCGGCCGCGCTGCGGAGCGTCTCAGCAGCGGCCCAGAAGCGGCTTGCCGCGCCGCAGCGCTATCGATAGGAATCAGTTCTATTTTTTCCGTTGCCGCTGCTGAACCTCGTAAATTTCAACGAAGCAGATCGCACCAGACAGGAAAAGCGACACAGAATCAAAGTAAAACATTTCCGACCCCCTTTCAAAATAAAAAACACTATATGCAGGTAATATCGCCTGTCACAACTTTACATCAACATTACGTCGTCACCGCTGCTGTCAGGTAAACAGTCAATTAATCAGAGCGTCTCGGAGAGTCATAATGTACGACGAGAGACTGATTGTTGAAGTGAAGAAACATAAAATAATTTATGACACCAGATCAACAGTTCTTCCACGTCGGAGAATGAAAAGAAGCTGTGTTGTTGTTGTTTACTTTATACACACAGTCTATCGCTGGATCTCGCGAACTCGCGTCCGTTCGAGATTATCGCGCGATCTTCCGTGAATACCGTCGGCTCCCAAGGCTCCGCGCCGCTGCCATAACGCGCCCGGTGGGGATTGACGCTGGGGAAAGGACGAAGCAGAACCGCACCGCTGCCGTTCCGCGGCCGTTACGCGTCCAGTGGAAATCCAGGGTAAGAGAAGAAAAGAGAATTGTTAGAAGACAAAAAAGAAAAATGCCACTGACAGTAGATTATAGAAAAATGTAAGACACAATGAGGAATTTAACCTTCAAATAATGTCTCCAAGATTAATTTAAGATGCATCAGCTGACAAAAGGGTGAATGGTACTCCTGTCAAAGATTGGGCATCCGCGCTGTATGTAACTTCTGGTACTGGGTATGTGCTGCAAAGAGAACTACAACATTCTACTTTACCCTGTTATTGAAGCCATCTTCTCTTCTCGTCTTCTTGTGTTGTATTTTAGAACGGTTGCAACAAACAATATCATTTACCACCTGAGAGCAAATCCTACATTGTGTTACTTTAAACAGGGATGTCAGAGTGGAAAATACAGCATATAACAAGAGAAATGTACAATGCTGCAGCATTACGACTTATGATTACTCAGATAACCTTTTCATTTAGCAAGATCAAAATGGTCCTTTTTGTTGTCTTGCTGTATCTATACAACTGGAAATGTCCAGTTGGGCTTTCCTAATCCAACATCTGTTTCTGCTTAGTTAACCATGTTAAAAAAGTTTGCATCCAACTTCTTTGGTTCTTCTTTCTGTTTTTGGGGGGGGATTTGAATCAAAGCTCATGCTTGGGTCAGCTGATTTAAATTCACACGTTACAAAGTAGCCGTGCTTTGCTTGTAGTGTATGATTGAACACTTAAACACATGCTGAAATCATTCCTGTTGACTTTCGCTAACTCTGAGGGCTGAATCAAAGAGATGCTGACAGTCCTCGTATAACTTAATCCTGAGCAGGAGGAGGGAAAATAAAACAGCTATGCGGCTCAAGAGGCAGCACTTGGTGGAGAGGAGTCACCCAACCTGGTCAAGTGTAACTGAGAAGACCATGTCTGGTAACCCCAGGTGCAACAGAGGCGTTAAATGATGTGTGGAAAACAGTAACTGGGCAGTGTGTGTGTGTGTGCTTATTCTTTCAAAAGCCGTGTCAGGGTCGATAAGTGTCCCGCAGCGGCGGTGACCAGCTGGAAACACAGAGGAGTTGTTGCCTCCGAGAGCTGTGAGATCTGCTTCACATGCAGCAGGTTAAAGGTGTAACCTGCTCCCCTCCCCCCCCCTTCAGTGATTTTTTTTACCCCAGTACATTTTTATGCAAAACTCCAATTGCTCCTACGTTTGGCAAAAATACTGTAAAGTCGCCACGACGACATGATCTAATTTCCATGTGATTTGCATATAAACACGGTGACATGATAAGTGGACTCTCTGACAATAACAAGAAAAAATCAGAAAGAGCAGATCTGTAATTGTTTTCTTCCCTGAGGGCAAACCAAAAAACACAGAACACAAACAGAAGTGGACAAAAAATATATATATAAAAAGAGGATGAAGACCCCACTGTTTTGCAACTGGTGTTTTTGTTTTTGTCTTCTCACTGCATGTGTGTTTTGATACTGCTATCGTTTTCTGTAAATGGTTGAGCAGCTTTCTACGGTGGCCCTGAGGTGCAAAACACAAACGCAAATCAAAAACACAAAAACATTAACTCAAAATGTTTTGTGTTGTCGATCGTGGCCTGGAATGATTGTGGAATGGTGCACATTCAGTTGTGTTGCCACAGCTGTAAACGCTCAACCCAGCACTCAGCATGCCAATGGCACGCTCCCTCATGATTTGTGACATCTGTGGCATATTCTCAAGTGACAAAAGTCCACATTTTGGTGTGCCCTTTTATTGACCAGACCATAAGGAGTGTCTATGTACTGGTCACACATATTGACCACCACTCTGCCATGCTCCATGACTCTCGTGAGTTGAAATACTCAATCTGAGATTGTAGTCAATAGGAGTGGCCAAGTGACACTGGACTACTGGGTTTGAGCAAAACAAATCATTCCATAAACAAATGCATCAAGAATCTGAGCAAATGTCATGACGTTATATTTTTGTTCACCATTTCAAGTTTGTGCGTTTATATTTTTGTTTAGTATACTTAATATACTCAATATACTAAATGCCAATCCTACAGTGTTATTGGAGGATATAACAATGTTTTTCAATTTCACAGAAAATCAAGCTCCCTGAAGGTACCATAAATGGTTCCTTGTCTGTGACATAGCTCTGCTGATTGGCTGGGTGAAATCCAGGTTTTTCTCATGCTGCGTTCCAGAGCCCATCCAAACCAGTTGGACTTGGGACTTATCCTACTTCCAAGTAGAAAAAGTGCACTAGAATGCCTGTGGAAGTGGGACCTCCTACTCGCGAAGTCGGGGCTGATCGACCTACAACCACTTCAACAACATGAAGTTGGAGAATAATGGCGGCGCCCATGGAGTCACGTGAATAGGCTATAAACTTTACTTTTCTGCATCATTGTTATCTGTTAGCATGAAGATATGTAGGGCTACGGTAAAAGTATACTCATGACGTTACATAGCGATATTTATCGCTTTTACATATACGGCTCGCTTGTGTATGTAAGTAGACTGAATTTGCTGACAGTCAAAATGCCTCTTCAAACATAAAGCGAAAGCGCCGCGATCGACCATGTTTTCTAACATTCGACTTCAATTGCTGGAACGCTTTGAAGTAGGAGCTAGTACAATTCAGGTAGGATAATTCCCACATTCCATTTGTTTGGATGGGCTCTGGAACGCAGCATAAGATCGTTAACGCAAAGTAACGCAATTTTGGATGTCTTCAGAAGTCGCCAACTATAGTTCTTTGCCTATAGTAAAGGGTTAAACGATGAAAGTCATTTTGCCGTTCATAGGACGCTACGTTAGAAAATACAAAACAAAACATTACAGATACAGGTCGGACATAAATTAAACGCACACAAACAACAGTCAGGTGCAGTATAATGGTCGGGAAGGCTTGATGTTGTTTAACCGTTCACTGATTCTGGTTCAGCAGCAACACAGATCAGTAGATGAAGGATTTTTTCAATTTATTGTGTTTAAATATGGGGGTTGCTGTAGTATGGAGTTGGAAAATTACCTTGATTGTTGTTGTTTTTTGTGTGGTTTTAATTAACCTTTATTTCACCAGACAATCACTTAGCCAGAGTTACTTTGCAACATGACACCGACATTTGGACAACCCAAACAACAATAACATCAGGATACGATAAGTGCAAACAAGTGATCACTTCCTTTTCACATTGTATGACTGTCACAAGCTTCAGTATGTTGAATCTGATTTGTGCTCACCCTGTTATTTTGACTCCTTTTGGGTGTCATTAAACGACACAATAAGAGTTCATGTCTGGTGACTAAAACATTTTTGTTTATTTATTGTTAAACCACAATGTTTGCACCAATGACTCCGAGTGGGAGTGAATTACAATGTGCTTCCGGCAATACAGCGAGGCACAGATTTGGGCATGCACTGACGCTGCTGTTTCATTTGAACCTTGAACTCCTGAAAAGCGATTGAATCATCGTTGGAAATGTGCCTCCTGAATCTCTATTCTGTGTTTTCACATGGCTTTCCCAGGCAGAGCCGAGACCTGAAAGACCACAGTTAATGGTGTTGTTAAAAAGTGAAACAAGGGAACTGGTTTCTCTGGCTCGGAATCAACTAGATCCTCTTAATAATTGTTCAGAGTAAAGTTACAGGACACAATTCAGCCATGACCACGTGTGACGAAATACATTTCCTGTCATAGTAGTAACGCCTAGGAGTACGGACAATAATATCTTGATGATAAAACCAAAAATCTAAAAAGTTTATCTAGACTAGTTTATCCACTATATGTAGTAGTAATAAACTAACGTGACATGTAATCTGACCTGTCCTAATGACACAAACCAACTAAATCAATTTCACTTGCCCAATTCAAGGAAAGATAATTGGCAAAGAATGCAAACGTACATCTTTAGCCTGGATTTTAAGGCAGGATGTTTTTAGGCATTATTCATCGATAATTCCATTAAAATCTGTCAGTTAATGAAGTGATCTGTGAGAAACCAACACTTCTTCACAGTCTTTGCACAAATAGTCCATGACAGGTGACTAATCACAGAGCAGTTCAAAGAGATCAATTAGATCGATTAGATAGATTAGATTGGTGCTTCTTTTGGTTGCTCTTGGTCCCTGAGATGAAAGGATCACAACTCTGGCATCGGCAACAACTGCCAATGCAATAACGAAACTTTATTTAAATGTAATTCTGATCATAATAAGCAGATAATTTTAGAGATGGAAAGGTCTCTTTGTCTCTGATTAGAGTCCAATTATATTGTAACTGTCATCCCCAAACCCTTCATAACAACATTCAGATGAAAACTGAACAATCAACAATTTTTCCTGTGATCCTGTGCGAAGCATTAAAAAAATTGCATTTTTTTTGTGTGGAACTGCATCTTTCACAATAAAACTACCATCTAATAGTACTACTACATAAAAAAAAAAACACTTAAAACCATTCCCAGGAAGAATTTCATATCTTGTACTTTGTGCCGTGCGTTAAAACTCAGTGTTGAGTGAATGATTTGAACGCGCAAATTAAGTCAAACTATACATGAAGTCGTGTAGATGCCATAAACTGTCCCGAGTTGTAAAAAGTAACATTTGCTTAAAACATTCATGTCTAATGGTTATGCTAATGGCCAGAAGATGAATGTGTGCCTTGACCTTGCCCAGAAAAATGACGCCAGAGTTTTGTACTGCTGCCAAAAATGAAGCAGACAAAGAAGACATTACTGTGTTCACACACGTTTTAATGTCGATCAGAACAGAAGCTGATTAAAGCTTTAACCCTTGTTGTAAATTGTCCTCATTACGACTCACTAAACAATACCCATTCATTTTAATACTACTTTTAAAATCAAATACAATAAATAATAACTTAACATTGTGTTCCCTGTGTTTTGTAACACAGGAAGTGAATGGATACAACATCCAAAGACTTTAAGACTCTATAGTCACTAAATGAAACAGGACATATTCATCCATGCCACAAGTTTTTGTAGTAATCTGAGAGGACAAGCCTCCTAAAGAGACTCTTTCTCACCATAATCTGCCATTCAAGTCAGCACTTGGTAAAAACATACCACCGAACACATGACTCCCCCCTTAAATGGTGTCTTAGTTTTCACACTCTTGCACTTTCTATTTGACTTAATTTTTCACACTCCCGAGCTCACGCGGTGAATATGTTCCTGCCGACTGAGTAATGATTTCGGAGAACGAATCAGGCCTCGGGAGGCCGACCATTAAACTCTGATCTCTGGATCGACTCTAAAAATAAAATAATAAAGCAAACGTCAACCTCTCTTTGATCTGACGATCGCTGCTTTCTATATCACCGAACCCCACGGCGAAAGGCCCCAAAGACGACATGTGAAATTGGAACATGAGCCCAATTTCTTTCAAAATACAACATCCCAATTTTACGAGCCAATAGCATTTAATGACTTCCTAAGTGGTGAAACCATAGTAACAGATTCATTCAATATGAAGACGCGGTTTATGGCCGTTGATGTCATTTTTGCAGAAACTAGAACCACAAATTGGCGAAGGCTTTTACATTAGCAATAAAACATGAGATTAGCACGGCTCTCTTCGTCCACAGTTGTAGCATAGAAAGAATCCTTGTGGTTCCAATGAGGTTTTTTTTCATATAGGTGGAGTCTATATGTGGAGCATTACCACTGCAGATATACGTAGCGTTAGCAGCCTACACGATATAATCACCGCACGACTTTCTATACTGGTCTGTAAATCCTGGTTGATTTTCTTCTAAACTTGTTATGTCTTATTCAATCAAACACATATTTATATTTTAATTATATTATATTTTAATCTGATATTTTAAGTTTTGGGCTCCACCAAAACAAACTCTTGCTGCTAAGAGTTTGGCAGGAACACATGTAAATATAGTCAATATGTTATAAAATGAATATAAAAGTTACTGAAATAAAAAAAAAACAAAGGTTTGGCAGTTATTCTTTTGCGATCGTTGTTATTAAGGATGAAAATGGAGACATTTTCTTTAACCGTGACATTCTGAAGCAAAGACTCTTTAAACTTGGACGTGTCTTAGAAGAGACACCTTTTCCTATTCCTGTTTTTAAAGACGCAGCAAGACACCAGAGAGAACATGGATATGTTTCCACAGAGCCAGTTTTTTTTTTTTGTCAGAAAAAGCATGTTAGAAACGATGTTCTCTTTATTCTTTTGGATGCATAATAATTCATTTTCTTTGTGCCAAAAAAATGAGTAATTTCTTCTGGGAAAGGAGCAACAGTCAAAGTTAGGCTTATAGGGGACACATTTGAATGCGACTTTTGTCATTTTTATATTACACCGTACAATTCATTTTTATCAATGTGATGGCAAAAATTACGGAATCGTATTGCTTATTCACTTGAAAAAAAAATAAAGTAATTAATGAGTAATTAATTTTCGGTTTGTCTTCTAAAATTTTTTTTTTCCGTTTTTCTGACTATTATTTTTTTTCCTGTTTCTCTGTCAATTTTTTTTCCTGATTTTCTGAGTAATTCTTTATGGAAGTGTATTGCATTCACTTGGAAAAAAAGAAAAAAACTCCTGTTTTTCTGAGTAATTAATGTATTACCTTCGCCAAGGAGGTTTTTGCCGGAGTTTGTACGGTAGATAGTTGATGAGGCATGTGTGTATGTATGCGCGAGAAGGAGTCACCATAGCTCTATGGGAGTCACTTGCAGGTTGGAGGTTCTTGTGAGAGTTCTCGATAATTCAGAAAAAAAATTATCGAAAAAAAAAACAGGAAAATAATTACTTAAAAAAAACAGGAAAAAAATGTTTCTGAAAAACAAACCGAAAATTAATTACTCAGAAAAACAGGATTTTTTTTTTCAAGTGAATGCATTACACTTCCATAAAAAAATAAAGGTTTAAAGCAAAAAAAAATATCTGTTTTTATTATTATTAATAATAAAAATAATAATAATAATAATAATAATAACAATACAAATAATGATAATAATAATAATAATTATAACATTAACTACAACAATCTCCATAAAAAATCTCCCAGATGACTCACACATAACTCAAGAAAAAGTTTCAGAATGAAATAGTGATACGAGTGTGTGTGTGTGTGTGAAGTGTGATGGGAGATGTAAAAGAAGGAGAAAGCATATACCTCCCCCCTGCAGATGGAAAAAAAAACACAGGAAGCAATTAAAAGCGTTTGAGGTCGTCCCTGACACTTCAGGAACAGGAGGATGCCTGCTAAACAGATAAAGCTTCTTCTTCTCTTTTCTTTTTTTTTTTCCACCAGCTTCCGTTTCAGAGATCCCTCCATCCTGCCACACCCAGCAGCCAGCCCTCCTTAACGGACGGCTGTTTATTTGCTTACACAGCTTTCCAAAGCCTCATTCAGCCTCCAAAGGTCAACAACCATACAACAACACCTGTCTCGGTGGACACTAATTGGAACAAAGTCTGCTTCTTTGTTATTGAATGCAACAGTTATTTTACTCCTTCTTCCACACACACACACACACACACACACACACACACACACACACACACACACAGAAAACCTGTCTGCTTTCGTGCAGTATTTATGGTGAGGTGAGGTGGGTAGACACACGGAAATCCAACACCACATTTACAGCCAATTGCTGAGGAATGATGAAGTGGCCCATTTGGTTCAGATACACTATTTGTCCATGGCAGGCTTTGTTCTGTCGGCTTGTAGATCCATCATGTGCTGTTGTCAGTGGGACATCCTCACTTCTTAAAAATCATGACATTTATTATCGAGGACCACCTGTTATAATCCAAAGAGATTATTTTATTTATATTTATATTTAATACTCAGAATTACGAGACGTACATTTGAATGAGGGCAGGGACAGCAAATATAATCACCTTAGTACATCAGACTCTGCTTCATCATGAGTAAATTAGTAATGTAACATGTTGTTGAGGTTGAATTTATGTCCATTTACCAATTACATAATATGTCTTGAAAGGTGTACCATGTATTATTAGATTGAAATGTAAAACACACTCAATCTTCATTTAGTTGAACAAATAAAAGTGTTATATAGTGATTGGCAAAAACATGGGATTTTAAAATAAGATTTAAAAAAAAAAAAAAAAAATTAGAACTACATAAATAATAACTTTAAATACTTTAACGATTAACCGCAAATTTAACTACATTTGTAATGAGTTTATTTAGGTTATTATTTTTTTGCATCATGATATCCTCTGTGCAACAAATAGAAATGTTCATGATCTTTGAAAACAAATCCTCCTTCAGTGGTTATGTCAAAAACTAAAACGGCCACAAGTGTGTGGTGTTTCATGTGTCCCTCACGTTTACATTTACAACGTGTGACCACTTTTAATCGATGCATCTGTGCATTCAAAGGCAATCCGTAATGACGCCTTTAACGTTCAGGCTTTTGACACTTTTAGAGTTGAGTTACTTAAATTGTGATGTTGCACTGTGGTAATATATCTACAATTAACCAGGAAAAAACAACTTTAATTGTGAAAAATAACAATGACTTAAAAAGACGCTTTAACTTTTTCTAAAAGGAGAATCTATTTTGTTTTATCAGCTGTTGAAATGAGAACAAACGAGCGCTGTACTTTGTGTTCCATGCTCCTTCCTCCTTGTTTTTTTTTTTTGCAAAGCAGCAAATCATAACACGCAGAAATGGGAGCAATGACGTCTAAATCAACTGGCCTCAGCGACTGCATTCGTTTTAACTTCTGCCTGCTCCTGGTTTTACTGCCAGACACATTTTGGCTCTCAGTCGTTCCTGTACCGAGGCCCGTACAATCCGCACCAAATGTTTCACATTATCCAGTGTGAAAACCCTCCTATTCCTCAGATTCTTTTTTTTTACAAGTCCACGCATCCGTGGAAACTTGATATTTCATATTTCATTCTGGTTTGTGGATGTCATTGCAAGTGGACGCCGGTTCACATGCAACCGCTCGACCGCTAGCCTTTGATCAGCCTGACCACAACTAATTGTGGACGGAGGGGGGAAAAAAATGAAAGAAATATCGGGAAATTTCATGGGAATTGCCACGATGGCCTGAGCTGCCCAGTGCCGCTATATTAGCAGTTAAAATAGCCAACGGCCCCTTGTAGAATCAACCTTTACCCTTAAAGATATGATGTAAAGAAAGTGCTCCAACCAGAAACACCTCTGCTGCACAATTTGCTGGTGTTTGTGAAGTCTAAGATAACATCTACATTTCCTTTCTTATTTTTATTTTATCATAAAAAAAAAAAAAAAAAAAGCTTTAGGACAAGCCACCCCCAAAAATAAAATGTCCTGTTCCATGTGTCCTCTTTGACTTTGTAATAAATTGCACTTATAATATAATCCTGCAACCACAAAGTCTCCATGCACACTTAGAGGGTTTACACAACAGAGAGCAGAGTTATTCTGGCAAGCTGAATACACTCCCCAGACAAAATATCAAGGGAAAGATGTTTTTGAGAAAGGAAATTTAAAGCAGCATTAATGTTCCAAATGTTAAAGAGAAGCCAGGGATTCCCGAGGGGCTCATTCAGTATCGCGCTTTGTTCCTTGTACAGGATGTAACTTTGCAAGCTGGTTTTCATTCAATCCCGAGCTCCAACAAAGCGGCAGCTCGCTCTTTTTTTTTTTTTTTCTTTTTTCACAGTCCCAGCTCTTGTATGTGCCTGCAACAAAGTGTCTTTGTTTTCTTTTTTCAAAGACAAAACATTAGTCCACCCTCTGTTTTCGTGCACAAACATGCCAATATAAGTTGAAGTATGTGTCCTGTCCAAGTAGCACGTTGACCTGTGCCGTTTGTAAAAAAAAAAAAAAAAAAAGGCGGCTGATTTTCCGGTTAGGGCAGGTTAGCCACGGTCTCAGCAGCAGGTGACTGGAATGAGGTCATGATGTGGTCATGGGAGGGGGGTACAGCAGGCCCGTGTGTGTGTGTGAGTGTGTGTGCGTTGAAATCCCAGAACAACTGCTGTGAAGGAGGTTAAACACATCAGAGGCTGAACTACAGTGTTTTTCTCCCCCCCTCAGCTCAAGGTGTCATTTCACACTGCTGATCCCCCTCTGCTGTGGAATCCCCAGAATGACAGCAGTGGATTGATTTGCTGATCCATGAAAGAGATGGACTGCTAGTACGAGCCCCAGGAGATAACAGGACTGAGGACCAGAGAAGACACACCATGGAGGAGGAAACCACCTGTGTTGCATTTCGACCACTTCATCTTATGTCCTGACTAAACGGGTGTTTGCAGAACATTGTGTCTGCTGACTTAAGTGACAGTTCTCTGATGTGATACAATAATTCTTATAGTTAACTGCTTTTCTGCCGAAATAATGAAAGTCAGTTTTGATCTTTGAATTACACATTAAAATGAAAAAGTCTGGTTTACAAATAAAACTTTAAGTTTGCCTATTCTTTTATCTAAAATGGCTAGTATGTCCACTAATGTACATAAATAAATAGATGAAATAACCAATGCTGTCAAGTTAATGTGTTAAGGTTCTGACAAAGTAACTTTAGAGAACGTTCTTTAAAGGTTGTACAAATGCTGTGACAACCAAATCTGCAACCAAAAACTAACCTTAGGGGAACGACAGAAGAATCTCAACCAAAAGATAACATTCCCAGAATTTACCCCCCAAAAAATCTTAGTGCGGGTGTAAGAGATAAAAACGCACAAACAATTCAAAAAATCTCAGAAAAAGCGTGTGCTTGTTTTGCCACATGCGCCCAGTCACAGTTGTTTTATTACTGTGTGAAATTACGTTTCTGGCAGAGTGAACATCAGGCTACTATAAAGGGTATTATGACCCAGCAAGTGAGTGGAAAGTGAAGCAACAAAATGTCATTTGTACATTGAACAGTTTGTTTCAAAGGAGGTTTCATTAGAATGAATTAAGACATGAGAAAAAACTCAAGGAGATAAACAGGATGGGGAATCCTAAAATGACAATTGTATAGGTGAGGTAAGCAGCTGTGTAGTCTAGTGTTGGTTTCACTGCAAAACTCATTTAAAGGTGCCATATGTAAGAATGTGACCAAAAAACGGTTACTACATTCAAATTCAAAATTTCGGAGGTCTTTAAGGTTTCGTTATCTGACGAAACTGGCAACCCGTGGTTGCTCAGCAGCTGAGACTCTACTGACTGCAATGATTGGTAGACGGCGGTAGGTGGCGCCACATGCCAAAACATGATTTCAAAACATAAACATGATTTGCAGTCTGCAAAATATTTTTTTAATGCAAATATTTTGGCTGCACAGTTGTTCTTGGTGAGTTCAGTTTGTTATATGAACATTATTCCTGAGTCTCTGTGACATATTAGGAGGATTTTTATGGCCAGTTGCTTTAGATTTATTACATAATGCACCTTTAATCTTTGAGATTATTCTATTTCAATGATTCAAAGAGTATATTGGAGTATAATCCCACCTAGTGTCTCTTTTCCAGAATATTCATCTCTCTAGTTCCAGTTTCATCTTGTTGATGAAAACAAGGCGACGTGTGTCCCATTTTAAACTCTTTTTTTTATACAAATGCGTCAGGTGTTAAGTAGTTTGTCGTCTGGAGTGACATTCTGCACATGAGTGCAGCGATGTGGTCCACGTTGTGTCTTCGCCGGGCATCCAGACATCTTGGCATGTTGTGGCAAGTTCTCAGTAAGATACCGTCTTCAGTGAAGTATCGCCTTTCACTCATTTCCTTCCCATTCTGTTTGCTGTGCGCCAAAGGGTGACAAAGACACATAAATCTCCCCAACTACCTGTTTGATAGTTGGCCAGAGGCATCGCTACTGCACAGCCAAAGACCAGAGACCATGGTTGGGGGCTCTGAATTCGGCTTTGGCCGTAATAAACACGCACACTAACATGTTGACAAGGAGGAAGAATAAGTGTAATTACTGAGAACTCTCCAACATGTTTAAATTCTCTGTGGATTTCGAATGCAACCCGTTATCTGATATGTTTCATAGAGTGTGTTGAGACAGATGAGCGAGTGTGAAATTTCCTTCGCTTGGCGTTCCCGGGGCCTTCACATCGGACAAGATGAATGAGCTTGATGAGTTCTTCAGTTTCCATCTCAGCCTCCTCACATTTGGCCTTCACGCTTTCTTTCTCTCACTCTCGCTACGGAGAGCCACTTTTCTGGGAGTCATGAAAACAGCCGCCATCAAAGAACGACTCTGTCAGGATATTATGAGCCGATGTGAAGTAAGAGAAGGAAAGCGAGCGAAAAGGAAAGAAAACACTGGTAATGGATCATAAATTATACTTTCTGTGGAATGATGCGATTTGATCTGGGTGTCAGCCCGTCAGAGCCGATCGGAGGGAGCGGAGCCAATAGGTTTCCTCTGCTCTGTTTGTGCTCCAGATGATGTTAGAAGTGAGAGAGGAGAGGACGATGATTAGGCCTGAAACAATTAGCCTCTGTGGACCAATAGGCCTGTGTCGTGCCAAAGATCTGCAGGAATGAGAAACTCAGATGTTCTCTCGGACCAAAATGTCAGATCAGATTGAATCATTTGTGGATATGGTTCAAATGTATGTGTCTCTGTCTGGGAAGAGCTCAGACTCCATAAAACAAGTCCCTCAAGTCTCACGAGTATATAAAAGTACATATGTGCGTGTGTATATATATACATATATATATAATTATATATATATATGTATGTATATAAGGTATATGTAAGCTGATCAAATGATCGGCCCCACATTTTTTAAAAGTGACATCCAAACTGGTGTCCACTTTAAAAAAATCATGTTTATTTGTTAAATGTATACATTTATAAAGTGTTGATGAGAGAATTAGCATTTTTTTTTAATAATGATGCTTTGCTTTTTTTTTCATTTACTCAAAATAAATCACAATACATTTTTCTCCCAAGAAAACAATAGGAGAATGAAATAAAAATGTTATCAAATAATAATAATTATAATAATAATAATACTACTAATAAAATAATTGTCTCCTTGTTGTTCTGTGCCAAAGTAAAATAAATTAAAATAAAAAGTTGTTAAATTAAAATATATTTTTGCAGTATCTTGGCTGCTCCATAGTATAGTTTGAATGCTTGTTATCAGAAATGACGTGCATTTTTTCTTCCCACACAGTATGAAGGTCAATTACTGATCATTGTAAACCTTATTTTCAAGCCAAATCACACACTTACACTTTTTATTTATTTATATTTTCACCCCATAAAAAAACCTTAATTCCACTTCTTTTCCACTGTGAGAAAAGTGCAGGGAAGCCAGTTTTCTCCCTTTTCAAACATCCATCTGGCTGACAGTCATCTGTAATTTCTTGCCAGCACATTTTTGTTGTGAAGTTTTGATACACTGAAGAAAATTGTTATTGTTGTGTTGAACATCCCACATTGACATTTTGGTGGTTTATTTTCTTCAATCCCATATTGACCTGCATGCATCATAAGTCAAAAAGCGTCCCATCTGAAAGTCAAGTTTACATTCCATTAGCTTTCACTTTACAGTGATTTACTTTATCCTCACCCAAAGGCTTTTATTTCATCACGTAACAAAATGCTGCATCTAATTGTGTTGCACTGAACTGTAACGCAATATAAGATGAAGCAGAGGTATGTCATTTCCACGTCATTTGTGTCCACACCGGGCAATAATTTTCTGATTATATGCCCATTTTTCAAAATGTTACGATCTTGCCCTGGAGGAATCCTCCACGAGGAGGGTATCGTATCCCACTGAAGCCGAGAGCAAAACATCAGATGGCTCAAGAAGAGTCTCAGCAAGTGCAGTCGCCGCATACCACATTTTAACAAGTATCTTACCACACTCACGCTGTAACCAAGTCAAACCATATGGACAAAAGAGGAGGGGGGAGGGAGGCTCAGCCCCGATAGAGGCATCCCATCTCAGGATCGAGCCATAAGTCATGTTTGAAATGCCTCAGTGAAAAACAACATGTGGACAATTACCATGCTGGAGGTGGAAAACAAAAAACAGACACACAGCAAACAGAGAGATAACAGCTTTTTACTTTATTAGAATAAGTCGAAACAGCCTCAGGTAAAACAGGAGCAAAAGACTTGTCTTTATACCTGATTGCCATCTGATTTACCCTGAAGTGGTTTAAGACCCAGTGTTTTCTTGTTTCTTTTTAATCCAATGGAAATATGTGGAATGTCTTATTAATGTTTTACTTTTATTTGGTGATCACACTATAATTATCATTCTTGTGTTTTTTTTTTTTTTAATTGTGAATAAATCAATAAAAAAACAAATTAATGAATAATAATAATTATTATTATTTTTCTTTAAATAAAGATGGTTGAACATGATCCACACATTTTGGGGACCCGGTAACATTTGGAGAAGAAGATATTAATCTCTTATTATGTATAAAAAATACATCACTAAACATTTTATCCTGAAAATTGTTGATCTCGACAATGGTTTAAAATGATCCGCTTAAATAACATTGAAATGTCGTACAATTGTACAAACGTACACTGGCTGCATTGTTGTTTAAAGATTGCAGTAAATGTCCAATGTTTTTCCTGTTACAAACAGCTCATTTGTAATATTTTAATGCGAGTCTATAATATTTTTGTTTCACGTGTAAGAGTGTAGCAGGTCAGTGAAAAATGACAGTGAGTCAGAGAGGTTTAAAAAATTGCCCAAGCATTCATCCTGCAGAGACACGCAAAACGTTTTAGTTCTACACAGCGTGAGCACATCATCTTCAGCCACTTGGCTCCGCTCGCTTTTTATTTATTTTTGTTTTAATGTGGGAATTTCGGACTAATTCAGCCAGGAATGTTAGATGTGTTCTCAAGATGATGCACCTGATACTAAAAAGCACTTCACAAGCGCTCCAGTGCAAGACGGATCGCTCCCTGGAGAGACTTGCTCTTCTTTCCACTGTAGAAGTTGCAGTCCTTTTTTTTTTTTCCACCAACATAGACGCCTGCTGGTGCGCACTTGACAGCCCCCTGCTCCCCTCTGTCCCCCCAAAGTGTAATTTAGATTTCAAAGATATTTTTGGTAAGAGGAGAACTGGTCCAGAGACATCTCAGATTATCTGCAAACATGCACAAGCTGTGTAGTGGGCAGCACATACTATACATAAAAAAAAAGAGGGCGGGGGGGGGGCGATGAAGATGATGAGCCGGGACACCAGCAGGCCGGAGCTCATTGGGGGGGCGTGGTATATCACACAGAGTCTGGAGGGAAGGTTGAGTTCTCTGGCAGCAACTTCAGAGAAGATGGGACACCTCAGGATCAGGTCGATTAGGGCTTGCGTGCCCGTGTCCAGGTTTACGGTGGCTTTTCACTGGAACATAAACGTTTTGTTGGACAGAAGGGTGAGGCAGGTGTGTGTGCGTGTGTGCCCTCCCCTCTTGCTTTCCCTCCCCTTTCCCCCTCATATCACCAGGTCATGAAACTCAGTGAGGCCCTGTACTGTAGACATGCACACCCTAGACCACATGTGTCAAACTCAAGGCCCGGGGGCCAGATGTGGCCCACCATGTCATTTTATGTGGCCCCGCGTGTGATTAATTGGTCTTAAAAATCTGTGTTAAAATAGGTCTATGCTGCTTTTAGGCGTGCGTTGACCATAAACTACATTTCCCACAATGCATGGCGATTGCATTACCCGCAAAGTGACCGCATCCTGCCACTTGATCGCAGTGTATCATTGTATACGCGTCATGCGACGAGTGAAATTGAGATTGAGACTGTGATCGCAGCAGAATGTGTTCACAAAAGCCACAAACAAAAACGATGAGGCAGTGAAAGCTCGCTTTATTGAGGCTGAAGAAATCACCCGTGCTTCAAAGTCTTTTTCTGAGGGGGTGTTTTTGAAGCAGTGCATGCTGAAGGTGTGTGAGCAGGTCTGACCCGACCAGATACAGACTTTTAAAACTGTTAGTTTGTCAGGAAACACCATCGCGGACCGGGTTACATCTATAATGCATCATATTTGTAACTTGAATAAGTAATAAATATAGGAAGTTACAGTTGGTAACATTTAGTTACTTTTATTCTGTATGACAGTTGCATCTGGCCCTTTGAGGGTAACCATTATGCTGATGTGGCCCTCAGTGAAAATGAGTTTGACACCCCTGCACTAGAGGATAAGCCTTGTGCTTTAAACCAGAGGAAACACTTAAATTCAGGTGAGAGGGCGTCACAGTCCTCCAACTCAACCTTTCACACCTGTAAATCTGAACAGTGATATATATATATATATTTAAATATATATATACAGTATGTATGTATATACCATTTAGCTTATCCAAATGTGTAAAATAGCTGTTACAGTCTTATTTTTATGTGATATGAACAAAAGCAGTAACCTGACTTGACAAGAGAATTTGCACACAGACGCATTTGAAATGCTTATTTCACTCTTCCAGTTAAAAAAGAAAGAGAAGAAAAAACAATGTGCTTGTTTCAGAAGAGAGGGGGGAAAAAAAGACATTTATGCAAATCATGTAGTCCAGGGAAAGCAGCTGTAATCTACAGTCATCCCATTATTCAGTTGCGTAAACAGTAATGTGAACTGTAAAAATGCCTTCCAGACATGTCAAGGGTCAAGTGAAATGTCCCTTGTGCTTGACCTTTGGCCCTCAGTCAGTTGTCCTCTCAATGACCGGTGATGCTGTAACAATACACTCACACATTAACACGCCCGTGCTTGTACAGTCCCCAAATTGTACAGGAAAAAAAAGTACAAATAGGTCCTTGTGTGGAAAAAGTAAACAAAACACTGTTCTTTTGAACAGTTCCCGTTTGTTTCAGGAAAGTTGTCAGTTTCTGTTTTATCTTTCTCTCATCTCTCTTAACTCCTCGCTGCATGACGGGTCTGGGAAAAAAAAAATAAAATAAAAAAGACACCTTAGAGTTTTTCTTTAACTCCATTTGGGTGGCCATATGGAGAGCGGGAAGTGTGGAAAATCTGCACATGGCACAGTCTCCCACCTCGCCAAACACATCAATAAAGTGTACGTCTTTCACATGTAGAAATACCAAACTATCAGTCACACAGCAGGCAGCAGTGGGGCCAGCTCTGTGAATTATTCTACACTTGATCTCACGTCATTTCTGAACATTATTGTCAGGCTTACACAAAAATGGCAGAAAAATGAACCAAAAAGCACGACACACAAGACAGAGCAGGTGAGATGTAACAGGCGGTGTTTATTTCGAAGGCAGAGTTCAAACCAGGAAGTCAAAACGGTAAGGTCCACAGGTCAGAAGCAGGTTCAGGCAATATCAGAGTCAGAGAGAATACAACGCTGGATAAATACACTCAACAAAAATATATTTTATTTATATTTTGTGATGAAACAGAGTAACTATCCAAAAATTACAGTACAACTTTATCAATAAAGTGGCTTTAATTTGCGAGCATTGGGATCAGTTTCAAAACAAAAGTCCTGGAGTAATCGCAGTAAGAACACAATGGGGGTCGATGATCCAAGTTCACAAACTTCAATAACGTGTGTGTCCACCATTAGCCTCACGCAGAGTGGTACACCGGTGACGCATGGACATCACCAGGTTGTCGATCGTGGCCTGGGGGATGTTTTCCCATTCCTCCTGCAGAGTCACTTGAAGTTGGCGGCCATTCTGGGGAATTGGAACTGGAACCCGCTGGCGGACGCGCCTATCCAGAACATCCCAAAGGTGTTCGATAGGTGACATGTCTGGTGAATACGGCGTCATTCAGTTGTGTTGCCACAGCTGTAACGCTCAACCCAGCACTCCATACATGCCAATGGTACGCTCCCTCATGATTTGTGACATCTGTGGCATATTGACAAGTGTCAAAAGTCCACATTTTGGTGTGCCCTTTTATTGACCAGACCATAAGGAGTGTCTGTGTACTGGTCACGCATATTGACCACCACTCTGCCATGCTCCATGACTCTGGTGAGTTGAAATACTCAATCTGAGATTGTAGTCAATAGGAGTGGCCTAGTGACACTGGACTACTGGGTTTGAGCAAAACAAATAATTCCATAAACAAATGCATCAAGAATCTGAGCAAATGTCATGACATTCTATTTTTGTTCACCATTTCAAGTTTGTGCGTTTATATTTTTGTTGAGTGTAGGTTTTTAACGTTAGACAATCTGGCAGAGAACAAGGGGAATTAATAAATAAGTGAGTGACTCAAAGTTCAGGGAAATGAAGGAACATGTAATGATGTGTGTCAGTGGTGTGGTTTTTTATAGTTTGTGGACCACAGTGGATCTCAGTGGCACAGTGGAATATGACCGAATCAGGCTGTGGATGCAATAACTGAGGGACACGTTCATAATTTACTCTTTTTAATAGACTAGTGCAGTGCCCATAGGAAGTATGTATTCCTATAGTGGGAGCTGAAGAAGATTTGGCTGATGGTAATGCATGATAAGGAACGTAAAGGCTAACATAATACAAACACTGTGCAACATATGCAAAACCCAAATCAAATACCTCAATACCTATATCAAATGCCTCGTTGGCTTGCCATTGGAATCACGTTCGGCAAGTTAGCCGCAAAATAGTAGCATACTAATGCTAAATAAATATGTGGTCTTGTATTGTTGAATGGACACTGACTTCATCGTTTCCGTATAACACCATCAGCGAAAGTGGAATGTGATAAATCAGCGAAAATTAAAATTACTCAAAAAAACGTGAAAATCAAGGATGCACATCGTCGGGCCATACACATTTTGTTGTCTTGAATTGAAATACAGATTTCTATAGATTTAAAGAGGGTTGGAAATGTCAGAACATATTTTACATTAGTCCCATTAGAAATGTTCCATATTACTCCTTCAAAACTGTTTGTTCCTCCACAAATTGTTTAAAGATGACATCTTCACTTGGTCGTCATCCTAGTAAAAGTTCCTCAGATAACCTCCTTCCTCATGAACCTGCTGAACTAACTGAAGATGTCAGAACTTAAGTCATCGTTGTGCTACTGTACTCGCCACTACGGGCATGCAGGTCTTGGAAGAGATATGATAAACAATCATCGTAAACTACCACCAAGGCAGATATGACTGAGGTGACGCGAAGAATCGTCGACTGTGACCACGCTGATAGCCGTCCAGCTCTGATAGAGGAGATCGCCGAGATGGTAGCGTGTTTCACGAGATACGGCGCTTTATTTGACATGCTTACGTGAGTAGAACTGTGCTAACATTTTGACGGACAAAAGTGATCTTTATCTGACTTACAAACTATCCAAATGCCGCTATCCCATCAATTTGAGCATGAACGATAAACTGGCTCGTTGATTTGCAGATGGGAAAATTTCTTTGGTCGGGGGCCTTCACTTTGATCATGACCTCAGCAAAGATGGCTCCTCAGATCTCAGATGTACAGCACCAACACCTGTGTCCATGTTGTTTGGCTTCGCTCCATTGGCTGTGTATCAACACTTGCGCTGATATACTGCCAAGCTCTGCCTTCAGAATAAATGACCAACAAAACCTGTGGGAAAAAAAAGCACAGAGGAGAGACCCAGCAGTGCACGATGAGAAAATATTATCACTAACTTTAGTTGGAAAATAATGTTCCGCTGATAATACATCATGGTCGCCATAAAACTGAAAAATGGAAAATAGTAATTCTGAGGATGAAAAGCATCTGTAGTAGAAACTGAACACTGTCTGACACATGCTGTTGCACTGACGAATGCATAAAGGTTTACAGAAACTCAAACTTCCGGAGTGTTCCCTCGTGTTCGTTTCATTGCCGAATATGATGCAAAATGTGATAAATATATATATATATATATAAAAAATGGATGAAGTCTCCGGGTTTAGAAAGTGAAGAAAATGCAAAACTTCCCAGTGGGCCCAACAAAAAATAATGAGAAAGTGCATGTTTGTCTATGAGAAAATAACCAAAGTAATTAAGTAAATTATCTCAATCACTGGTTATAAGTCGTCTTGAGAATAGCATAATAGCTTAATTAAGTTAATTCAGTAAATTATGGTTCAATTTAGAGTCAATCAGAGAATAAACATTTAGTATCACTCAGTAAAAGCCACGTCTGGCTTCTTCCTCAGCTCCACTTTCTAATATAAATATGATTCAAACATACATGACTGCACTGCCCAGATTGCATAACAATAGCATTCAGATTATTAGTTCACAAAGCACAAATTAGACCATGTTTAAATTTTGAGTTCAACTCAAATATCAAATGTATCAAAAATTGTCTAAAGTCTAAAACAAATTTCCCCATGAGAGCAAAGATTTTCATTACAGTTTACTTATTTATTAATCACCATTATTCCTTTGTACAGATCGTGGGTTAGAGTAGTGGAAACAGACACATTTTAAAACTTCTCCTGCACATAATCCAGATAATTGTCCATTGTGTGTTCAATTACATCTTAGTCTTCTATAATTGTGTCCGTAAATAAGTAAGTACCTAAGTATTTTTATTTTTATATAGCACCTTTCACAGATATGGGATCACAAAGTGCTTCAGAGGGCGTACAATGCATACAATACTCATATAGTTTCAACAGGTAAACACAGTCAAAATAATGAAACAATAATAACCCTAGTCTAACTAAAAGCCTGATTAAAAAGAAAAGTTTTTAACTGCTTTTCAAAAGTGACAGGGGAAGGGAAAAGGGGGGGGGGGACTGTTCCACAGTCTACTGCTTCAAAGGAGAGCGTTCACCTCATGTCTTAAAATGGCTCTTTGGGACCACAAGTAACATCTGACCTGCTGACCTCAAACAGGTCAGAAATGTATGCATGGTCAAATGATGGAGTTTGACCATGCAACGCTCTAAAAATCCAGATTTTAAAATGGAATTCTAAAATTTTACTGGTAACCAGTGAAGGGAGGCTAAAACAGGCATGATATGCGCCCTTTTGAGAGTCTTGTAGCGAAGTTCTGAACAAGCTGAGTGTGGTCAAGTGCCTTTTTTTTACTTAAAAACAGGTAAAAAGACTGTTACAATAGTCCAGACGTGTGGATACAAAAGCATGAATTATCATCTCCAACCACCGATTGATGTTCGACGAGCAGTTTGTTAACAACTATAGTTTGTGGAACTCAGTGGGCTTAAAAGAACAGTATATAGCTGTATATCATCAAGTGTCACCAACTGTTCTCAGTGAACTATACTTTTGGCAGCAAAAGCATCACTTTGTGCCTTTCTTTCTGTAAAATCAGTCAAATCTAAACCATGTACATTTATGATGACGACTTGATTTTTCTATGTCAGTGATCACAACAGAAATAGACGTCTTCTTAACTCGCCGTCAGTATTGAAGTGTCACTTTAAAGAACACAGCTGTCCGCCATAATGAAGACTATAGGTCAGACAAGCGCTTGTCAGGAGAGAGCTGCAGCTGCTGGAGCACTTTAATACTCAGGAGTTTATGATCTCCACCATTTTACCAAAGTGTTTCTTTCCCTGTGGAGTCATTACGGAGCTCCTTACTTCATATCAGTACTTAACATTACCAATAAAGGGGGGGATCCAGTGTCATTAAACGGCACTGCAGAATCATAACTGTTTCTGAGCACGGCGAGTCGCTGATTTTGCTAACATATTTTTGGCCGTCGTTTAATACACAACTTGTAGAAGACTAACACTTTGTGCAGCAGTGGATGTGGTTGCTCTGGTCTGCTGCTCCCGTCTCTGGTCCTGCCTGTTGATCAAAGAGTGGGACTGACTGCAGAGGAACATTTTGCGGAGAGGGTCTTTTAAAAAGGTTTTAGACTTTCAACATGTATCACTTTGGCTTGATTTGCATCGCTTTTGAAAAAACACCTGATCATATTTGCCTTCTAGGTTCATGAGCGTGACTGATTGGTGTTGTCTCTAGCTGTTGTTTTAAGTCACGTCAGCTAGTCAGTTGGGATTTGCAACTGCCAAGATGTAATCTCTCTCTCTCTCTGTGTGTGTGTGTGTGTGTGTGTGTGTGTGTGTGTGTGTGTGTGTGTGTGTGTGTGTGTGTGTGTGTGTGTGTGTGTGTGTGTGTGTGTGTGTGTGTGTGTGTGTGAAGGAAGTCTGCGAAACAAAAAAGGATAATAAATATTCAGGGGAAAAGTTTACACTATTCTGGTTGGCGGAATAAACCAAGCATTATTTTATTGATATTTGGTCTGAGGTTTTAATAGCTAAATGATTACTGTGCTCATAAATACATTGACAACAATCTGTGTGCAGCCAGCCATGTCAGATTCTTGGCAGATCCTTGTTGCCTCAATAATTCCTGCACTTTTTGTTCTTCCTGTTTTGTTTGAATTAAATATACACGTGTTTATTCATAAAATAGAATGCACAAAATGCAGGTTTCATTTTATTTATACCACAGCTATTTTTTAAAGGGTACCGGTTCTTTTATGGGAAATTTGTATTTGACATCAAACAAGGTGGTGTTGGCTGTTGTGGTCAAAGTCTGTGTTGCTATTATGTAAATATTCTTTCTAGCTTTTCAGTAATTATGTGTGATCAGCTCTTTGCTACTGCAGCGGCCGCTCACTGAGCTACATTTACTGCAGGGTCATGGCTCAGTGAAGGCAGAATGGAAACACAAAGAAGTAACAATACGTCGTTGACAACATTGTGTGTTTTCTGCAGGTTTTCTCAGGCCACAGTTCAAGAATTCTACTTCATCTACTAACTAGAGTTGGGTATTTGGAATTAATGTGTCTAAGGGTTTTGGTAATGTATTATCTCAGAGTAAAATAACATCAGCATATTAACCCTTAGAAAATGGATGCTTTTTCCATTACTATGTTAAAAAATCAGAGGTGGAAAGTAACTAAATACATTTACTCAAGTTACTGTATTGAATACTTTTTTTGTGTATTTTGTATTTTTTAAGTACAAAAGTAAAAATTCAGCACAATGAAGACCTACAGGGGGAAAATATTCACCAGAACCAGACCAATGATGACGTGATTAGCACCAGCACTGGCGTGTGAACATAGAGGGTGCACGCCAAAAGTGACGTAATATCCTGTGTCGCGCCGGGCGCGTGAGCTCCAAAATAGTTTTGAATTTCTGACTCCTCATATTTCTACTACCCTCACACCACACGCAAAGTAACTAAGTAACTTTTGCTTAAAGTTCATTTCAAATTAACTACTTTTTACTTCCACTGGAGTACATTTTCAGATGACTACTTTTACTTCTACTTGAATAATATTTCATCAAAGTATTGGTACTTTTACTTGAGTACAATATTTTAGTACTTTTTCCACCTCTGTAAAAAATACAGTATGTACAGAGACTATAAGAATGAGTTTCTTATATCCTTTTTTCAGCACAACGTATAGGCAATCTGATAAAAAAACAACCTTTTTTTAATTTTCATTAACTATATAAACGCACCTGCGCAAAAGAAGTATTAACAAAATACGATCATTTTTTGACAACACGATTATTGCCAATTTATGTCACTACTAAACATACGATTAATCATAACTTTAAAAAAGAAACAAAAAAAAAAACGCCTGATATGTGACCTATGAACACACACACACACACAAACACAGGATATCCATATAAGGAGTTGTGCATTATTCCCTCTGCAATTTACCATGGGTGCACCTGTGGCACAAATCCGTGCTGCATGAGCACTAAGGGTTAATTCAAGACAAATATGACCTAAAATGTATATATTTTGTTTAATATTTGTACTTTCACTCATCACTAAAAGGATTGCACACTCATTTCCTTGATGCACAACAACAGTAAACTACAACAACAAATAGTCAGAAAGTAGGAGACACAGAAAAGCATGTTCTTTCAGCAAATTGAGTAAATGAGGATCTGCACTACCAGTACAGTTCTAAGATGTGCTTGAAAATAGAAAATACAAAGACAGTAGAGACTTTTTTTCAAGTTTATCTCATTGATTTGTTGTCTTTGCTTCATAATCTGAAATAATTAGCAGAGCTGACCAATATGACAATCATTTCACATTTCTGATGGACCACATTTACCATGTGACATGTGTTTGTGCTTGCCAACAGAAATCCAAATGTTTTATCCGCGCAATCTCCCTGTGGCTTATACACATCCAACATGTACATACAGTAGATGATCTTCAAAATTACTTTTCCTTTGTTTGTTTTTCTCATGTGGTCCAGTGAAATCTATAAAACCTCGCTACGCCTCAGATATGAAGGCATTTCTATGGCATTTCATTGCAGGGATTACAAAGTCAACTCTGAAGATTGTGTTACAGGACACTGCAATTATGCACATCTTTCACGCCACAGGCTGCAGCCACGCAAATATTGACTTGGTGCCTCCAAAGGACTTGAAGATTCCATGAGAACAGAAACGGTGAGGTTGCTCCCTTGCACTAATCTGCAAGTAATTCATCCGGACAATATCTGTCACTGTCAAATAAAGGCATTTCATAAATCCATAATATCGCTGATGCCACACAGATCCACATTCAGCTGCGTGACTGATGCGTTGTTTGTGCAGCAAAGTACACTAAACCCTGCTCGCCCCGTGAAACAACAAGAAATACATTCAACATCACTGTTGACATGACAGCTTATTCTTTTGGCAGGCGGAATGAAAAGGGCCTGTTACATGCCTCTCTGACACTTTTCATTATCACCTGCACAAAAGCAACAGTGAAAGGAGGGGGTGGGGTGGGGGAAGGGGTCCGTGGGGCGAGGGCCGGGGGGGCAGAGCTGACAGTATCCCCACGCTCATTCATCATAGCCAAAGGTATCTGCATCACGCATTAGAGTCAATAAAACCTGGTGAAATTGGAGCTGATTTCTTGCTAAATTCCGCCATTAGTCACAGGCCCATATTTCAGGATTAGCCAATCCTAAAAGGGTAATTGCTCCTCAATGGGGGACACTTAAGGCTGTCTGAAGCCCTGTGCACTCTACTTTTTAAGAGTGTTTGTTTGGGTAAAAGTCTCTCCCCCCCCTTTAGTTTGTGGCCCTTTGAGGTTTTTGAGTGATCTTTCTTCTGAACACAAAAGACGGATATCAGAGAGTCACCGCGCGGATAGGTTACTGTATGTTTTAAAAAGTCTAATGGTTACATCCTAAATGTATTCAACTGTCGCATGTACGCTTGCACTTTTTGTTCCCCCGGCAGCGTTGAGCGTGGCGTGATCACGTTTCTTCGCCGAGGTGAGTCTCGCAGAAGACAATATGACGCCGCAGAGCCACTTAAGAGCCCCGCTGATATTTGATAGAAGCCTTAATCGTTATTTTGGGGCAAAGTGGGACAACGGCGCCTGCATTAGTGTGGACTGATACGGATCCTTTTTTTTTTCTTTCGCAATTAAAAGTCCAATATGTGCCATGCATGTTAAATCGTTTGGGGACATTTTCAGCAGAGGGCTTTACCTGCTAAAGAACCTTCTGAGAAATGAGCTATCATTTGCAACTCTATCCTGTTTGATTTCTCTCCACAGTGACAGGGAGTAGTTCCCATTGAGCCCCGTGAAACAAGTAAACCATAACATTTGGACATTCAAACCAAAATATCCCATTGAGAACAGGCTTCCACAGGCTCACAGTGGACGTTGAACTCCTGCTGAACTGGTTGTTAATGATTATAACCCTGATATATGCGGGTATATATGGTAAATGAGGGCACACTTAGGAAACCACAGGGGCCTTGTTATGCTTTCGCTATTTTCTTACAGCTTAAGGAGGTCCACCTGTTCCCCGTTAAGTCACACCATGTCACTGTTCACTTGGATTATTTTAAAAATAAAATGTAAAAACGCTGAATCTGTGCTGTCAGTGGTTGCTTTTAGTCAAAATTCCAATTGTGAAATTAAAAAAAGACACTATACTGTGGATTAAAGACTCCACGCAGACACTCAATGTACAGGATTTGTTCAATTATTCAACAAACTGCAAGTTTTACCACATTCATTGATTTTCGGTGAATGCGTGTGAAGATCTGGTGATAAAAAGACAGCGACTCCGTACAGAAAGTCAAACAGCCTCAGTGCTTTGACTGGGAGGAGGAACGGTACATAACCATGTTGTTGCAGCAAGTCAAAAGCTTTCATCGTGTCTGAAAGGAGAAAATATGAAAACTAAAAACACCGTATTCACGCTCACTTAGAGCTGTATTGAGCATCTGGTCCACACTTCCTTGCGCTGCAGCCTGTTTGAGCGTGTTCACATCAGATTGCCCTCTGTTTAACATTCTGCTAAACTGTGTGTTAAGATTCAAAGGTGCTACTTGAACAAAGATTCATTTATTGATAGACATAAATGACTATGATTTGTCATCAGAGCTTAAGGGAACATGTTAAACTGAAATACTGGCTTGACTATATTCACAAAATTAATTCGTGGGACACAAACTCAAAGAGCTCTAAGAAACCAAGCAGAAGTGTTGCCAGCAGAGTTAGCATAGAGCAGCTTCTCGCCCTAAAAAGCCTCAGGACCTCTCTCTCAGGGTGTGCAGTGGTGATGTGTTAAAATAGAGAAACATATGAGAGTGAAGCGGAAGCTGACAAGACCACAGCAGAATGCCAGTGTGGATACTTTAGCCAAGGATAACCTAAAAAGATCTAGACAAGACGAAAAACTAAAAAAAAAAATAGACGCATTTAAATATAGACAGCTGAAAAAGGAGAGGAAGTTGATGACAGACATCTACAGATTATTTGGAAGCAAAGTGGAGCGTCAGTCAACGCTCTCTCTATCATTCCCTTTGTTGGTGGATATTTAATCTCGTTGTCTCCTCTCATTATTGTGATAATTCTACACTAAAACAGTCACACTTTCACTGGCATGCAAAAAGTAACCCTATAGATTCAGTGTTTTCAAGCGTAACCCCAGGTAATAAGTGCAGCGTGCATGTTATTTCCCACGATTTGTCACATCTTGCATCCGACTTGAACCCTGCACATGCAATGCGACATGCAATGCTAAAGGTCACCGTTGTTTCACATACATCACCTTTAACTTACAGTTTTCTGTACTGACGTGAGCTTGTCAGTGCAGATATGTTTTTTTCTTGTCAATGAAAACAATGAAAACAATGAAACGCGACAATGTGTTACTTTTGCAGACATATACTGTAGCTGCAGCTGTAGCAAACGCCTGGCGGACAATTTTTTACGTAACACAGGTGCAGATGTGGAGTTGAAATAGGTTCTGCTCTCATATAAGTCAGTGACACAACGTAATGATTTGAAAGTTGTTAATTTGAATTTTCCAAAGAAGTTCTATAGTGTTATTTTAAACCAAAGCCTAGTAATCTATTATAAACCTTGTTAAATAAAAACCAACCTCCACTCTCAAAAGCTGTCTGAAGTTAAATATCACACTCAGTTTATCCACTATCAGAGCCACGTATCTTAAGTCTACACAATCTAGTTTACTTCCAAAAGACTCGCGTCCCAGATTCAGATGATGCCACGTTGGTGATGTGCTTGCACTGAAGGCATGACAGTTTTGCTCTGTCGGCTGCTAAATTATGGTGAGAATCAACTATTTTAAAGTTACCATTTCCACCGAATTCCACAAATCTAACACCGTTCAGGGCAAAGTATACACAGACACAGTTGGATATATTGCATTTGAAAAAAAATGACACCAGGCTATGGATTAGCAAATATTTTAATTGTTGTGCATAAATCCTGTGACGCGTGAGTTTCTGGGAGAGTTGCCCATTCCTGCCTGACGTGTCAGCGCCCAAGGATAAACACAAATGATACAAAAACCCGTCCAGGTGTGACATTCATGACGGAAATGAATCGCATGTGTTTGGTGTTCAAATGGACGTGGACAGTGTTCACGCATTTCAGTTTCCTCCCATCTACAGGCTTCTACTGATCACGTCGTTTTTTTTCCCCTTCCCTCACTGCTTTGACTGCAGAGTAAATTCCTCGTGATGACTGCAGTGGGTCTGCTATGCTCTGGCCCGGTGCCAACTCTGTCTACATTTCACTGATGGACTCACACAGCAATTTGCCTGAACAAACTTATCCCAGCTGTACGACTAAACCTCTGGAAAACGCATCACTGTGACAGTGTCGGCCATGTTTGGATGACATTTTCAGAGAGGCGCCTTCCTGTGACCAGCACTATTTTGAGTCCGGATAGAGAAAGAGAATTTAAAGCGATCAGCGCACCGTTCAAAGATATCATTGGGTTCATGTGCAAAGCCTTTTCTTTTCAGACGAGAAACACTGAGTTCAGCGGAAACATGTCAGGAGATGAATAGCAGGGTAATACAGGCTTTGAATGTATTACAAATGACACCATCATAAATAACTTCCCCGTAAGATGAAACAGACGGCTCTGCTTTGAAAGTTTCTGGAGAATTTGACATTACGGTCCTCTGGATATATAGTTAAAAATAATAAAAAAAAGAAATGTCCAGCTCTGTTGGACAGTCCATAACCTTCTGGCATTGCAGGATGTAAGGCAGAGAGATCAGAACAATTCCGGCTTAGCTCATAAATACTACTTCATTGAGTATTTATCGTCTATATTGAAAAATAATTCTGACTTTGTGTTTGGCAGCGAAATACAGGATCAGAGGGTTCAAATGTTTGGTCTTATTTACTTCGTGGTTAATTAATAATTAATAAAGCGTGTGACAATGAGGCAGACTGACAGCAGGAGCAGCCAGAGTGGAAACTGACTTCCACAATGATTTTCTTGGAAATAAATTGAGGAATTTTGATGCCAAGTCTTGTAATACGAGACTGCATCCTGATATATAAATAGGACAGGCATTTTTTATTGTATTGCTATTATTACTTCATGTAAAAGACATTATTAGATTAATTACTTTGAATTCTCATTCATATAATTCCCACTTTAGTTAACATGGGTCTCTGCATTTATAATATAAACGAAACACGTGAATTCATACATTTTAAATATTGATTTTTACATAGATTAAACATTTAGGATAAATTAAATTGTTGTTGTAGTCATTGTCGTCTATTGTTATATTTAAATTAATATGTAAATGATCTACTGTCACACTGCACTTTGAGAAACACAAAAGATTGTTTTTCTTTGTTGTTGTTTTGTTGTTGGATAAATGTCATGGTAGTTGTAATACTACTGCATTGTGATATAAATATAGAACAGGCATTTTTTTTTTGCCTTTATTGGGAGAGCGAGCATAGTTAGTGAGTTATATAGTACATACATTATGTTTTTTTATATTGTGCAAAGCTGCTATGCCAAAAAATTTTCATTAGTACTAATTTTTTTTTTTACAAAAAAAACCCATTGTACATCCCTTTCCATAACCTTTTTCCATTGTTGTTGTTGTCGTCTGGTCTCAGGGAGCTTATAAAAAAACAAGTAGTTTGACTGTGACCCAGTGCTGAACATCTGCCACTCTTCTCAGATTATCCTGTGAATGTTCTCTCTGTTAATACGCTGTTAATACCATAATAAAACATGAGCCTGACAAATATGACAAGGCCAGTGTGTTTGTGTGCAACAAGTCATCACAAGATTCCTGTGCAGGGTGAAAAAGTTACACATACACACACAAACCTGTGCTGCAAACGGGGGGTGGTGGTGGTGGTGGTGGGGGACGACGCTCTGAATGTGTGGCAGAGGCCTTTCTCTGCAGCCGGGAGAATAGCGAGGGGATTTGCATTGTGAAAGACCTGAGAGGAGAGTAGGTGGGGCACTTTGACAAGGTTTTTGTAAGCAGAGGAATCCCCTATTAATTGCAATGCAGGGCGGCTGCCATCGCTGTCAGTGGGCTTTCGTCTGCAGTGCCAGGTGAAATACCACAGACTTGAATTCAACAAATACTTATCTCCTGTATTGTTCTTTCAAAGTGAGTGCTGAGTCTCCAGAGAAAAGATGAAGGCTGATGTATCTGAGTGCAGCGCCTGATCCCCGTTTGTCAAAAACATGTCTGTCGTTACCTTGGTAATGGGTTAAGGCCCAAAAACCTGTCAAGTGGTACAGGGCTGACAAAACATACATCATCGTCTACTTACACACTTTTAACTCCGCTGAATGGTGTGTCTTACAGCAAGTGATAACCTGTACAAATACCAAATGCCAACTCAAGGTAAGTGTGTGTTGGTTCACTTCTTTAATCCATTTCCAACAATGAACAATAAAAACAAGAAAATACATGAAATTAAAATGAGATCATTTTTTTTTGTTGAAAAGGGAAAGAAAATCTGGCAACCATAATTATTAACAATTATAAGGCAGTGGCTGCAAAGTGAATGTAATTTTAGATTGTGAGTTTTTTTCTTTATATTTGTTCAGTATAATTGATATATTTCTCACTTTAGTTAACGTAGATTATTTGCATTTATAGTATGAATGAATGTCGTGGAACAAACTGCTGTAAATTCATACATTTTAAAAAGAACTAATTTAAATTTATATTTATTAAACCAAATTACTTTTAAGATTATTAAAACCCTTTAACACCAAGCGTATTGCGGACGATACTTTGCATTACCGTAATTATGCAGCGATTTGTGGAAAATTTGCAACGCTTTCTGAAAGCTGAGAAGTTGCACGTCAACACCAACATGTGGTAATTACGGTAATTTAATTTGCGCTGCTGCAGGAAGCCAGCGAATCAGCGTATTTGCCACCAGAAAGGAGAGAGTTGGAAAATGTAAGTAGTTTAAATGTTTTGGCCTGGACATTGAGACAAAAACTCAAACAAATGTTATTTTGAATATGTTTTATATTGTTCAAATTTAAAATTTAACACGCACAATCTGGTGTGTTTATGTACTACAGTGTTTTTTTGCTGTTGTTTTTTTTTTTAAATAAAACTTTTGTTTTTCTTAATTTTAAATTGTTAATATAAATTGTTAACATGCTGTACATTGTAAATAACTGCCAGATATTGAAAGTTCTTCCTGAAAAAAGTACTTACTCTGGGCCTTTTATGGTTAAAATAAGCACAAAACAAAGACAGACATGTTGAGGCTTAGGTGTTAACAGGTTAAAGTTGTAATGTTTTGTATTGATATTTTTTAAATCAATATGTAAATAAAGCCTCTGTGTTTGTGACACTGTGAGGAACGCAAAGGATAAACAAACAAATAGTTGTTGGAGAAATGTCACGGGAGGCAGAAGAAGTAGTGCTAAAGTGAGCCAGAAGGCAACGACACATCAATAAGGGTCTTTGGCTTTTGACATGTATTTCCAAACCACTTACTTAGGTCAAGAGAGCATGAAAACATTTTGACCTCACAAGTTACACGTGAACAGAAACAGCTGCATGTCCACATTCTAAAGTTATCTATTTGAATAGATACTATACTTTTATTATGAAATTCCTCAGTAAGGGGTCAGCGATTGCGAGAGTTAGAGATTTAAAAAAATATAGAAAATAAATCCAATGTCCATTGTTTGGACTCCATAAAAAAAAAAAAAAAGAAATTGCGAGTGGAAACAAGTAATCAGCCTGAGCATGCCAAGCATACCATAGTATACCATTCATCAGCTTCTTGTGTCATCTGTCTGCACCAATTCAAAGAGGAACTGCTAAACAAAACCCATTCACACGTTATCTTCTTCTTCAGCACTGAATGTTCGTGCAGCAGCACACACAGACAGACATGTTGTGCACTTTCTTTACACCTTGCCACCAGTAATCTTGCACCTTTGGATGTGGTGAAGATGAAGTGGTCTTTAACAGCTCACAGATGCTCACCGTGCGCTGATGGTGGGCAGGTACTAACTCCTCCCTCCCTCCCTCCCTCCCTCCCCACAACCCCATGCTCACCCTAAACCTCTCGGCCCTCAGCGATTCACTGTGACAAGTTCAAAACACATGCTGGCCCTGCACGTTCAGCTTCACCCCTGCTACAAGTTGAAAGAGCTGGAAACTACGTTTGAGTAAAAGGAGCCAAACTAACCATGCTGCCCCATTTCATCTAATCCCAAACAGAGGACACAACTCAATTACATACATCATTAAGACCTTTTCTGTAGTCAAAGTAAAATGTTAAATGTTTTACTGAGAGTGATATTTCTTTAACATGTCAATCAAAAACATTCAGGGTGTGCGATAATGCCGGCAGCTGCAATATACATTTTAGAGAGAAAGACTTTATATAGTTAAAGGGCTACTTGACCCAAAGATATTTTATTTATTGTTAATTTCCAGTGATAAACGTGTTATTTGATCATCAGAAAGTGGATGTTGTCCTGTTCCCACAACAACAGACGGAATTGGGATTAAGAAAATAAAAATAACACTGACAAAACTTGATGTCAAAGAAAAACATGGCTCTGTGTTTCTGTAAATTATAACACATTTTATGAGTAAAATAATTAAAAAAAATAAATAAAACTGGGTCAAATTTAATCCAACTCTGTAATAGAATGTGAATTAAACAAACAGTCCTTTTTACACTTTTTTATATATCTTTTTATATCATTGCCTATGGTTAAACGTGCAATTGCATTGTGGTACAACATACAAGTGATTGTTAGTGTTTATGAACAGTGTTGTTGTCAAATGACAAAGTGCTTTGGAGGCAAAATTAAAAAAAAGTGGCATAAGGAGAAAATAAGGTGTTGTTGCTGCAGAAAACATAATACAAAGAGATCTGATTTTTGGTGCCTTCTGAATCGTGAAAATTACCTCAGTTTAGCATCATTGCTGGGTCTGAATCTGACACTCTGGTTTGCTGACTGTCATTAAGATGTGCTTGATTTATATCTTATATTATATATATATATGTATATATATATATACATATATATATATTTACATATGTAAGATATTATTGATTGCATGTTAACAAATAAAAATTAAACATGTTATCAGTTAGCCTTCCATAATACAATGGTTAAATATAATTGAAATATGTACAATGGAACAAATGATGTACATTTGTCAGCAAATGGGAGAAATGGGCGACACTTGCATGTACACATGCAAGAAAAATTTAAATTATTATTATTATTAAATATTATTATTTTGAGTTGAAAATCTTAATAGAAAAGTGTTGTTAAAAAAAAAATCCTACTATGTGCATCAAATGTTCATAAAGCGAGATCAGGTTTTCAGGTAAAGCATGGTAAAGATGGCCATTACAAATCTGCGATCCAACAAAAATACATTCAAAAACCTTTATTTTATGCTAATGAAGTCCCTCACTGTTGCCTTCGCTGTAATTCCAGTCTGTCAAGGTACTAAAGAATGCGCGCAAAAATGCTTCCTCACTATCTGCTGATACTAACAATATCTGTGCTAATCTGTCAGCGGCAATCATCAGACGGAGTCATCGCTGATCATCGTGCTGCTGCTGCTGCTCTGTAGTCCAGTCCCAGCCGACAGATGTCAGGCAGGTTGTAATATTATGTAGAGCGTGCTTTAACAATGAATGGCAGAACACCTGCAAGAAAGGCAACTACAAAGAGGCTTCTTCTGACAGCGTTTCCTCTATTCTCAGTGTCCCACATGACCCCGGCACCATCTTGGAAAAAGATCTCAGCGCCGCTGCTCTGGACCAGACACTGGTCCCTCGAGAGCGGTCAAAAGCAGCACTCTCAAAATTGAGCATTGGCAGGCAAAAATTGAGGATGGAGTAATGGAGGAGGGTTCACTGCACCTGCCCATAAATCTTGTCGAAGTTTTCCTTTCATGGGAAGTACTTGAAGAGAGAAATAACAAACACTGGTCAGAGGGCCAGGGGATAAAGCACAGAGAGAGAGAGAGAAAGAGAAAGAGCAGCCAGCTGGTCAAGAATGATGTTGAGGAAATCATTTACTGAGACGACACAACAGCTGGAGCCAAACTGGACACCTCAGTGATACTTAAGACAGAACCCCGTTTTTCTTTTTTTTTTCACCAACATTTTTCCAGTCTTTGTGTGAATTGTTCCTGTAATAAAAAACCCAATAACTTCTGCGGATGAAGAGCAAACGCACCTCAAACACCAATAAGTGGAGAATCAACAGAAACAGCAACAATTGTTATTATCACTTCAACGGTGAAACATAGACAGTGAAAACACAAATGATAAATGACCAAAAAAAGTGAAAATGAACAATAGGAAGTGCCCTAAAAATAAAAACGAAAGAACGGGGGAGAGTTAGACTGACTCATGGATGCTCACAGCATTTCCTCAAATTATATAGATTATTTATTTATTTATTTATTTAGATGAGAGGGGAAAAGTAATTCAAGGATGAAAGCAAATGTTCTTCCAGCTGCTTACTGTGAAACTGTAACACACCAGACATGGCCTCTGATATTCTAACACCGCCTCACTTTCACTGTTCAAACAATCGCTCCATCATCTGCCGTAGAAAAAACAATAAGTTCACCACAATATAGTTTAAGCATTGGTTATTCAAATGGGGCTTTTCACATGACACAGAGCTAAAACAAACAGCTCACTGCCAAATGTGGCTCATGTAAAACTAATTATAACACATCTTTTGTTTGCTCACACCTGTGGATAAAAACACAATGTGTGTGTGTATGTGTGTATATCTTACCTTATAGTACCTTTTCTGCCATAGGACTAAGGGTCCTCATGCAGACCAAAACCTGGTCCAAATGAGGAAGAATCCCATTTTTCAGGAACTGGTTAAGTTTAGAGCTAATATTAAAATTGTGGTGAGAATAAGTTTGTGGTCAGGCATTAATTGGACATGGTTAAGGTTGGGATGATGCATTGTTTAGGATCCAGAGGGTTAGGGTTAGGATAGCTGTGCAAACCTGTGTGTGTGTGTGTGTGTGTGTGTGTGTGTGTGTGTGTGTGTGTGTGTGTGTGTGTGTGTGTGTGTGTGTGTGTGTGTGTGTGTGTGTGTGTGTGTGTGTGTGTGTGTGTGTGTGTGTGTGTGTGTGTGTGTGTGTGTGTGTATGCGTGCGTGTGTATAATTTCGACATTTTGTATCTGCGTCCCTAAACTCTGTCTAAAATGACAAATTAAGGGTTTTTACATACATTTGTGAGGTTTTCATTCTTTGACAAAACTGTACTTGGGAAAAAAATAAGGACTGTATCTCATGTCCTGTATATATATATATATATATATATATATATATGTATAGACATTTGTTTTACAGGTATATGAAAGAATATTAAATATTTAATTAACCTATGGTACAAAACAATTTTGATACAATGTTTTGATTATTGAGGAGGACATTCAATTGTTTCAAAGTAACTCTTATTTTATTCTGTTTTGCCTTGTTGTTCTCTACATAATTTGGGCTTGGGACCGGCACAAGGAGTACACTGGATGTGCCCCCTCTGAGGCTTTAGAGCAGGGGTTTCAAACTGGCGGCCCGGGGGCCACATGCGGCCCCCCAATCGATTACATGCGGCCCCCCCCCCCACTTAATATCATGTTATAACGAAAACATGGCCCACGACCTCACCGTCTTTTAAACACAGTGTGTAGCTGAGGCACAGCTGCCAGTGAGGTGATAGAATATAATATATGTTTGCTAGCAATGTTTTTATAACAGTAATAATAAGACATTTGGTCATAATTATCCCATTATCAAATATATCATATACAACATTCACTTACATATATAAATACACTTGTTGGGGCCCGAATCACGAATGGCAGTGGCCGAAACAGCTCCTGGTGCAAATTTTAATTACAATTGTCCACACTATTATACATGTAATTTAAAATAAATGTCTGTTTTTGATATTAATACATTCATTTTTTATCATAGATAGTATTATTAAGTAAATGTGTGATATCATGATGCAATATTGTGAACATTTTTGTTTTTTCCCCCCACTTTTTTGTTCTCTAGGCCGGCCCCCTCTTGACCACAATAGATGCACATTTGTGTTTGAGACCCCTGCTTTAGAGTGTCCAATTAACAGTGAGCGGTGGGGATTGAGCACCTTGCTCAGGGATTCCCCACAGCCCTTGACCTGGCGGGGACTCAAACCATTAATAAAACATTAATTAAGGAAATTTCGCTGAGATCAATGTCTCTTTTTTTTTAACAACGGTCTGAGAACAAATGATGTTCAGTTCAATAAAAACAAGAAAAGCCAGACACACAGATATGGTGTTACAAAAATGTATGTGTTTATTGTCCTTCAGAGGAATGTGAGTCTCTATCCTCAGATGGTGCTTGCGATCAGTTTGTATGACTGTAACTCATTTACTTTGTATTGTTAAAATAATAATAAAAAATTGACAGGTTATTTCAGCTCATATAATATTATCATAGAAATAAATGGTGTAAATAATAATAATAATAATAATAATACAAGTAAAATATATGTCGATACATGTTTAAGGTATATTATTTTTCAGATTCAGTTAAAGTTTTTTTATTTTGTCTCTGAACTTTGGTCCACAAAGCAAAGTGGATTCATCAAAGAAATGGTCGGTGGAAGTATGAATTCGGGGGACCTTCTTTGCATGAGAGAGAAATGAGTTTCTTATTGTTCGCACTGAGCTATCTAGGAACCTGCAGTCTTTTAAGGAAATGTCATGATACTGATTCCCCTGAGCCTTTAACAGAGGGTTTCAAGGTGAATGGAAGCCACAACCACTTGTCCTTTCACTGCCAAATGACTGCGGCCGAGCCCTTTCCTGGATCGGTGAATCTGAAGGGGGCCGGTGGTTTTCACCACAAAGTTAATCAGGTTTGCCTTTTGGGTAAAATTTACATTCAGGAACCCTGTGTACATCCTTTATGGAGACATATAAGAAAGGGCAGATTTGTTGAAAAGGGGAAGTTAAGATCAGAATTTAAATGTGTGGCTTTGTTAATTGATCTTTGAGGTATTCAAATGCTGGACGAGTGCTTTCAATGTCTCTGAAGGTCATCAAAGTGTCATCAGCCAGACAGATAGCATGCACCAAATGAAATTAAGAGCTAAAACTAAATATATCTGTTAAGGTTTAAAATATTATGTGTTGTTTTATATACAGTATGATACATTAAAATAACCTCATAACTTGGTGCACACCTTGCATTTAACGTTGAATTTACAATATTATTAGTGTTCCATAAAGCTAAAGTCTGCCAGTACAACTCAACAACTGTAATTGCGGAGGATGTAGCCGAACCAAATCATTTATTGCCATGTGTGAATTTATAAATCGTGACATTATAAGAGAAATAAGAAAAAATAAATAACTGATAAAATATCGCAGTCCTAAAACAAGTATATTTATATAGGATAAGCTACACTACAGTAGATGCAAATGCAGACAAATAATGAGTTGAACCCAACAGAAAATAAACAGGATTGAAAAAAATAATAATTATCCCCATTATGTTTAGGCAAACAAATGTCCAGTAAAAACAGCTTTATCTTTTCATACTGAAAACAAAACAAATAGTGATATCAGAAAGATGCAAATGGAGCTTGACAAAACCTGTGTCTGATTTGCATGGCCTCCCTTTGAAACTCCACAATGCTATGATCAGACTCACAAAGTTAGTGTATGTAAATAAGGGACAGCAGTCAATCACTTTGGACTTGACATGTTTGCTTAGAGCTCACATGTCTGTGGTTATTTCACGAGATGTTGTTCCAGTTCTCCAGCACAAGGCTCTGCCAGTTCACTGCGGCAACCGCTGGTCACTACTGCCATCTAGTGCTCAAAGTAAAGACTGCACCCAATCGCCATGTAGATTTGTTACACATTTGTTTAGTATTTCAAGTTTTAACACTTATATATATATATATATATGTATTAACCATGAAGTTAAGAATGACCTTATTATGTTTTGGGTTTTTTCTGTTTATATGTGTGCATTTAGATTGTGTATTGTTCTCAAGAGTTTGAATTTGAATTTGAAAATAATGAGTCTTGCACTTCACACAAGTCTTTCTTCTCACACAATTTTTTTTTTCATACACAAGCTAAAATTGTTTATCTTGGGACCCCGAGAGTTTAGACTATTAGTCACCATTAAGTGCTGCGAGTATATCGTGATTGTGTTCTTGTTGTATTCATACCCATGTCACAAAGAAAATAAAAAACAACTTCTCACCTATTACAAACTCATCTTACAGATGCAGATGTGTTTAAATGGGAGTTCAGGGACTCCATCGAAAAGGAACATGGGCCCCACAAAACCAGACTAACACCCACCCCCAAACTAAAAGTTATATAGCCTATACTATGTACAGATGCATTATTAGTTTACAGTGTAGTTTGAACATTTTTAAGCATCTCACTCTCATGGGTTTTTCACAAAATTGTATTCGCTGTGGACTATGGTAGTGAGCAGTTCTTGAGTTTTGCCTCGCCTGTTGCAACACATGGAAGCTGAGGATTTGTGCTTTTAACATTTCCTGGCTGGATTCATACTACTATGTTTATGCACATTAGCCATTTACTGACCAGAATAGTATAGTTTCAAAAGCAATAGAGTGTTCCATGATAAGACCTCTAGAAGCTGCACCAAGCACATTTAAAAAAAAGGTGACCTCTTTAAAAATGTTGTTGCGTGTATGTGTAGTTGACCTTGTGACATTCTGGCTGGTTCTTAGATATTTAAAGGACTTTTTGAGGGGTAAGGCTTAAGGTCAGGAGCTATGGGATGTATTTCAACGATGAGAGTCCTCACTAAGAATACTGTACATGTGTGTGTGTATGAGTTTGTTGTAAATACAAAGTCTTGATTTTAAATATAGATATATATAATATATATAGATAACGTGCAAGGAAAAAAAGCCTAAATTTACCAAGGAAGAGGCATCCTGCACAAGGAGAAAACCTTTATTTTCAAAGATGATGAGGCCATGGGAAGGCTATAGTACATGTATCTATATACTGTGAGAGATAATAAGTGAAACCAGGAAAAAATTCCCAAGAATTGAAAACAGAAGAAAAAGAACACTGCAGAATACTGAAGAGAACATAGTGGAAACTAATAATCTAACAGAAAGCCTGTGTAAACACACCTAGATCAACCCCGTCAACTTTTAAACATTACATAAACAGTTAGTGTATCATAGTTTGTACTTGACATGGGTTTAGTCATTTTGTTTGCAGTGTTTTCAGTTAAAAACTGACAGTAACACGCCCGACACAAAATAGTATGATTAACGTGTGATTCAACCAATCACCACAAAGGTAGGCGGGACTTCCTGTAAGTCTGACAAATCAGTAATGGCGACCACAGAAACCTCAGCGTGTCAGCAAAACAACACGGAGGGGGAGTGAATTTATTGATACCAGTCATATTTTGAAGGAACATTATAATAATTCCATCTAATTGTGAGCAGTTTCTGTTCAGCCGAAAGGTAAAACAATAAACGGCGCTTTATATTCGATGAATAATGGCATGTAATTACTCGGTGTTCTGCTAACTGTCCAAACTTTTTGACAGGACACAGTTCGGTAGTTGGGGTGTCTATAACCAGTGCTAGCAAGCTAGTTGCTAAGCTAGCTTTCGACAGCTAGCCACCAGCCAAGTTCTCAGACAAACGAGTGCAACAGACCGTCTAAAATGTCCTTTCGCTTTGGTCTGCGCAACCAGGAACCAGCGAATGTAAAACTAAAGTATATTTTAGTCTTTCGACATTTCACTAAGGGCATGACAGCCGCTTGACTTTCACTCGTAGTTTGATTTTTTTTTCACAGCATATCCGTGATGGCCACCAGTTTTTGGGGAAGCCATCATCCAGAGTTAGGTGCACATAACTGTGCTGTTCTGACACTGGCACTGTGTCGCTATGTGCAAACTAGCATACTTATGTACTCCTAATCTCACTGTAAATTCTGTGTATTACAGGTTATCAGACTTCTGTGTTGACATTGGAAGTTTATCAATAGGATTTTATTTTACTTACATGTAAACAGTTGCAAACGGACTGTCAGCATTGACAGTCGCCCACATCGCCTGGCGAAAGCGAATCGCAGATATGTCAATCGATGTGTTTAACATGTACTAGAACATAGGATACGTATTTTATTTGCATGTTGTCACCAGTCCTGTGCAGGGTAAGGTATAATGTCTTATGTATTATGTTTAGACAGACATACCGATAGATCGTCATAAGTTATTGACCACAATAACATTTTATGTAAGTTACAGCAGCATAGTATCACGCACATGATTAACATATGACATTCAAAATGTAAATAAAATATTAAAAAAGTATCAAATAATTCATAGCTGCAAAAAAAGTTAAAACAAAAAACAGAAATAAAAAAATATAATGAAAAATAAAATAAGAGGACATACTCAGCGAATAAGGTATATTAGCATGTAAAATGGATCATCTAATCAACAATAATGAATATGTGCTGAATAAGTTAAATTCTGCAAAGTCATGCAGGTGCAAATGTGCAGGCAAACAGTTGTTGAGATAAATGTATGCAGTTTCTAGTTTTGCAATGCTGAGTGGTCAGCCTGGCTAATATTAAAGTGAATTGACAGGATCTCTTGTTGGCACATTCGCCAGTGGCAACCATAGGGTTAAAGAACTGTAGTTTTGAATTGCAGCACCAGTTCTCCTCTGTTCTTTTGTGCAGTTTTAAAGTATCTGGCTGGTATCTTTTTCAAAGCATCTTTAAGAAACTCATTAATTATGGTTGTACAACTCAATACTTTTTTGCTAATAAACGTAAACATGTATCACACAATCTCTGCCGAAATGAAGCAATTTTTTAGTTTTACATGGGCATTTTTGCCTTTATTGACAGTGGGCAGTAAAGAGGGGAGATAAATGTCCACTTAGGCCACAAAGATGATTCATATATTGAATTAATGAAGAAATACACATATTTTTGCGGTTGAAACTTATTTATTTAATTGAAACCACTAAAAAGCAAATACAGAGATTATCCTCTCCACACATTGTATATGTCAGACTATAGTGGATAAAAAACATGAAACCTAACTTAAAAAGCATAACTCAAAACTTAAAAAATATGAAAACCACTTATTCAACATTTATTCATGGGTAAATGCAACTGCTCCTACTATATTGTCATTGGTTTCTAGCTAGTTTAGATATATTTATCTTGAACATGTGTCTTCTCTGGTTTCCAAAACACATATAATAGCTTTTTCAGAAGAGAAGAAGTAAGATAGTGCTGCTGCTGTGAGGCTGCAGGTAGTTGTAGCTATACCAGCTCTGTTTGTGTACAGTATGTGGGTAAATTGAAACCAAAATGGTGAAAATTATAATTTTTTGCGCACACACTAAATAGTGATAGTGAATGACCTCCACATTTAACCCATCCTTATTACACACCATTATTGTATACACACTAGATGGGTGCAGGATCAGTGGCCAGCACTTATCTGCGCCTGGGGAGCAATGGGGGTTGGGTGTCTTGCTCAGGGGCACTACACTTGGCCCTACAGGATTTTATTCAATATTTCAAAGTTGGCAGGGTGGTTAGTAACACAGTTTTCTGTGTGGTGACAAAGTCAGATCACTTTACTGGGAGTGGGACTTAAGTTGTTATATGTATGTATGTATTTATTTAAGCATGCCTGCAATTAATATTTATTGTCACTTAACTGGATGGTTGTGTTCTTGACCAATAGATTTGTTCTGTTGTCCATGAAATGCAGATCAATGTGTTAAATGACGCCATCCTCAAATGTTTTGTGCGCATACAATAAGATATGATGTTTAATATCATAGAGGAGTAACAAAACCAAGCTGAGATGACACTTGTTTTTATTTTGTAAAAAAATCTTGCTAAAACTAACAGTTAACAAAAATGGAGATCGATGAATTAGTCAATTAAATAATTGATTAGCTGTTGCAGCCCTGTATTTAACAAGCTGAGACAATTTGACCACAAGTTTTTACCTCATGGGTTTTCTTCTCAGGAATAATGGCATAAATTTTCAATTAAATTCTATTACATTTTATTTGTTGGGTTAGTGAAGGAGAGGTAGGCAAAAAGAAGAATAGAATGGAGAGATAGAGACCAGGAATGGTTGTGTAATGAGAATCATTTACATTAATAACAATTATCATCATCACTATTCTCTTCATCAACTCGTCCAGGGTGTGATATGACCCTTGCCCCCCCCCCTCTATGTGGGATTGGTTGCAGAAAAGGACAAGCCATTGATGAAGGATAGATGACAATAATAACCTTAGCAGTAATAAGTAGCTCTAGAATATATAGTTATATGAGTTACAGTAATTGAGCTGTGGTGTTGAAGCTCTGGAATCAGGGATAATATGAATAAAGGAAGAGGAACAGAGAGGGAGGGAAACTTATTGTCATGATAAAGTTGAGAATAAAGTGCTGAGAATGGGTGGATGGTGGTAAAGAGAGAGAGAGTACTTGCTGCATAATGGCTCTTTCCCCAGCACCCCTGTAAATTGAACTGGAGATGTTCTGTAAAGAAGAATGGTCAAAAATACCTTCTGCCAGAATCCAGACTCTAATTGGAAGCTATAGGAAGCGTTTAGATGCTGTTATTTCTGCAAAAGGAGGATGCACAAAATATTGAGTTATTTTTTTCTTTTGTGGTGCCTAAATTTATGCACATGCCTTATTTTGTTAAAATAATTCTAGCACACTTTCTGTAAATCATATAAACTTTATTTCACTTCTCAAATATCACTGTGACTGTCTCCTATATGATATATTTAACTGAAATTTCTTATTCAAACAACCAAGGAAAATCATGAACATTTACAGGGGTACCCAAACTTTTACACTTCAGTTCACTTCAACCAGCCCGAAATATCAGCTTTATTTAAGAGAAAAGTTTGAAGTTTAACTTTAAATGTAAGGAGTGTGTCTGCCTCCCACACCCAAAGTGGGAGCTGATTCCACAGGAGAGGAGTTTGGTAGCTGAAAGCCCTGAAAGTTATAAGGAATAATCAGCTCTCTGAGATATGACCGGGCATAATCATCCATCCATCTTTTACCGTTTAACCTCCTCATCAGAGTCGCAGGAGGAGCTGTGCCAATCTCAGCTGACATAGGGCGAAAGGCAGATAAACCCTGGACAGGGCAGGGCGTAATCACTGGATTTTAAATTATATTTTGAGTTTTTATTTATTCTTATTTTAGAGGTCTAAGCTAGTGTTAGTCTGAACATTTAAAATCTTCTGTAAGATCTACAATCTTATATTGGACTTTTTAATTTGCAAAATATTACACTAATTGTTCTTTCTTTTTTCCCTTGAAGCTGTCTGGTTTTCTTCCAGCAGCACAGTAGATGTCCACCCCCTCAGATACATCAGGTGGTATGTCCCATCCTGGCCCTTCTCCGGGAGCTGGTCTCTCCCCAGGGCCAATCTTGGGCCCCAGCCCTGGACCGGATCCCTCACCAGGCTCTGTTCACAGTATGATGGGACCTAGTCCAGGCCCTGGAACACCCAATGCACCTCATGGCATGCAGGGCCAGGGGCAAAGTGATTACTCTCAGGACAGCATGTATCCTATGCACAAGGTACAGTGTGTCTATTGCTCTGGCAAAAACAGCTTCTACAGGTTTAAGTGTCAAGTATTTAGTATTTAGTTTACACTTGAACAATAGCATGACTCTGGCTCTCTTAAACCTGGAGTGGAACCCACATTAATGTTACTGTAACTATTTCATATTAAATTATTATCTTCTGTGAACAATATATATTATGCAAGGTTAATTGAAAGGCATGCTTGAGCAGTACAGTATATATATATATATGTATATATTTACTACTAATTTGATTTTCTGTTTCCAGCCCATGGAGGGTATGAATGACAAGGTAATGGCAGATGCGATGCACTTTGGCCACATGAAAGGTGTGGGGATGAGATCTCTGCACAGTGGGATGGGCCCTCCACAGAGTCCCATGGACCAGCACAGCCAAGGTAACATTGCTTTTGAAACTTAGGGTGCTTTCACACCTACAGCATTTGGTACGCACCAAACGTGTTTGGTCCCCTGGTTTGGTTCGTTTGCGTAGGTGTGAATGTAATCTTGGTACTTTGGTGCGCACCAAATCAACCGGTCAGAGACCTGCCTGACGGGGTGGTCTCAGACCGCTTTATCTTCCCTACTTTGGGGTCAAATGAAAAATCCCTTCTGTCTGTTAAAGGTTACATGTCACCACATCCATCCCCAATGGGTGTGCATGAGCATGCTCCTAGCCCAATGTCAGGAGGTGCAGGAGGTGGGGGACCCACACCTCCCCACATGCCACCCTCACAATCAGGCCCGATGATGTCCATGGATCCCCAGGGAGGCATGGCCAATATATCCAACATGGGCCAACAGGGGCGGGGACCCTCTGCTTTTAGCCCAGCCCAGCTGCAGCAGCTCAGAGCTCAGATCCTGGCCTCCAAGATCCTTGGCCGTGGGCAACCTCTGCCTGAAAACCTACAGCTGGCTGTTCAGGGCAAGAGGAGTTTACCCACAATGCAACAGCAGCAGCAACAACAGCAGCCGCAGCCAGCACCTGGTGGTAGTCCTTACAACAGGCCCCCAGGTAAGAAGACAGTTTAATTATAATAATTTAATTATTATGAGAAAAATGGGTTGCTTTTTGTTCATCCTGACCATGTAAATAACTTTAGAATTAGTACAATAGTTGAAGGCCAATTTTACATATTTAGAATAATTGTTCATTCATTTCCTTTTAAATGATGTGAAACAAATGCAGGCAATCCAAACAAACACACTGGAGGAGTAAACCTTGAGTTGATGCATGATGACACAAATTAACAAACAAATAAGACGAGCTGTTAGCAGTGAAGCGACAATCATGATTAATTAATGTCAGACCTTGATGCTTTGAAACAGCTAATGAGCAGTGCACCACATTGTTCGGAGTGTGTGTGGAACTGTTGTTCTGATCTGCTGTGATAGACACAGGGAGAGATACGGAGTCTGTCGATGTCACAATTATTCAGGAAGTTAAATAAGTGAAGCTGCAGCTCTGCTGAGTGATTGTAAGAGATAACTCTGCTGCTTCTCTGTGTCACACAATCATGCATCATTTTAGACTGTTTGAATGTTTTAATCCTGCAGTCTGGGTTTGTTCATCTGCCCAATACTAATACATAGCTTGTTTGAGACAGAGAAGATGACTAGACTGGAACTCCAGTAAAGTGGAGTTTGAATTAAGATTTTTAATGAAGACGATGTGTTACATCAGGCTTATGTTTTATATTTGAAATATTCAAATTAATCTAAAAGTAATTCATAAAGTAACTATCTGCATTTATTTGATTCCCAAACAAGATACACAGATACAATTCACTCTACACTGTTTATATGTACTTTAAATTGTGTTAATTACACAATTATAGCCAATTATATAAATGGCCTGCTGATCACTTGGTCACTCAACACTTACACATAGAGATACAGAAGAAAGAAAAAAAAACTATTATTTTGTTGAAAGGTATGACAATGGCACCTATTGGTGGACCCCAGTCAAGTCCCTGTCCAACCCCAGCTATGCAAGGACACAATCAAAGCACAGGACCTAAGCCTTGGCCTGATGGTAAGTAGTATATTAAACTAAATCCATTGTAATTAATTAGTTAGAATGCTAAGACTAGCATTTGCAGCTTTTGTTTTCCTATTTTTATCACATTGATCTCTGGCTAAACAAACACATTAAATGCATTTCAACGACTATTCACCTACATTGGGCATGTGATTAATTAATTAATACATTCTTAACAGCAATTCATTGATGAACCATGAATCAGAGACATCCCTAGATATTAAATTCAAGTCCAGTAGGCAGAGGAAAAGAGTTTCAAAGTCAAAAAAGAAGCAGCTCTGTCCATTCCTTTATTCTCTTGGTGGCATTAAAATAAATTCTTAGATATCCAAGGTTTTGAAGCAAGTTTTATTTTTTTCCGTTTCATTTCAAACATTAGATCTTATGCCAGGTGTCCCCGGTGGGAAGATCAGAGCTGTCATTCATATTAATGGATTGATCCAACTCTCAATTTATTCAATGAGTAACATCCAAGTTGTCCATAGCTGTTTTTTACATCAGTCACAACATGAAAGATGAGGCTGGGACGTGAGCAGAAAGATGATAGTGTATTGTTTGTGTTGTCCCATGTATGATAAGATATGATATATACTTAGATTGATATATAATTTTTTAGATATTGACAACAAAGCATATCAACTTGTGTGAATATGCAACTGATAGGAAAAAAACGTATATGTTAACACAGATCCATTTCACACAATACACAATAACCAAAAAAGTAACTTACTATTACTAACTAATTATGCCTCTTCCATGGTATTGATATAGTATATATATGATATACATGGTTTCCTACTGTGGTGTATGTCCGCAATATTCACTTAAATTCAGATAGAGAAACTTTCCTCAAGCAGAGCTCTAGATTATCAGAATACAGTATCTGACTAGTGTTATCATTCAATACTGCAATATATATTTGAATATTTGTATCTGTGACTCCCCTTGTCCCTCTCACCTAGGACTTTATCAATCAGCCTCACTGAACATGAATCCAGTAACAGCCTAAGAATTTGTTCTCCAGGTCAGGGGAGTGAAAATCAAGCCAATTCTCAGAAGCACCTAACTCCTGCTTCCAGTGGACGCCCGTCCCCTGTGCCACCTCAGACCACTGCTGTGCCCGCTGGGCCCTTGCCAGGCAGTTCAGTGACCCCTCAGCCTCCCGGCCAGCAGGTGTCCCCCATGCTTCAGATGCAGCAGAAGCAGAACCGGGTCACACCAATTCAGAAACCTCAAGGCTTGGACCCAGTTAGGATCCTCCAGGAGCGGGAGTACAGGTATTAATCATCACCCATGTATCATACAGTTAGGTCCATAAATATTTGGACATCGACACAGTTCTCTTTATTTTGCAAATGTCACTCCTGGAATCAACTCCAGAACTTTTACCTGTGTCATTGAAGATGAAATAATGAGGGAATAGCCCACAATTGTCCATGAAATAGCTTTTCAGTCAATTGTCCAATTAATTTTGGTCCCCTAAAAAGTGGGAGGCACATATAAAGTGTTGTAATTCCTACACCGTTCACTTAATTTGGATGTAAATGCCCTCAAATTAAAGCTGAAAGTGTACTATTAGAGCACATCTTGTTCGTTTCATTTCAAATCCATTGTAGTGGTGTATAGAGCCAAAATAAATAGAACTGTGTCAATGTCCACACAGAACTAACTGTAGGTCACACCGTTGTGCATGAAAACACGTACTGCACATGATTTCAAAGGCTTTCTTGCAGTCAAACAGTCAGATTCTCACTTTTTTTCTTTTTGTCTGTTTTCGCTTTTAATTTCTAGGGTTACCTCAGACAATACTTCTCTTCTAAACACAAACTCTCTGTTACCCTTCACCTTTTTGGAGCTCAGTAGAAAACATAATTTTAAAGTTTTTTTCAAAATTTGAAAAGACCATTTGACAGGCATAATGGAAATAAAATTGACATAGAAACAGAATCATGGCCAATGCTTTTATGTTGCAATAAGTCATTGAAAAAGACAACTGTGCAGTTGTGTATCAAAAGTAATAACATAAAATGTTATGCACCGCTCTCTTGGGCTGAAATAAAGTGACTATAGATTGGTCACACTTGGTCACACTTTGTAAAGTGCTACTCCTCCAGTTACAGTAGATAGGTTATGACACTCAGCACAGAAAATAACCTTGGTAAGAGAAGTTCTTATGAAATGGTTTCTGAATCTGTGCGTCATGCACGACCATTACCACGATGAACTCTTGACAGGTGACAACATGTGATGTTCTCTCAAGACACATGAAGGTAGTACTCTAGTACAATGTTCAGTTCATATCTAATACTATAGCTGAGATGTGTTTCTGCACTGTAGTCCTTATGATTAATAACTTTATGATCTAATTCTGCTCATCTTCAACTGTTTCATGTAGGTTTTCTCTGATTAAGGGCAAGAGAACATAGTGCATTCTATCAAGTTTGCTGTTTTTTTTTTTATTATTTTATATCTGTGCAGGTCATTAATACTGCACATGCCTGGGGAAATGAGCAGTGAGAACAGTGATGTTACAGTGATGTTTCAGTGATTGACTGTATGGCTGTAGTGTGTATATTGCAGCATTACAAATGGTTTGACATAATTACATGCTTAAAAATAAATAAATCAGCCCGATCATTATACAGCACATTTATTTGGGGAATGTAAAATCTGCATGCAGTGACAATACAGGTTACAACATACATTTTGAATTTCTGTTCTATTCTGACTGTTTAAGCATTTTAAATAAACACTATTAATATAGAATGAAAACAAGAATTATTTGCACCCATAATAGAACATTTACACATGATTTCATATCCTCATAATCTTCAGGTTGCAGGCTCGGATTGCACATCGAATCCAGGAGCTGGAGAGTCTGCCAGGCTCCCTGCCTCCTGATCTGAGGACCAAAGCCACAGTGGAACTCAAGGCACTGCGTCTACTCAACTTCCAGCGGCAGGTACATGACCATGTTTTATGTTCACAGTGATGCCTTGTTGACTTATGTTTGAAGGAAAGAAATTTGTGTTTATCATCAGACACTGTCAACACATCTGCAACTGAAATATGAGTGCAGTGCTACTGTTTACTCGTTCCAGACTATTGTTGATTTATTATTTTCAGACAGTTGGTTCTGTTGTTCCTTCATAATTACGACATTTCAACAATTTCTCATTCCTGTTACACAAACATATAGTTAAAATGGAGAAACGTTTACATTATTGAAGGTAACAATATCAGTTTATTTTCAATCAGGGGTTGTTGATTAAAATCTGGAGTGGTCCGTTACCTCCAGCCAAGGTCCAGAACATCACAATGTCTAACAAGTGTAGTTGGTTAAGTGGTTAATTAGAATATACTGCTGCACCATTTCTGTGTAGTAAACCATTCAAATTATTTTTTAAATGTTCAGTTGATGGGTTATAAGAAATTTATTTTCTAATGTCAGGTGAAAAATAAAAAAAAGTAAAGTAGACTAAAATAAAAACTGTAAATCACACTACCTTAAGTTCACTTTAAAAAAAATAAAATACTTATTTACAATTTATTCTTTTTTGATATATCCAGTTATTTATGATGTTTTAATGAAATGCTATGTAGACTGTCAACTACATTTAAGCTATATACAACATTTTTCAAAGGCAACTTTTCTACATCCAAATAACAACCATTTTGATGGGATAATGAATTGTTAAACGAGCAGAATCAAGTTCTGTAAGGTCAAAAGTTATACTGAACACTGTGTTAGTTAATAAGACGTAGAAGTATCCAAAATCTGATCTCATCATATCGTGCTGCGTTAAATATTGTTTAAATGTTGGGTAGGTCATATGGAAAGTTTTATGACGTCTGAAAAGTTATTTTCAGTTCTATTTACTGTTTACTGAATTTGATGTGAAACCTGTGTGTTTCTCCAGCTGAGGCAGGATGTGGTGGCATGTATGAGGCGAGACACGACCCTGGAGACGGCCCTCAACTCCAAGGCGTACAGACGCAGCAAGCGGCAGACGCTGAGGGAGGCTCGCATGACCGAGAAGCTGGAGAAGCAGCAAAAGCTTGAGCAGGAAAAGAAGCGCAGACAAAAACATCAGGTAGACACACAAGAGCATTTGTATTCAAACTTAGAGAATAACACTGTCGGAGCAGGTTTTATGTTTAGAATGAAAGTCCAATGTACTCTGCACTGGTGATTTCTTCAGCCACAACAAAGCTAGCTTTCACTGCCGCATGGTTTTTAGGTTATGGCTTTTGTGAAGACATTCTGTTGCGATCGCAGTTTGCCTTTTAATTATTTGACAATTTATTGTTTTTCTTGAAGGCTAACTTTGGCATACTTGGCTCCTTTATTTGGTGTCAAAAATGCCGACGTAGATCCTCCTTTTTGACCACCGACACCGCCTCATACACAAAAGACATACAGGTTTTTCTCCTTGAAGCAAAAACATGTATTCGCCTTCCATCTTTCTTTCGCAGCCTTCCGTCTGCATCAATCTTTCTCTTCCTGAACATTTTGGGATCTATATATTTCAATCTCAATTTCATTCATCGCATGATGCATATACAATGATACACAGGATGCCGTCACTTCACGGGTAACACAATCACCATGCATTGTGGGAAATGTAGTTTATGGTCAACACACGCCTTAAAGCAACATTTTTTTTCTTAATTTTTATACAACTTCTATGATGTGTTTTTCAGGAATATCTCAACAGTATACTTCAGCATGCCAAGGACTTCAAAGAGTATCATCGTTCTGTGTCTGGTAAAATGCAGAAACTCACACGGGCTATTGCCAACTGGCATACCAACACAGAGCGCGAACAGAAGAAGGAGACTGAGAGGATTGAAAAGGAGAGGATGAGAAGGCTTATGGTAAGAACCAGAAAATAAAAAATAAAAAGTTATCACCACTTTTATTAATTCTAGATGTTTGACACGAGCAAGTAGAGGAGTGGATCATAACTAGGTACATTATTAAAATATGACCAATTAGGTATTGATAAGGTTGGTGTAACATTGATTTGGTGTATTGTACAGATGCATTAACACACCAGAGCTAACCATGTAAAGTGCAGAATGAAAATGAATAGGCTGTAGAACATGTTCCTGTAATTGTCAAGCTTTACTGGTAATCAGCCTTCAACCTCCTGTCAACCTCCCCCTCTCAGGCAGAAGATGAAGAAGGCTACCGAAAACTAATTGACCAAAAGAAAGACAAGCGTTTGGCCTACTTGCTGCAGCAGACGGATGAATATGTGGCCAACCTCACCACCCTGGTGTATGAACACAAAGCTGCCCAAGCTGCTAAGGAGAAGAAGAAGAAGAAGAAGAAAAAGAAGGTCAGGAGAAAAATGTTCAAGTGGTGGTTTTATCTATTCAGTCAAAAGCATGTATTTTGGTAAAAAAAAAAAAAAAGAGTCCAAAGTGTTGTTTGTATTGATATACTGTGACCTGAATTATTCTTAATTATTGTTTTAATGTCATGGTTTATTATCACTTATCGTATTTAAGCATCTTCCATTAGAAAGGAGTAGAACGAGGTCGCTAGGGATGGGAATTACACGACATTATGAGAGTCGATTGCCGAGGTCCTGGTGTCGAAGTTTATTTTAATTTTTTTACAGCAGCAATGCGGGGGTGGAAAATATTCTACACTGTACTGCTTCATTTTAGGCTCAAAAACATGGCTGTAATGTCCAATATTGACCATCGAAGCAGCAGTAATAAAAATGAGGGGCAAAAAATTTAAAAAAAAAGTGTAGAGAAAACTCACTGGCCACGCACTCATCCTGCAAACCAGCCTTTGAGCACCACGGATAGCAGCCGAAGCTCCATAGTTACCTTACCCGCCCCCAGCTATTCCATTCACAAAAACGGCCAGTGACTCGTCCTCCTCAACGCACGCACCATCATCTGAGACTGTAGGGACTGCAGTCTGGACAAGAGGCTCACCTTTTCGTGCATAGCTTCTTTAACCTTGTTGGTCTTGAACTTTAGGTGTTTGTGATATTTCAATTATTATTTATTTATTTTAATTTTTTTTTGAGGTGCACATGTGATGATTGTCAATCGGGTTTGTTGTAAAAAAAAAAAAAATCCCACCCCTAGAGGTCGCACACTCATTGGCCTGGCGTTATACATGGCACCAAATCATTTCATAGACGAGAACTAATCAGGAATGAACACCTGCTGACTCTCAGACTTTATCTACTCTCAGTATTTCTTTTTTGGAAAAAAAGGCTTTTTCTGTAACCACATTCTGTGTTCTGTGGCGCTACCTTGATTATATACAATGATGATTCTGGGAACATTATCAGAGAAAATTATCAAAATTGCAACATGGAAGGTAAACACAGCTGTTTACCTCTTAACAATCCTGTTTTAGAGCCTTTCTAACCAGTGTGCAAGGAGGAATGGATCAAAATGATTTCATTAAAAGCATCCCAATATTTTCCCAATATTAAATGTGCCAAATGGTTTTATGTGTTTGATCTAGAAGGAGGATGGAGATGGTGAAGGTACTAGTGCCATTGGACCTGATGGAGAGGTAAGCTTTATTACCATTATTGCTGTAGTCTGTATTTCTGATTTTTAGAATGACGTGTGTATGATTTTTGTAGCATTGAGCCGTCAGATTTCAAATTGCAACCAACACTGTATTGCTGCCCTCACCTATCTATGGAGCAGGTCTTTGCAGGAGTTCTACTGTTGAAACATGGCAGTGCAACATGTGGGACCCTGTGGAGAAAAACTTGATTCCTATTCAGATATAAAATGGTCAGTTGATGCTTACAAAAAGCTAAGAAGTAATAGTTTCAGATGACTCTACAAAATTTAACACAATTCTATTACATTTCTGCCAATAAATTCCTCCAAATCTAGTCTGTATAAGCGTTGGACACTGATTCTGGTTCAAATATAATCGCTATTTATTAGTCCAGATCACGCAAAATTTGGTGCCTCATTTCTGTGCCTCAGCTGTTTCCATGATGTAGAACATACATCAGCATCACCTTGTCTGCTTTTCACATCCACTGCTCAGCAAACTGAAGCAACGTCGACTGCACCAATATTTTAAAACACACAACCTACTGTGGCCTTCATCACCTCTCATGCAAGTCCATGTATGTGCTTTCCATCTATACAAGAGACCTTTTTTTTTCCAAAGAGATAAACGTCAGATTTGAGATGAAGGACACATTCTCTGTCCACCAAACCTGATTTTACCAAAGTCTGATGACAGTGTGCCTGTACATGCATGTGTGTGTGGTGGCAAAAATCAGAGAGAAAGCAGAATAAAGAGCAACTATTGTGTGCATTTTTTTATTTCATCTTTAGTTGCATAGGCTGTTTTTTTTTTAACATTAGAAATACAACTGGCATTAACATTTGTGTTGTACTTGTAAAGGCAAGTAAAGGCACTGGTATTGGATGGAAAAAAATGGATGACCAACCCAACACTATAAATAATAGTGTGTCAAAGGGCAGCATTTGTAGTGTAGTATATTTTTACAGGATTGTTACCTGAATCAATAGCTTCCCTTGGCCCCTTAGAGCTTTTTACCAGGTTTCAGTACCAAAATGTCACTGCCCACTACCTGCTCAACTCATCTACATTACACTGTGAGACACCAGTCAGTGAAATATGGCTTCACCAAATCTTGTTCCCATCTTGTTTATATTGTCAATCATTCATTTTATTCTTATAATATAATAATTAAATGAAACATTTTTTTACCAGGAGATTCAACTTTCCAAATAAAATGTGTTAAAATGACATTCATTGCTTTTCTATTTACTCTCATACTTGTATTTGAAACCAAACCTGCAATCTCTCTCATGCCTCGGAATGTGCTCTGACAGAAATGAGAAACATACCAGACTGGGTAAACGTTAATTATTCTGTCAAAGTGGACCTTGGGTAATTGTTGAACTAGAGCAAATCAAAAGTGTTATAAATAATGTTACAAAAACAAACAGACATTTTCAGTGTCTGATTAAGATCTCTCTTGTCAAAATATGATATCCTTGGAAGGCAGAAGCTGTGGAGGACATAATATTATAGTATTTGTTAATATTTAAAAGAGGCTCTCAAAATTCTCAATTGTTGGATTTTAATGATGGGGTTTGATTATTGGTTCAGAACTGGGATTTGTTGCCCTTACTTTATTTTATTGTATCATTATTTATTTTTTTACTTTATCATTTGGATTAATTACTGAAGCAAGGATAACATTTATATTAAGGTCCAGTAATGTTTCCCACACAACTGTTTTTTGTCTTTTGTATATATTTTTTATGTCTTACTCAACTGACCTGCACTTTGTATTGATGGTATCATTCAAATGGAAATGTGACCTACTCCCAACCTGGTACCCACATTATTTAATGACTTAAGATTTAGTGACTTTGCCTTAATATTGTGCAGACTCGAGGACAAGAACACAATCTGTGATCACTGATGATATACGTTGTTGTGGTTCACTTTTATTAATGCACACATTTCTGGCTATGCTTTGCTTACATTTCAGCCTATGGATGAGAGCAGCCAGATGAGTGAGCTGCCAGTCAAAGTGATTCAGACTGAGACTGGAAAAGTTTTGCAGGGAACGGATGCTCCCAAATCCAGTCAGCTGGAGGCCTGGCTTGAGATGAACCCTGGGTGAGGCTTCGCACCATAATATGTTTGATATAGTGTATGTGATTGAGGGAGCAGTGTTTTAATGTACTCTCCAGGACACTTCTTTCGAATTTTGACCATGGAGGGAAAAACAATTTTATTTCAAACATGTGGTATATTTACAATGACAACACATACATTTACATCTCGTCACATATTTGAAAAGGAGTAGAAAGTATAAACTTATATGTAGTTACCCCATTCCTATTACACGCAACTCAATTTATACGCTACTTACAGCACTTCATACAATGTTCTGAATATTCTCCGTACAAAACAAGAATACGTCTGGCTTTAAAAACAGACATTTCCATTACCGTGCTGGATTAAAGGTGTTCTTCATCCTTATATTTATTTAAAATTGGTATTTTGTATATGCTTTTATACTGATTTATGTTTTTACTTTGCTTTAATTAATAATTTCCATAATTTAACGCTCAAGATTGAAACACATACTTTTTAAAGTTGTCCTGGCACACTGCAACTTTTCCAACAGTTCTCACGGTGCACAAAGAGTATACATTGACAAATTCATATTGAAGTAAAAAAGCATCAGATTATCTAAGAATTGCTCCTGCAGGTTCGAACATACATCCCTGCAGTGTTCATCCAAACACTTCCTGTTATATCAGTTGATTGTTTGCTGCGTTGAAAACCACCTTGCATTCCATCCCCTCGTGACTATTGCGGGTTTAGATTGAGCAGCGCTTTCAGATTTTCATTTAGGTTCAATTAATTGTTACCAACTGCAGAACCCAGTATACTAAAAGTTATGGGTGCTTTTGTAAATCCCCATCCCCATGCTTCTGATGTCTATTTTAAATTTGCTTTACTTTCCCCTTGATTTCCAGATACGAAGTGGCTCCACGGTCAGACAGTGAGGAGAGTGGTTCTGAGTTTGAGGAGGAGGTCAGTGACTTTATCATCAAATAACTCTCAGCACGAGGGGATTTGAAATCATCCTCTCGCTCTCTTGCAATTTCTCAAATATTGCAAATGTGCAAGATGGAATTTAGATTCTCTGTCCAAATCTACCCATACACAGACTGAAATCCACCAGGGGCTGTAGCTGTGTTGAATTCATTAATACTATTTCTGATGATTGTGCTGGTAGTGTTGCATTCAGTATGCTCATAGTCATGTCTTCCCAACTTTGCCCTTTTTAAGGAGGAAGAGGAGGTTGCGAAGACAGAAACAGAGGAGAAGAAGATAATTGATCCAGCTGGAGCAGGAGGAGCTACGAATGATGACAAGCACATCATTGAGTATTTAATTTTTTCCCACTATTTCTCTGTCTTACGTTTACTTGACCTGAAATTCATGAGTTAGAAAAAAACCTACTCAGTTAGTTAAAGATTACTGATTCCTTGATGGAGTATTTTACTTCCATAAGGGGGTGATGTTTTGTGTCTATTTGCTTACAAGAAATAATGCACATTTAAAAATAATTTATACGTTATACGAAAAAACTTACAGTGCATGAAAATCTTTGTTATCTTCCGAATGTCAGCTGGCAAATTTGATGAACTTCTACACAGTGTGCTATCTCATATTAATCATCAGGGCACCCACCGCATGCCCGCCGATGCCGCCTAGAGACTGACATAATTTTATTCTGTCCTGACTGGCTGAGGACCGATCGCAGCCCTTGCTGTCTTCATTGTCCCTTGACAGAGTGACGGACACTTAAAAATGTTTAGTGCACCCGGAGACGACGGAGAGGCTCTCCGGCGACGTAAAGGGCTCTCCATAACCCAGCGGTCCCCAACCACTGTACCGTTCCGTGGGTCGTTTGGTACCGGGCCGCACAGAAAGAATAAATAACTTTAATAAAATAACATTATTTCCGTTTTATTTATTATCGGGGTCTGAACAATGTTTTATTTTGATGATCGGATTCCCACCGTTACATCTGTCTATGACTCACTCTTGACACATCCCGAGGGAGATCGCTGGCCAGAGTGTATGCAGCGAGAGCCGCTGCAGAGATTTCTCTCAGAAAAAAAGTCACCGCTGGCAGCACATTTCAGTGACAAGGAGTGAGTCGCAAAACTCGCTTACTTGTGCGACGTATTCAGCCTACACACCTACAGAAACATAAGTAAATGAACTAATGGCCAAGACCACAGACCTCACTCACTCGCAGCGCGGGCGGGCATACTGATTTTGATGAACAACAAACAAATGCTCAGTGTTGATCAATAGTTTTGTGCAAGCAATTTGAGTTCCCGACTCTTGATCCAAATATGACAGGCTTCATTCAGCGATTGAAACAAATATATCAACATTAATGAAACGTTTACAGCTGTTTTGTGTATCTTATTTTGAAGGCACGTTTAAGCATTACCATAGAGACCAGAGAGCGTTAGGGGGCCGGTCCGTGAAAATATTTCCTGACATTAAACTGGTCCGTGGAGCAAAAAAGGTTGGGGAACGCTGCCATAACCGACGTAGAGCATAAATTTGGAGTATAAATTGCTCTAAATTTGTGCAGGTGCATCTTTCACAGTTGTGATGGTATTGCACTGATAGTCAAAACTGCCACTGTGTTACTTCTTGCACTACATGCAGCTCTTTTAATGAGAAAATATATGGAAATTAATAACATGACATAACGTTTGCTATTATTGTTGAATGCCTAAATTCCTCCTCACAGAACTGTAAAAATGTGATACTCGTTGCTAATCTAGGTAAGCTTCGAAAGTTAGTGTGTGGTTTTATTTTTTTGTTTGTTGAGCCCAAAGGGGCTATTAGTGAGAAGCTTGGGTTGTCTTCAGGCTGTGTTCCCAGCTAAGGCATGAGACTGATCATTAAAATCAATTCTGAAGTGTACAGCACAGTACTGGGGCTGACAAGGGTTTCAAAGCCACTCTTCTTCTTCTTTTTTTTTTAACCCCAAACACACATTCAGGTCTGCTAAGCAGGATGTGGATGATGAATACAGTGTTCCCACTGGACAAACCAGCTCCCAGTCTTACTATGGGGTGGCCCACGCTGTCATTGAAAGGGTGGATAAGCAGTCGTCACTGCTGATCAATGGCATGCTTAAACATTACCAGGTACGCACACGTTCACATAATTTAGCTGCAGTACTCTTTTTTGTTTGAGATTTCTTTGTGATTTTTGTTTTTGTCCATTTGTATTTTTACTTCTTTTGATTGAGATATATCTCCTATTTTTTTATATATGGTTTTATGTTTGAATATGTATTGAGTTTCTTCTAAAGTGCATGTTGCAGCCACCTTCATGTTTTCATTTCACTTTTTATTATTTTGTATTGTTGTTTTTTTTGTGGCTTAGATATTTCCTTGCGGAGGACGTAAGAACACAAATCTTGTTTTTGTTTTCTTTTATAAAATCTTGTATAAGGAATATTGTTTGATTAGCACACAGAACTGAGGCGACTATAATAGGAAAAAAAAACAGAAATCAGTCTAGTCTACAGTCATATGCATGTGAACCTTTTTAGTCATCTATTTTCCATGTTAAAGAGTCATGTTGCTGTTGTAAATCAGGATTTCATTCTTTACAACTTCTTGTAGGTATAATAGATAGCAAAGTCTAAGGAGTTACAGCTAAAATTATTAGCTTATTAAATAGGAAACAGTATAGAGAAGCCATCATTTCTTCAAAGTTTTCAGCAAAAGTTGCGGAATGTGCTCACCTTTAATTAGACTGATAGAGACTGTGTTGGTGGATGTGGTAGTGTTGTGTTTGAGGTCTAAGTGAGATAATGATGAGCAATTGGTAGAAGGCACAACAGACACTAAAACACTACTCAGTGCTTTACCTTGCACCCTTTTAAAAATGTAACAGCAGCTTTATTTCCCAAATCTTCAATTAAAGAAAAATCACCCTGAGATATCAAGATTCATATAAGAAATGTCTCCACCAGGAATGTGCAGTTACAGGTTTTTGCTCAGCCAGTGCCATGCTTTGATGAAATGTGTCACTCATATGGGCTGTAGTAATTGGGGTTGGTAGTGGAAGATTATAAGAGATCTGGGGACTGGCAATTGGGTGCCGTTCATCTTTTCGTTCTTCCAATCAGATTGCAGTCCGAGCACATCTCTGATTTATGGTGTGCCAGACACTAAATAAGATATGGTTGCTGCTCCTTGGGGAAATTGTAGAGATTTCAGCTGTGCAATAATTGGGTCAACTGCAGTAACAACAGCAGTCAAACCTGAATTGTCCACAAGAAGTTACAGAAGCTTTGAATTTTCTTTTGTCACTTCAGAGGTTTCCATTTTTAGTCTCTTATTGCCTTGACTCACAGCCAGCTTTTTCCTCCTGCATCAGTTCTGTTGGCTGTCAGGCATTTCGTTAACCATGCAGTTAACTAATTGGTTGGCAGCCGCCTTTTCTACTGCCTGTGCCCCTCTGCCCTTTTCCGTTTCCCTGTTGTGTCCTACATTGATTGTCTTAGACACAGGCAAGCTACTTGGTAAAACAGTTCATATTTTCCTGCTGCACTTGAGTCAGTAGGATTTAAAATATCACATTACCAGTAAACACAGTCTGCTTTTGCATGCATTTTACACGTCTACCTTTTTTTTTTTTTTACACCATTTACCGATTTATACACCACAAAGCAAGAGGAGATGGTTAATCAAAAAATCAAGGCTTGGCATATACCATACTTTTTTTTACTTATACTGAATTGTGCATGCTATCTGAGCCATTAGTGCAAACTTTTGTCTCTTGAAATGTTTTGTCTCTGATATGCAAAATGTTATTTTCCTTGATGTGGCTCATCACCAGTGAAAATGCTTTATATGTGTGGTGCAAAGGAATACATAAAAGTGCAGAAATGATTTGAGGAGTGACATTATCTCTGCAAACATAATTTTATTCTGTCCAATTTCTGTACAGGTCCAGGGGCTGGAGTGGATGGTGTCCCTGTACAACAATAATCTAAATGGCATTCTGGCTGATGAGATGGGCCTCGGCAAAACTATACAAACCATCGCCCTCATCACCTACCTGATGGAGCACAAGCGAATAAATGGTCCCTTTCTCATCATCGTTCCTCTCTCGTCAGTACTATTCAGTTGGCAATCACCCTGGCCTTATAACTCACTGTCAAGTCGCCCTTAAATGTGCTCTGCAAGGACCCCATGCCCACAATAATAGCCATCAGTTAGATTAAAATATGCATATATTTTCAGCCTGGTTCATAAAATAGGTCTGTAATAGTGGACAAGGAAGTGAGGATATCTTAATATCTAATCTGATCACTGCCTTAGTAGATATGTATTCTTAGTAGCTAATAGCTGCTTTTAATATAACCCCACACTGACCTTCTCACTTACTTGTCACTTAATATTAATGAATCTGTACTTTAAAATATATTTTAATAATGCTTATTCATAGTGATGCCATATGATGACAAATTATTGCTTCATCCAAATTTACTGTAAATGTATGTATTATTATTATTTCTTCCAAGCACATTCAATCATTAACAGTAGTAGGTTTGTTGGGTTATGGGTTCATTTTGGGTTATACAAACATGGCAGGTGAAAGCAATCTTTGTACTCATCAAATGTTTCTGGCGTCAAAGGAATAGATCGCACATTTTTCATCACTACTGTGGTGAAGCACACCAAGCTCATATTTTACTCCAGTTTTACTGTGTTAAATGTGTTTTTAATGAGAGAAGTCTCCATGCACTTGCAGTTGTGTGTTAAGAAATAACAATTAATGAGCTGAGTGACTGGCCTCTTCAGGGGGTCTCAATATTGTATAAAAACACCAAGAACATTTTCTAATTGTGAGCTGTAATTCCTATTCACTGGAAAGCTAATATTTGTAATTGCTTAATTGTTTTTTCTCCTCATGTTCATTCAGCAACTTGTTTCTGAACCTTTATCATAGATAGTATTTCAAGTTGTACTTGACCTATTAATGCACAGTTATTTAAGCTGGTTTTGTGTCTCTTCTTTGTCATTGTAATTTTTTTCAGGACTTTGTCTAACTGGGTTTACGAACTTGACAAGTGGTCACCCTCAATCGTGAAAATTGCCTACAAGGTAAAAATTTCCTCTCTCTCTCTCTCTTCTATATTCAAAGACACTGATTGCCTCTGGCAACACAGTGTAATTTTAAATTATGCAGTAATTGTATAACATCGTCTTTTCTTTTTATTTTCTCTTTCACCCCATCGAAGGGCACCCCTGCATTGCGCCGTGGGCTTGTACCTCAGCTCCGCAGCGGTAAATTCAATGTCTTGCTGACCACCTATGAATACATCATCAAGGACAAGCAAATACTGGCCAAGGTGAGAGACACCGATACACACCGATATATTACAACATTATATATTTCCTAATTTTTTTTCTCAATGTTTTGAGGAAGTTCCAAAATATTGACCGTTGCCTCCAAAATCGGCGAATTTGTCTTCAGATAATTGTAATTCATAACTGCTTTTGTTGCTTTATCTACAAGAGGTAAATCAGTGATTAATAAATTATGTCACACAAGTACCAGAAAGAGTTGAAAAGTTACTTTTTATAATAGAATTTATGTTATTCAGCTGCTCGTATTGGAGATTTTAATGAGGTAGAAATCTAGGACTTGGTCAAAATCTTGTTTGAGGCTGTCATAGCTAAAACTAGAATTACTTTTATGTTCTTTCTGTTGCTGGATGTCTTTCATCATTACTACATCAGTTGCATTGTTGTTCCAGTTGTGATTTGTACATTTTGCAATGGTAACAACTTGTAGAGTTTGCAAGGAGTCAAGAAGCACAAATGCCTTTAAAAAAGTCTCTAACTTCAGATCACTTAAACAGCCAATGTTTTGGTCGATTGAAATAAATTGCACTCTATTAAGCTGTTTTCTTGTCTGGTATGAATAATTATGCTCACTCTCAGGGCTACAGACACTTTGACTCAAAAAAACACATTTTCACGATGTAACCAACTAATAACTAATATAACAAAAATACAAATAAATATTTTAAGTGAATAAACAAAGAAAGGAATTAGAAAATGGCATTTGTATGGAGTACAAGCCACTTTTAAATTACAACTGGCTTTTCATACTGTTGAGCAGAACCTTTATTCATTTAAAACTGGTGCAAACAAAACTAAAGTCATGCTCTTTTCAAATACCAAGGTGAAAGCCACGGAACCTGCCCCCAATTGTCAATTCTCAGGGTTCACAGATTGAGTCTACATCATCATACAGATGCACTCTTTTAATCTATATGCCAATCAAGCTGCTAAAAAGGTTGAAACTGAAACTGTTTTTTTCTTTAAGGATTAAATCCTGCCTTTTGTTTCTATCTAAAAAAATGTCGGTCTTGGACTATGGAGATGTTCTGTACACGCCTTATCTCAGAGTCTACATGCCCTCAATAATGTGTATCACAGAGCCCTGAGGTTTATCACCAACGTACAATCTCTTACTCATCACTGTTTGCTATCCTGGAATTATTTGTCTACACATAGGCTAAAACATTGGCGGATTTATTTATTTACAGAGCTATTCTCTGTCTTCTTCTCTCCTACCTGTTGACTTTTGTCAGTCAGAGGAGCTCTGGATTGACTTTGTTCCCAGGATATTCTCTCACTGTCTGTCCAAAAGTCAGAACTGAATTATGTTTATTGCTTCCTTAGCCTGGAATGAACTACAGAAATATTTGATTCTTAAAGGCTTGGTCTCACTGGATGTTTTTAGGAGAATGCTGGACGACTTGCAGACACCTCTGTCTGTAGATGTTCTCTCTAATTTATGGGGTTTTTATGGTTATGATTGTGATCCTAAAAACTGCTTATTTGATTATGTTACATGTTTATTTGTCTGTAACTTTGTCCTGTCTTGGCCATGGTATGCTTGAAAAAAAGAGATTATTTAATCTCAATTTAGTTTTTATACTGGTTCAATCAAGGTTAAATAAGATAAATTAAGGTACATTTGGTCAAGGCACCTGTGTGTTGTGTTTTTAACAATGTGTAGAGAAACAGGCCCAATAAGTCTTCTACTGCATACAGATTCGTTGGAAATATATGATTGTGGATGAGGGTCACCGGATGAAGAACCACCATTGCAAGTTGACTCAGGTCCTGAACACCCACTATGTGGCTCCTCGCCGTCTCCTCCTCACTGGTACACCACTGCAGAACAAACTGCCCGAGCTGTGGGCCTTGCTCAACTTCCTCCTGCCCACTATCTTCAAGAGCTGCAGCACCTTCGAGCAGTGGTTCAATGCGCCATTCGCTATGACTGGAGAGAGGGTTAGTAATGAGAAAATGTGCCTGTCTTTGCAAGCGCTGGGCTACAATGAATGTCTGCAGTGTTTGGGGGCTGCCTTGCTCTTCTGCTCTTCATCCCACACACCGATGTTGTTTGCACAGCGTCTGCTTCACACGCGTTGTTGTGTTTAATATAGCGCTATCTTTGAAAAGTGGGACCCATTCTTGCTAAATGTGAATAAAAAGCATATTTTAAAGCAGTTTCATTTTAAGAAATTGATTAATTATTTCATTAATTGTTATTTCATTGCCCTATTAAAAGTGCCATGTGAAAGAGACGAAAATGAATCTGTAGCTGAGGAATTCAGACACTCAGCTGGACACTTATCTTCTGTTGTTTCTTCATTTTCTTTCATGTATGCTTCAGCCCAAGGCAATGTTTTGCAATTTCCCCCTGGAAAAACATACCCCAAATCAAGCCGTAATTGCGCCTGAATTGTAAGGCCAAATGAATAACCGTGGTTAGATTTGGTGTTTTGAAATTCAGGAATTCTCTCCGTCCTGAGCATTTTTCCCTTCTGCCTAGGGCTGGGCTATATTGCGATGCGATATGTGTTATGTCTGATATGTGTCGAATGCAGTTATTTATTTTTGTGTGAGACTGAGAGAAGAAACATTTACATTTACACCGCGCTCTGTAAGCCAGAGGTCTCCTCTCTGCTCTGCTCTGACTGCCTGTGAGTGCTATGGGAGCCGCTTGTTGAGCACAGTAACTGCAGAGGGATACATGCATCAGTGGGTCATTGGGAAAATAACAGCAGGACTGTGGACTGCACAAGTCACACATGCATGATACAGAGATTAACTCATTAAAAGGAATCGCTGCTAGCTCAGAAATTTCACAGGGTAAACTTAATGACAAAATCATTATTAGCTTAACTGAAAAATCCACCCTAAAGTCATCGATCTTAAAAAGGGACTTTACAGAAAATGTTGCTGCTTATCACTCGTCGAAATTTGGCTGCCTTGTGTGGGAAATGCAGAGTTCTGTCTTGTTTCATTACACAAATTGTCTGATTTGTTCAGGTGGACCTAAATGAGGAAGAAACCATCCTGATAATTCGGCGTTTGCATAAGGTGCTCCGTCCCTTCCTTCTACGCAGACTGAAGAAAGAGGTGGAGTCTCAGCTGCCAGAGAAGGTGAAATGGAAACCAAGTTTTGTGTTCTTTGATTTGATGGGGCAGTATTATACTTGTTGTATAGTCAGCATTGGAGAAATCCTGTTTTGTTGTTTGTTTGAAGAATAAATGGCTTTGAATATATCTCCTATGGCAAAAGTGGACAAATATAAAGTTTGTAAAGTTAATGTCCTACGCAGCCTGATCGTCAGCTACTTTCTTTGAATGTGTTTCACTGCAGGATTTACCTCTCTCACTAGTTTCCTTAAATTCAACACTTGAAGAAAAAGAAGTTTTCAGTTCAACAACCTCACTGTTCAAAAGAGACAACTTTTACTGAAGCTTTGTTTGCATTGTTATTCACACAGGTGGAGTATGTCATAAAATGCGACATGTCTGCCATACAGAAGGTTCTGTATCGCCACATGCAGAAAGGCATCCTTCTCACTGACGGCTCAGAGAAAGACAAGAAGGTAAATTTGCACATGACACTCCCATGTCCTCACTGTACTCATCCCTCTGATTTATCAATGATGAGATGAGCAGCATGCCTCAGAGCTCAGTGATATTCAGTTCCCTGCTGTTTGAGATCAAAATCTCACTAAACTTTTTTGTGAAGTTACAGTTGCCCTGTGTTTTTAATTTTAGAAAGTGCTGCGAAAGACAAAAGTTGCTAAAAGGCGCATCATTTATAATATTCACCTTCTGAAGCTGCATTGTTGCTTTCTTTGTGCAGGGAAGTGACTTTTTAAAAACTTAGGTCTTGCGTAACCCTGGTTCTCTGAGTGAGTCTCACATTATGGAACGCCTTCGGCGTGACCGCATAAGTTCCTATTGTATTCGACTAGCTAGGATTGGCTGGAGCAAATGATGATGAGCCCAGAAAGTCTAAAAGTTTCTATGACAAATGAACTGCCAACAATTACATGGGTACATAGCTACAATACAAAGATAATTTATGTGGGACGAGCTTGTGTGAGGATCCCAGGTCCAGTTTACTGCTATCCATTCATACACGCCTCCCCACACTGAGAGAAACTGACTCTTCTCTGGGATCCATGGGATTAGTGCAGGCCACAGAGACTCACACTCTGTGGGAGCCATCGTGATGTGGGTCCAGTCTGTGAGACGCCAACCATCTCTGTATTCCTCTCATGTGCAGGCGCCCCATTGGTGCCACCACCACAGCTGAAGCCATCAGGCTCAACAGCCACTGGCAAAGTCTGATTGAAACCAGACTCACGCCTATAAACTACTAACTATAAAGCTAACAGAGCTAACCTGATGATGGCAACAGCTAAATGGAAGTTTTGCTACTCCGTAGTGTTGCGCTACTGTTAATTTGTTTAGCATTTCTTATGCGATGTAGTATCGGTACCGTGGTGCCACTCTTTTGGTTAACTGGGCTTTGTCTTGCTATTTTCCACAATTATTATCTGTTTATTAGCTGAAACTGCTGACGGAGGTTTTTGCTTGTGTCGGTTGTCTGTTGAGCTAAGTTTCTGATAAGCAGTTGGCACAAGAACAGTTTGAAATTTCTGATCATAGCGAGTTGAGGTTTTTGAATAACGAGCAGCGCATTGTCAGATGCCTATATAAGGGGAGGCTCTCCACCCTCTGTGACACGTTCTTTGCTCCAGCCGGTACTAGCTGGTGGAACTCAGTCAGAGCTTGAGCTCATGCCAAAGTTGTTCCCCAGTGTGAAATATGAAACAAATGCTATTAAAGAGAACAGGTTGGCGAAGTAGGCTGCACAGATTTTGTGAAAAATGTGTTCACTTCAAAGGAGTGATCAAAGTGTTGTCACCTGATTCAGCAACTCCTCCTGAATTAACACAACTTTGAAGAGATTTTTTCTGTTTACTAGCTGTGAAAACACCCCAAGAGACAATCATGTGTGCAGCAAACAAAATGCAGACAGGGTAGTGGTGAAGAAAAAAAAAGAGTATTAAGCTGGAAATGAGCTCTTAGGGGTGAATGAGCAAAACAAGAGTGATTATTGTACTTAAATTACCCAGGTGGACAACTCCAAAGATAGGTTTTTGTGGAACTGCTAACATTTTTAAATTAGCAGTTATTTGCTCATTTGTGTTCAAAGCATATCCTTTATTGCAGATTTACACCGACATGTGGCAAGAGTCATTGTTATAATCTGAAATTCAATCTCTTTTTAATCATAAAATTATTTCCTCCAGGGCAAAGGAGGAGCGAAGACCCTGATGAACACCATCATGCAGCTCAAGAAAATCTGCAACCATCCGTACATGTTCCAGCACATTGAGGTGAGCTCTGCATAGCCAAGACCAGTGGTACTGGCTGTTAAGAATGCACTAATAGAACATGTTTAAATGTATACTCTTTACTATAGCACTTGTACAAGTTAAATTTCAGTTTGAAATCATCAATCAGATGGATCATCTGGTTAAAATGTGATATTTACTCAATAATACTCTTTATTATGAACAGATAATGTTATCAACAGGTTTGGAACTTCAACATAATTTAACTTAATAATAGCATACCGATTTACAGTCTACCTTAACAAAACAATTTTTTTTATTATTCAGGAAATACAGATCCTTGGTTTGAAGTCTAAGTAAAGGGGTTATTTTAAACATCTCCTCCTTTAAACCAGTTATGTTCTCTGTTGTAGGAATCTTTTGCAGAGCACCTGGGCTTTCCAAATGCCATAATCAGTGGGTAAGACAGAAATGTGTTTTCAAGATGTTTTATGAATATTATTCATTGAAATGTTGCTTTTATTTTATTTTTTACTAAAAAGTATTTTTTATTCAAAATGAACGTAGTACGAAGTAGTTACTAGACTAAAATTAAACATTATTGGTGGTGTTGACGGAGCACGTTCTGAAGGTAAAGCTGCTGCAAAAAACTTAAATAGCTGATTAAAATCATGAGAAGTGGTGTTTTTAATGTATTGTATTACATATGTAAACAGTTAACAAATAATAAACAAGTGATTACATCAATTTTTTTTTTTTCATAAAGCACAAAAATTATCTCTTGCTTCAGAAATATTATCATTAAAGTTGAGTTAGTAATGACTGATTTTAATTTTGTTGAAACCATTCATCCAGGAATGATAAATTGGCCTTGGCTACAACAAACAAAATTAATGATCAAGTCAGTGATCATCCAAGGTAATGTTTGGTTTCCTCATTTCCTCTCAGGCCAGAACTGTATCGAGCCTCTGGGAAATTTGAGCTTCTAGATCGCATCCTGCCAAAGCTTCATGCCACCTCACACAGAGTCCTGCTGTTCTGCCAGATGACCACTCTCATGACAATCATGGAAGACTACTTCAGCTACCGCAACTTTCAGTATTTACGACTCGATGGTGAGCTTTATCCCTCTATAGATTATCATAAGTATAATATATAGTATAGAATGATTAAACATGTAAAGCTGTTTGCGATATAGTAGTCTTTATTTGTCCCAATGCAGTTTCATAATTATCCAAAATTGGGGCCACATTGTAATGTACTCCTGAAACATAATATGGTTTGTACTAAAAGACTGCACTTGGATACAACTGCAGACTGCCTCCTGCTGAAATATGTGTTGATAGCAGATGGTAAACATTTGGAGAGAATGGGTAAGAGTAATTTTAGCAAATAAGCTGACATGAATTTCTGATTTCTATTTCTGGAAGGTGATGATTCCATGCTAGTTAAAGGGAGTTCTACTCAAAGCACACATTTTTTCAATCCAAACCAGACTTTGGACAAAACTTGATGCACCGCTGTCCCCAACAAGCACCATTTTTCCATGGTTACTGCTTGTGTTATTTACTGTTATTTACAGTTATATTTATATTTTTATTTAATTTTTTACATTTTTTTTTTGTGACCAGGGAGATGTGCAAAGTAAGAATTTCATTGTGCAGTGTGACGTCTGTCTTTACTGAACATATGACAATAAACCTCTTGAATCTAGAATCTGTTACATGCAGTCTAAATGACAATACACACACAAATTTGGTGCTACCCACATAGTTAAGCTGGCCCAGTCAGTGTGGCTGTAATCTACCCGAAAACAATTTCAATATATTTGTACAGTCTCAGCCAGGTTTACATTTTTGCACCAAAAACGAGACAGAAGGTGGATTTTCCCTTTGATAGCTTGGGACCGATCAAAGGGATGTATTCAGTAAAATAAATCAGGATGTTCCCATTACAGCACTGTTTAGATATTCAACCTCAGCAGAGCTGCAGTGATAACCTGGTGCAGGAACTTTAAAATAATCAAACTATTTACATGAAAGCAGTGGACTTGGACAATTATCTTTTTTCAAGTTTTTGTTGGGGGGTTGGGGGGGGAGTCCTTGTCCCCCCCCAACCCCCCCCCTAAATATCACACCCTGATCATTTGATACATTCTGAATGGCTTCTGGTGAAGATAGCAGACTGTGACCAGAAGGCCTTTCACACACCTTCACTTTTTTTGGACTGCACACATTCACTTTTTATTAACGCTTCACACACACACACACACACACACACACACACACACACACACACACACACACACACACACACACACAGATGTATGTAAGAGGTGTGTTTTGTGTATGTGCAAATTAAAAGAGAGTATGTGAGAGGTAAAAAAAAATAGTATGAGAGGAAATTGTGTATGTGAGAGCCAAAAATAGTGAATGTGAAAGGCAAAATTGTGTATGTGAGAGGTAAAATTGTGTATGTGAGAGGTAAAAAAAAAAGGAATTATGGCCTACATGGCCCCCCATACATATGAGGCATTTGGCCCTTGTTATCAATCAATCTTTTAGTTGTAAAATGGTGCCATCACATTTTAAACCCTGCCTAATTAAAGCTACTACATGCCCTTTTCTGACACCTTTGAAGCAGCACATTTTGCAACACAGTATACACATGGCATTTGTGCTTTCTTCAATTTGTTTCCCTCAAAATAATTATTTTCAATGTTTAAGGAACCACCAAGGCTGACGACCGAGCGTTACTGTTGAAGAAATTTAATGAGGAAGGATCTCAGTATTTCATCTTCCTGCTAAGCACAAGAGCTGGTGGCCTTGGCCTCAACCTGCAGGCTGCTGACACTGTCGTCATCTTTGACAGTGACTGGAATCCCCACCAGGTCTCTCCACTGTTTAATGTTAACATTATACACTGCCAGGACTTTACTGTTTACAATAATTATAAAGGATGTTTCAATTTTTACAGTGATATGACCAGTTAGGATTACTGTCCCTTAGTTGTCTGTTGTGGTATGATTGAAGCCACCCTTGATTCTATTCGAGGATGCTGTTTCACTGAATCAGTATTGCAGAAGTAATTTAGTCAAAGGAGTTTTGAGTGGTTTTCCTTCTGATTTTAGTCAGTCTACTAACAATGACAAAATCAACCTATTTAATGTTTCTCTGCTGGGATGAATGCACATTTTCACTTCCTAAAGTGTCCACTTTAGTAGTGTTTTTTTATGATCAGGCTCAATAACACTTATCTGTTCCTTTGCTCAACAGCTATCCATTATGCTGAACAGACAAACTGTGGCAGGGCTCATTTGCATCTAAGTAAATAACCTACTAGACTGAAAAGTTGCAGTGACAAAACATTGACAGGCTTTGTGAATATCTGCCTTGAAGTGTTTTGGAAAGATTTAATTGCCTCATTTTTATAACAAGTGAAAGTTTGAAGTGGAATGCACAAAGTTTTATTTTTATATCGTAATGTGACTTGGTCTGTAGTTACATGTCTTTGGCTCTCTTACTGTTTGTTTCTGCAATATGGTATTGGCCAGATCCATTATGAGGCTAATCACTATGATTGTAATTGTTATCTAAAAGAAGAAAAGTAAATCTAGGTTTAATTCTTTCCACAGCAACCTTTTTTTCCAGATATCTTTTGTTTGTTCTAAGTGGGCAGATACACTTCAGTGTGAAGGTGCTTAGTTGTGTTTGTCTTGTCTAATGTATATTTGAATTAGAAAAAGGCACATGTACAGCCCTGTTTTACATACCATAAGCAATACAGTGTTAAATCAAGATAAACTGTCTAAAACCAGGCTCCCCTGAATCAGTCATTTTATTTTTCGACTGGATACTAGTAAAATAGTCTAATTTTTATTTTATTTACTTTGAGATAATCTCAAATTGTTTCACAGTCAGTTCTTCTTGATATGCTAATTCCAGGACCTTCAGGCTCAGGACCGGGCTCACCGCATTGGTCAGCAGAATGAAGTGCGTGTGCTTCGCCTCTGCACTGTCAACAGTGTGGAAGAGAAAATCCTTGCAGCTGCCAAGTACAAATTGAATGTGGACCAGAAGGTCATCCAGGCTGGCATGTTTGACCAGAAGTCCTCGGGCCAGGAGCGCCGTGTCTTCCTGCAAGCCATTTTAGAACACGAGGAGCAGAATGAGGTAAAATCTGAGTTTGATAGTGTTTTTACTGTATTTGTAAAACATCTTACGACCACGTGCAAGTGTTTGTGCATGAGTTTGCATTTTTATGTAAGGAGTGTAGGAGACCTTGAATACCCATATAATAAATTATGCATAGAAGTTTTGATTGAATTATCTCAGGCTTAGAGACAGCTCCATGGATAGGATCAGTGATTACCCTTCATTTGAAAACTGATTTGTTTCAAAAGGAGTGTGACAAACTTCTGAAACTGAAAAGTGTATTTATATATGTTTCCTGTGGAAAATATTGATGCGTTTCTCCTTTTGTTGTTTCAGGAAGAAGACGAGGTACCAGATGATGAAACCCTTAACCAGATGATAGCCCGCATTGAAGATGAATTTGAGCTTTTTATGGTAAGAAAAGTCCATATTTTTGTATGATCTCATTTAATTTAAAAAATTTAAATAGATTTTATGAAGATATCAATTTGGCCAAAAAGGAGTAGCTGACAGCTTGTTGTCTCCTCAAAATAATTGTAGGTTGTCCACCATATGTGGAATATTGTTTTCTGCCAGAAGCTACTTCTAACAAAAAATGACTAAATTGCTATGGATATGAGTCACAGTCACTATGTCATCAACAGTATACTACATAACCATCTTAGACTTCATAACTGTGTGTATGAAATGTTTTGTCGAGCTATTTTGCTAGCAGCACCCAGCACGTTTAAAATAGTGCATCATTTGTATTTATTAATTTGATTCTACAACACCTTAAGCCTTAACCTTTGCTGGTTTCTCTACAACTACTTTTAAAAAACCTTGATTTTACTGACCCAAACCAACCCATCAAAGTTTTCACTCATTGGGTGATTATGTTTCACAAGAATTTACAAAAAAGCAAAAGGACATTGTAGGAATCAAAACTGTTACTTTTAAGTAAAGAGCTTCATTTGAAGGTACCTTTACTTTTACTGCATCTAATGAGTTTATAGTTGTAAGACTTTACGTGCACAGGAGCAACTGAAGTTGTCAGTTTGGCTCTATAGTCTTCTCTCCATTTATTAGTTAAACACATCAACCCAAACATTCCCCACCACATCCCTATGCAATTGTGACATTGTCTAACTGTTACTGTTACTCAGGAATCTTAGTTATTATTAATAGCCCACTGTCACTTTATATCAAAACAGTAAAATCAATAACTGTGTCATCTGCTGCTTCACTGATGCTATTCTCCTGCTATTCTCCTCCAGCGCATGGACATGGACAGACGCAGAGAGGACGCCAGAAACCCAAAGCGCAAGCCTCGTCTAATGGAGGAGGACGAGTTGCCGTCTTGGATCATCAAAGACGACGCTGAGGTGGAAAGGCTTACGTATGAAGATGAGGAAGAAAAGCTGTTCGGCCGAGGCTCACGCTGTCGTCGTGATGTAGACTACAGTGACACCCTGACTGAAAAACAGTGGCTACGGGTAATTCTGAGCATACAACAAGCCAAATATGCCTAAAAACATAACTTAAAAACAATTTAAAAATAATGAAAATACACTTTTCCTCATTTATATAGCTGCAGTATGTCTTGCTGATCACAGTTAATTGATCCATATAATAATTGAAGAGCAATGGATATTGATTAAAAAATACAAACAAAATAAAACACCTACTCCACTTTCTCACGCTATAATTGCAGTTTATGACAGGAATGGATAGACATCGATAGATGGATAGATCGATCTCTGGAGCAAAATACGTCAAGACAGGGTTTTCTTGATTTAAAAAAAAATTATATTATGATGAATAAATTATAGTATGACAATTATCATCTGATGTTATTGTTTTAGAATTTGCTGCATGTTGTTGCTAAACAACAACGTGTAGAAGATGCATACACAAATGTTGAAGGTGTAAAACAGTTGCATATATTTATATTCGCTGTTAGAGAAACAGCTCTAACCATTACTGGGTGGCAGTGTTTTTGTTTATTTGTTTTTTTCTTTGTGATGCTGACGGCTCCAATTCAACTGCACCAAATATGTTGTGACTTATTCCCTGTGAGACACAGCTCAGGCTGTCAGATCTATTTAAATGGCAGCTGCTCAGGTGTACCACAGAATACTAGAGTAGAACAAAGATACTTCAAGCCCAAGGTGACAGCATGTTGGAAGTGTTAACTGCATTTCAGTGAGGCTTTGATTAAAAGAAGACACCTAGAAACTTACAGGCTGTCTATTTCCTATAGGGGAAGAGAAACCGCAAGTTGTCTGTATGATACCTTGTTTTGACTGGCTTCCAAAAGGAAGTAAACACGTAAACAGCTTGTAATTTATGGGATTGCAGTAAAATCAGAAATACATAAAAGAGACTTTGCAATCATAGTTAATTTCATCATTGCATGTGACAGAGAAATTATGGAGCCCTGCTCAATTGGAAAATCCTATTGGAAGAGACAGGCTGTTTATTTTGTGCGTTATTCATCCGGTGTAAAAAAAAATAAATAATAATAATTGAAGTTTTGTTGTTGAGGCTTTGTGAATGCAAAACTTCTTTTTTTTGTGTAAATAAACAGAATAAAAAAAAAACAATAACTATATATAAAAAAATCAGGTTAAACAAACAAAACCAAGAAACTCATGTTATTCAGTGTACAATGACGATCATTAGGAGATAATGATTATGAAAATATACTGTGTAAATCTGAATTGTTCATTGACAATGTGGATATTTAGAAGTATTTGTAGGATTAACCATGTTGCTGTACTGGCTCATTTCAAACTCCAGGCGATTGAGGATGGAAACCTGGAGGAGATAGAGGAGGAGATCCGGCTCAAGAAGCGCAAACGTAAGAGACGTCAGGACAAGGACTCCTCAAGCCGAGACGATGGAGGCAGCAAGGCGAAGAAGCGACGTGGAAGGCCACCAGCGGAGAAACTCTCCCCCAACCCTCCTAAACTCACCAAGCAAATGAACGTCATCATCGATACAGTAATCAACTACAGAGATGGGTAAGGAGACTGGTTTTCAGACTAAATTATCAGTTTTATCACTTCTTGATGTATTTGACATATTTACAACATTACTGTTTACAAGGGTTGGAAAATGCCCCTTACTTTTAGGAATGTGGAAGAACCATATGTTCTCTTATGCTCGGAGGGTGGTCCGAATGCTTTTCTGGCTGAAAACATCTTGTGTAAATGCTGATTAAAGTGTTTTGCTGGTGACATGTTTTTAGTCTTTAAATGGCTGGGCAGTCATTTATCAAAACAGTCTATGTTGCATTTAAGAATTAGGATTAATGAAAACATCTTTATATTCATCAACTGAACTGAAAACAGATATTGAATCAAATTGTTACCTTATGATCCACAATGAAATTGATTCAGGAAATCAGCAGCGATACCTGGTGTGTCACTGTCTTTGTTATTTACACCCATGCATGGAGGAACATGTTAATTTGTGTTCCATTACTCATTATGCTCTGGCTGATTACTTTGCCAAAGCTTTTCCAGGCAATGGGAACCCATTTTTTTTCTCGATTCAAATTCTTTCATTTCCCACTTGGTGAATTTCATCATCTCTTATCTCCTGTGGAGTGTGGAGCCAGGCAGCAGACAAGGCTCCATAAACCATGTTAAGTGACAAAATTTAATGTGAAGACATCCCTAGTCAACACAGCAACATAAATTACTGTGATGTCAAACACAGTATGTCATACAAACACACACACTGTTGATTACTGTGTATTGTAGTCATTATAATTAGCCCTCCCAAGTTGAAAGCCTCCAGGATCACGTTTCCCTTAATTCTAGTGTCTCACAAACATCAACAGTTGAGTCTATTTCCAGAGGTTCCCTTGCAAACAAACACATCAACAATACAAAACCCCGTTTTGAACACACCATTATAGTGGATTCAGCAGAGTTAACACATTGGGTCTAAGCTCACATTCAGACCTCAGTGGGTGATTGAACAACATCCAAGTGATCTATTATCTACAGCCTTGACATCTGCTGCTCTGCTGCTGCACTGTCAAAATGGAAACCTCTACATAGGTCTATTTTTTTGCTTTGATTTATTTATTTTGTTTTACAGATAAAACTGTTCATTTGATATTTTGATCATTAAAAAACAGACATAGTTGTACAATTTGCATAATTAAAAAAGTGTACACAAGTAGCTCCTCTTTCTCTTTAGCTTGCTGTAATGATTCCCTGAGATGAGCTCAGATAAGCTGCTTCTTAATATAATGAGTATTAGATTTAAATAGGATAAGAATTCTCTAGTGCTGTAGTGTTGTGAAGTGATGTGCCTTTACAGTAATTGTTGGTTTTGGTCTTTTCGTTGGATTTGCTGCTAATAATTATATTAAGTATAACAACTTACCAAGAATGTGCATGTGAATGTCTAAACTTTAGTGGATAGCTATGATTGTTTTAGACTAGAAATATGTTATTGAGCCAGAGCAAGAACCATTATCTGTGACTTTATGAGTTACACTTTTCTTAGACATGCTGTATTTGTAATAGCTGTATGATGATGTTATTTGCAAATGACACAGCTCAGGTTTCAAATGATGAGTTACTTTGTGTTCCTTTTCAGGTCAGGGAGACAACTAAGTGAGGTATTTGTCCAGCTGCCATCCCGAAAGGAGCTCCCAGAATATTATGAGCTGATCAGAAAACCGGTGGACTTCAAAAAGATCAAAGTATGATTGATGTGATAATCCCAAATTTACTATAATTAAGCATATTAGATTATTTATTTAATTGATATTAATAGAATCCTTTAGGACAATGTTAAGAATGTGAATCCCTTAAATATCACCTTTTCTTCTGCAGAGCAGCAGATGTGAATCATGGTGTTGTTTTCTGTCAACAGGAACGTGTTAGAAATCATAAATACAGAAGTGTGGGTGACCTGGAGAAGGATGTGATGCTGCTCTGTCACAACGCTCAGACTTTCAACTTGGAGGGATCCCAGGTAAGAGTCTCTCCCTTTCTAATGATCATGTCTTCGAGCAGATCTGCAGAGGTTTACTTTCTCTAATTTACCTTGCTTACCGTAAATAAACATAAAGACTGGATGTCTGGGTGTTTCTCCCGTTAAGCGCTTATGAGTGAGTTTTGCATGATGTCATCAGTTTCAAGTCGCATGAAGGTCATTCTACCAGGAAGCCAAAATGCATTATGGGGAGGGTAGTTTACTTTGGTTTTGATAGTTCTATACAGAGCTGCAAAGAATGGCTATTGAAGTGATCAAGGGGAGCAACAGACACGGGTTTAAGTAGTTTATTGGATGTGAATAACAACACAAATAGGCACTTTTGTGAACTGTTTTCAATCAAAAATGTTAAAAGTGGAGGGTAAATGTAAGTTATTATAATAAAAGCCAAGGTTTTAAACTCTCTCATTTTTTATTACATGTTTCTATTTGCTTCAGAGGCTGATAAATAAAGGTTTAAGTGAACTGTGCCAAATGGGGTGGTTTTCCAGCAAATAAAGAGGTTTTAGAGAGCTTATATTAATGAATTAATCTTTCTTTCATTGTTCAATTTTGTGTTTAACCATGTAAAACAGAGGATTAGAGCACTTTGCTGTTTTTACGCAAACCTCTCATGTTCACAAGGAAAATTAAAGAGAAAATTATCTTTTGCCAGTTTCAATATTGCCTATCACAATGTGGCAATTTGTCACCCATGCCACTAATCTAGCACTACCTGTTTGTATTTCAAACTAAAAGTACTGTTTAACTTTCCTGAATCATTTGTTCACAGAGCAGTATTTGAAAGTATATTATGGCATTATCAAAGGCAGGAACCCTGATAAAACATGGCACCAGCTCCACGTTTGAACAAGAGATGAGCAGCGAGGACAAATAGACTGATAATCAAGAAAAGTAACTTCATGTGGTGTGATCTGAGAACAGAAATGTTGGCCACTCAGTTTTAATCAAAACAAGAATAAGCATCAACTGCACAAGTGAAATATGGATGCTTTTTTTCTGGTTGTCAAGGAAATTTTGCTTGTGCCTGTAAAGACATGCAGATGCCCTGCAGAGTGTGCGCACACTCCACCAGATGCAATGCTGCATCTTGGGCTCTTTTTAAAACGGATTTCAGTGAATGATGTCTGTCATACAGCAAGCTGGACCTCATCGTACAATCATGAAATTTCCTTGTCTGGATCTGACAGCATAGGACATTATTCGGCCTCTGCTCTCAGCAAGAATGTCATTGCTGAACCCGTTCCTTCTCAGCCGAGCTGCAGGGGCGTCCTGGGGCATGTTGCTCGATCCCCATACTGATGTGTTCCACCGAGTGTACTGACCAAACGTGAGCTGGAAGTTGTCTGAGGGAGGAAAATTTGGTACAACAAGTGTAGCCCTTCACCAACTTTTAGAACTCGGTGAAGTGTATTTAAGATTGAGGAGATGAGATTGTGCATTTATTCCCCTCGGGGGATGGTGGGTCTTCCCCCTGCCTGTAACAGTTTCATTGGCCTTGAGAGAGTTAAAAATACTTTTTTCAGCTTGGATTTGTGAGGACATAATCTTCATTTTGATGTGTTGTGCTTCATATCCCTCCTCAGGAAACATTGGCTATATGCATCACATCCAGTTATTTGGGTTCCTTTAACTTATACTCTATGTTTTATTTAGATTTACTGTATTTGTATCAAATAGTCTAACTCTTATCCCTTTTTTCTAACGTTGCTGTTTCCACTCCTTACAGCCTCATCCTCCCTGTTCTGCTAACTGTTCTTTCCCATATTCAGTGTACAAAGGTTGTGAAATTCATGCTGTTTGAGGAAAGGTCAATACCATCCCCTCCCCTGTTTTTGCCTGCAGATATATGAAGACTCCATTGTCCTTCAGTCTGTTTTCAAGAGTGCCAGGCAGAAGATAGCCAAAGAGGAAGAGAGTGATGATGACAGCGACGAGGACGATGATGATGAGGACGAGTCAGAGGCTGAAGGTAAAATATATCCTGTGTTTTACATGCATGTGAAAACACTACTGTAAATAGAGTTGAGTTTTTTCTTGTTTCTGTTGCTTTTAATCTGTATACAGGGAAAAATGCATATTCTAGTAACTGCCGTTTTTTTGTGTCGTCTTTATGTTATATTGTGTTTTCTCATGCACCAACATACCAAATTCCTCATCTGTTTATTTCTTACATGGCAATGTTTCTGATTCTGATTTGTTCAAGAAAACTTTACTTTAAATTATCTTTCAAACAGAGAGACTTTAGGCTCCCACAACATTTCTTGAGTCATTAAAATTATATAAAAGTCTTGTACAAAGCAGTCAAACTGTAGCTTTGGTATGAAAAGGAAAGATTATCTGGCCTGATAAGACAAAACATTTTAAGGTCCATTGTGTAACACCTCAAACTTGTTGTTGAAAGACTTCAACCAATTATAAACCAACTGCATTCATAACCAGAGAATAACACTTTTGTGTATATTGAAGCTATCTTGTGTGTCCGTGTTTCTACAGTAACCCTACAGTGAGTGTGCTTTTCACATTTTGAAGTCAAAGCTTACCAAACAGAAGAAAAGCAACTTCATTTTTGATTTGTGAAGGCCACAGTCACTCTCTGACAGGTGACAAAGTTCATTTACTACCCTGCAGTCTGGAGTTCTTTGAAAGTTTCTAAGGAGAAAACTGTGTCAGCTCCAGACCAGTTTTTTTGTCACGTTTACACAGGGCACACACTTGATAACCCGAACCAGGAAGTCATGAACAGAACAACTGTTTACATAAACACTGACCGGCATAATCCAACATCTCAATCTTAACAAAATGTATTTCTAAATGGTCTGCACTGATCCGGAGTATTTGGATTAGTGTGGTTACAAGAAGCGTTTTAGTTGGATTATTTGTATCTATTTGCTACCGATATACAAAACATACCGAGGTTTTCACAAGAACCTCTAACTGCTGTGTGATTAGGGCCTGTATGTGATTTGGGCTGTGCAAAAGAAAAGTACTCTGAATGACAGGATATCAAAGAAAAACAGACACAGATTATAGTTTTTATGGCTGTGGGTCCAAAACATAAATCAGTGATTCCATTTGTCTTCAGAGCTCAGATGTGCGATGTGTCATTTATGTGTCTTCATTAAACAAACTGAGACAAAACCTTGTTTTCTATGATCTTACTTTGTCTTTGTCCTTGTCCTTCATACAGCCAAGTCGGTACGAGTTAAGATCAAGCTGAATAAGGAGGCGAGGAGCCAGGACAAAGGCAAGAAGAGGCAAAGCCGAGGGAAGGCCAAGCCGGTGGTCAGCGACGATGACAGTGACGACGACCAGGATGATAATGTAAGTCATCGCACATCACACAGTGTGTGTCAAATTTCCCCCTTCAGAACATAAGCTTCACTGTCATGAGGAGTGACTTTCAAAGTTAGTGGATTTGGATGGTTTTGATGCTGACGAAAGGAAAACTGTCTAAAAAATCTGAATAATATTACCAACCACAGCTTGGGGTAAACACCATTTGCTGCTCATTGTGTGTCAGTGTTGCTGTTTCCTCCCAGCTGTCGAATCAAACGCACCTGTAATGTCAGTTGAGTACCTTTATATCATATTATATTAAAGAAGGGTGAAAACATCACTATGTCAGGTCACCAAAAGGACTGAGTTTGCTGCAGTGTACAATATAATATGTCATTTGTTTCTTTTAATTAACTCCCATAAAAGTAACAGTTTAGAGGACAATTGCCTTTAACATGTGCCATTGTATTAGCACAATAACCTCTCAGATACACATGAACCTCTCTGTGAGCCAATGCAGAGGCAGGTGTTAAGGGTAATTGCAGGTTACACAAGCTCTAATCGGGTTAATGGGAGACTTGTATAAACGTGCAACGAAGGTCTTTATTTGTCGTCTAATTTCACTCAGTGCTCCTTTAAACAGGCGTGTCACACAACAGCAGGCCATACTGTGTGTGTTTATAGTCATTTACTCACAGGAGATAATTCACCCTGTTTTATTAGTGAATTTTAAAAAAAAAAAAAACCTTGTGGCTTTGCTTCGTCCCTGACATAGGCAGAGAGTGTTTACAGTGAGGATGTGTTGTTGGATAAAAACCTTACGTGTTGTGTGTTATTATTAAGCCTTTATTTAACAAGGTTATTCCCATTGAGATCAAGGATCTCTTTTACCAGGGTGACCTCTCATCCGGTAATTACAGCCACTTGCCTCTGCTCATGTCAGAAACGTCCAGGAGGAAATAAACAACTCGATCTGACCCATTTATTCTATTTTCATCCTTCAGTTTGAGTAAACATGTCCATGTGTATGCAGCAGTTAAGTTAATTTTGCACAGTGTTTAAAATGTTAGCTTTGTGTTTAATTTTTAGGGATTCATCAGTCTATCTCATATAAAGTTTTATGATGCATTAGTGTTTTTTTTTTTTTATTCAGATTGATCATTTTGTCAAAACACATGAATAGAAACATATGCCGTCTTTCCACTACATGGTGCCAGCTCGTCTCTACATGATTTAGTTGTTTTTTTCCATTACCATATAGTACCTCCTCAACGTGGGAGGAGTCATCACAGCACGGCTGCATGAAACTGCCGTGACTTCGTTTTACACGCGACCAACACAAACTAGTGTCTAGTAAAGCAGTTGTTTTTCGATGTACTGAATCATTAGAATCAGTTTATTAAAAAGATGAGTTGAGTACTTCCTCCATGACCAGTGCACAGGCTCCGTCTGACACAGTCACTGAACTGAAATACAGCGGCAGGGTCTGTGATGCTGCTCGCCACTCGCGAACGCAGGCTTTCAGCAGTGCTTTCGCTAACTACATCAGACTCCTCTCTCAAATGATGAGATTGCACACATTTCCTTGGTAATTGTTGGAGATTAACCCACCTTTTTAGGGTTGCTTTTTAACTGATCTACAGTTTGCCATTGTTCGCTTTGGTTCTTGTGTCGGACGTCGCGCTTGTTTCTCTTCCTGTGATGGCCAATCAGTGCACAGCAGTCTGGCGAAGCCACGTATAGTATCTGCTAAGCTCGCTTGGAACCTCGTCAGAGCAGGTACTCAAAAAGTATCAGGTACCAGGTACTATCGCTATTGGAAAAATAACCGAGGCGAGGCGTGCCACGCCAGTGGAAAAAGGGGCTATGAATGAGTGTCTCCGCCCTCTTTCCTTCATGGTGCTCATGTGCAGTGTGTTCAAAGGACACAAACTGACAACACCACAGTCTTTCAAAGGTCATCATCCTTCTTACCTTTACATTCCTAGAAACAGACACTTAAGTGGAAGAGAGTGTTGATATATTCAGCTCTTGACCTCTCGACCTATACTTCCTCTAGATGATGCGCTCCTCAAACAGTAACGGTAAACTTTTGCCACACTGCAATATCTCTCTCCTTAGGCTCAATGATTCTCATCTCTTTCTATCTACAGGATCAGTCGGATAAGAGCGATGATGAATGAGAAGAGGATGCACAGACATGTAGCACTTATAAAGCAACAGAACAGTATCTTCCATTGTTGTTCTTGTGCATTTTTTTTTTACTTCCTCTTTGTCCGTAGTGTTTTGTCATCCTCTCTCCCCCATTATTAAAATGTATTACTCATAACCAATAAGCTACAGCAATACCAATCTGCTTATATAGATACATTTTTAAGGCAATTTGTAGTATATTTTTAAACGCTGAGATTTGACTAAGATTGAAATCGTGTATAAAAACTAAAAGAATAATAGATTTAGTTATGCTTCACGCGCTTTTGCTTAATTTGTACTTGCTTGCTTGCACTTAAAGAAAATGAAATGTTAACATCCAATTTTTTTTTTGAATTTTTTTTAAAGGTGTATTAAAGACAAATATATACTGTATATGTATAGCCAAGGACATCCAAGTCAGTTTGGAGAACTGGTGTTAAAAATGGCAATCAAGTTTTAAATGTGATGATTTATTCTTTTACCTTGTGCAGTGCCAAATGTTGAAAAACAAGACAAAATAGTTCATTTGATAAAGCTCTGCCCCCCCTATTGGAAGATTGACTGATCATAACTCAGCTGCCATTACTTTGTTAACAGATAAGTAAACAAACAGCTGGTAAACTGCGTTTGTTGCTTACCAGAAAACCTACTAAGAGCGATCAGAATAGATCACACACTCTGATGCTGCTTAGTTCATTATTTTGCCCTGGAAAATGTGGAAAAAATTTGACTTATTTTTTTGCTGATCAATTTCTGAACCCATCGGCTATTGTCCTATAGTGAATTAACCTTGGTGATCAGTGGCCAATATATTAGGGATTCTAATGTAGACGGAGAATACTTTTTATAGTTTTTTATTGTTGTTACCTTTTACAACCAGCAAAGTTCTGGCCAATGTTTATTAACAGCTATCTGCACATGAATGCAAATTTAAAATAATAATAATAATCAACCTATAGTTGATACATTTCCTTTAGTTCAGGGGTGTCAAATACAGTGCAATCTGATCTCAAGTGGGCCAGACCAGTAAAATAGAATAATAATATAGAAACAACCCCCAAGTACCCCACATTTTTACGAAACATATTATGAACAACCTGAAATTTGAAATTATTTCAACATTATCATTAAACTCATTACTAAGTTTACTAGGGATGTGAATCTTTGGGTGTCTCACGATTCGGTTTGAAATTGATTCTCGATTCAAACAATTCTCAATTCAAAAATGTATACAATCCATAGTGTGTTAAGGCAAATTATGGCATAAAAACAATACAGTTTGTATATGATAATGTGATCACGCAAAGGCAAACTTAAGAGAAAAAGTTAACATTTATTATTTCAAAACAAATAAAAACGTACTTACTGTACAATAAAAATAACTTGCATAAATAGACTAGCTGCCTTTTTCTCCCAGAAGTTACAATAATAAACTGTACGTCAAGTCACACAAACTGGGGACTTGTGTTTTTTCAAAATAGAAACTTAAAATATATATAAATATATATATATGAATCGAATCTCAATCGTGGATGATTAGAATCGTGATTCTTATGTGAATCAATTTTATCCCCTAAAGTTTACCATTTACTCATGTACATTATAACTCACAGACCACAGTGGATTCACAAAGGCACAAAACAGAAAAATATAGTATTATCACATCCCACAGGCTATATTGGACCCTCCGGTGGGCCCACACGGGCCCTACGTTTGACACCCCTACTTTAGTGTGTTCTGCCTCTTTTGCTCTCCACACAGTGTTAACCTGCGAGAAATCAAAGCCTGGACAAAGCTGATTGTCCACACTACAGTAACCAACCACAAAACCAGAATATGTTCCCTAATCAGTATGTGGTGATCGATCAAAAATAAATATGCAGCATCTGTAACTCGGCAATGTTCAGTCATGAAATGACAGCATTGAAAGAGTTCAGACAAAATCTCCTAATCAGCCACTTGGACAAAATGTCTGTTGTTGCCTAATGAATTGCAGATTATTTTGAGGTGGCCATAAATGCCAAATGCTTTTTTTAAAAGCAAACATTTTTATGTAGACAAATGTAACCTTACATTATAGAGGCACATGGTTTATGTAAGTCAGCACGTTTCATGTATCTTTTCCTCGAATGCTTTTGAAGTTTCGATCTTTGTTGTAACGTTTAGTATTAGCGCCGATGTTGAAATGTGCCTCTCTGGTCTCATCGTGTGATTGTAAGTAGCAGGTTCACGTTCTGAAACCCTTTGATTGTTTATTATTGGACAACATCGATTGTTCCTGTTTGTGTACGAATGTGTTCGTCCGTGCACTTCTTTTGCAGCATATTCATTTTTTTTACCGGACTCAGTCTCAGATGGATTTTTTGCAGTTATCACATTGATAGACAGTTAAAAAAGGAAATAAATCAGATTAGAATGTCATTCAATGACAGTATATTTTAAACCATGTACTGATTTCTACTTTTGGAACAATGTGTTTGTTGTTGTCATTTGTGTATCGGAGCCCTCGTTTTATCGGTTTATGTGTTTTGAAAGCATGAATATACTGTGTACATGCATATATATCATATATGTTTATGTAATATGTGCTTGCCGACTCTCCATAAGTGTGACTTAATCTTTTCTTTTTTTTTTGCTTTCTTTGCACACCGTCTTTGTGGTTGTATATCATAGCCCGGGGCAAATAAAACCACAGCAATTTGCAGCACAATACAACTTCTGGTTTGTTTATTTACTGCTAATTTGTTGATGGATTGAGATGGTCATCATCACTTTGATCAATAATAACAATAAGAAGAAATAATTGCTTGATGTAATATACAATACCTTCTGTCTCGCATCAATCTCATCACAAAATCCAACTTTTAATACCTTAAAAATTCTAGAGCTGCAACTAACAGTTAGTTCTGTAATCCATTAATCGTTTGGTCCAGAATTTTTTTTTTTTTTTTTTTAAACTGGAAATGACGATGTTCTTTAATGTCTTGTTTTGTCCACAAACCAAAACTATAATGATTTCTTTATGTGGAGCAAAGAGACAAAGAAAACGTTCACATTTGAGAAGCTAAAATAATCAGGAGTCTTGTTTTAATCGTGAAAAAAGCTTCAAATCGATCAAAATAGTTGAAGATTAATTTAGTAATCGATTAATTGTTTCAGCTCGAAACAATTCTGATTCAACACTTTCACACCTTGTTCCGTTATCATGGCTCCATCGACCTGCACCAGTCACTACAGACAGAGAGGAGTAGTTCAGCCAAAACATGGTACATCTGTTATTGTTTGATACTGCAATAATATTTTATTGTGCACTGCCCTTTACATATTGATAACATTACAAATGTCTCTCATTACGACCGAGTCTCGCTTCGTTTACTGCAGCACAGTCCTGTCTGAAGAGCCTGGACAGACTCCAGTGTATGTGCACAACCCACCTGCCAGTTTTCTCACCCAAACCAGCTCCTGGCAGCACATCACCTGCACACTCATTCATCTTCAGTGGCTTTCAGTCAAGTTCAGCATCGCATCCAAGATCCTCCTCAACAAATCCCCCTCTCTGCTCGTCTGACCTCCTCCACCAACGCACTTTGTTCCAGAACTTACAGTCCACACAAATGGGTCTGCTCAACATTCCTCGCACGGATATGAAAACCTATGTTGAAAGTGTTGCAGCCCCCACACTCTGGAACTAATGTTTTGTCTTTTCCCCAAATCTCCAAAGCATGAAGTTTATGTCTGTCCCAGATAACTGCAACTACAAAAGTCTGATTGAAAACATTCCAAATCACCATCTGGCTGGATGCAGTAGGTAAGAAGTTTTAACAAAAATAATATTCTACTTTGTAAAAGTCCATATTTACTAATCTGTAAATATTGAATTCTTGGCCAGAATGAGTTTTGTCAAACTGACTGTGTTGGTGGCAGAGGAGTTGAGTTCTCTCAGAAACTTTTCCGTTCCAGCTCTGATTGATCTGCAGGCTCTGCAACCTTTCCTCCCCCAAGTAAATCAAATATAATCTAACTGTCACACACAACTAGATTATATATAGTGAGAGTGTATGAATCCGGTGCAGAGATACATTTACATCACCCCTTTCCTGCAAGTCAGTTGACGTATTTAAAGAATATTGCAAGAGCTTTCATGATGTTTTTATTCACGAAGATTCAACTTGTTGACCAAATTGGCTACAAAATTAAAAAATATAATACGTTTAATGAATTAATGAATTAAATAAATACCACTTCCTTTGTTCTCCAATGTTTCAACGAGGATCATTTACAGCTGAATCCAAACACCCAAATTTGCTTCAAATCATCTCACTGTAATGAAACAAAGATTTCTGACCATTTTAATCGTTACATTTGCTCATTTGTTTTCCATTTTCATTTAAATCAACACTTTTTGTTAAATGCCACTGAAACTGTTGGACCCGACTACATTTTGAATTCAAAAGTCCAAGCCCCTTTCTGCAGACTTCCCTCTCCGAACCTACGCCTCCAGAACACAGGAGCGCACAACGAACACGGATTCACAAACACTGCAACATCTGGAACTTTTCAGTACTATCTGGTGATGCTGAAGTTTTATGGATACTTTTTAATTTGGCAACTTGATGATGAAAAAAAACAAATACTCAAAGACATAAAGTTAATCTACTGTTCCAGTAGAAACGGGGCCACGATGTCATCACTTTGCAGCACTTTCTGTGCTGCCGATGTTCAGCCTTTTTCTTGGCAGTAGCTTTCCCATCTTTCGTTTGCGACCGACACCTGTTGTTGGCAAATTCTCCGCTGTAACATTGCTGCGAGCTCTGCCGTTGTCTTCTGAGCATGCAATTACAGCACAAAGAGGGTTACGTGCCCTTGATGGCAGTTTGATTGATGCATCATGATCTAATTAATTTCTTTAGGCCCTTCAATATGATTGGCTGGTCTTTTTACAGGCCTGTCTGCTCTACAGCTGACTGAGATTTTAAATTTTTATGACAATGCTTTAATTAATTGGTTATAATTGGGTTGTGAAGAGGATTTTAAACAATACAGTAAAATAATTATCCAGAATCTCCCACCCTACCTTTAAAGGTCCCATATTATACCCTATTTCTCCAAGTTAACCTAGTTCCCTGGTGTCCTAATGAACATGTCTGTGACATGAAGCACCACAGCAGTTCAATCACCCTGCCAAAACAGCCCTGTTCAGAATGCTCTGTTTAGCAGTATCTCTTTAGGTCCACCTTAAAAAAAGTAAAATGAATCTTAAGGGACAGGAAATGACATCAGCCACAGAGGCTACTGGGAGCTAACAGCAGTTAGCATTTGGAAAAGTGATCATTTGCAGGCTCTAGCAGGCACATTGCCATCATATATAACGTATTCACTGGACAGTTTGTGTAGGACTCTGTGCTGTACTGTGGAGCCAAGAATAGAACTTTTCGCAGACTTCCGCTTTTCAGATGCCGTTGCCGTCGCCAGCACTCTCGCCTGTTTTACAACAATTCCAGGAATTTAGCGCATTGTGACGTCCCAATGAGCGCGGATGTCAACATCATGTGTTTTATCTCCTGTACATAGATTGAGAAGGACCACAAAAACATGAGTGAGTCATCTTTTTTGACACGTTGCCCACTGATAGGACCTCCAGAGGATTTAAATGATTAAAAAGTTGATTTTGCATAATATGTCCCCTTTAAGGCTCAGGAGCAGCTACAACAGACCACATTTTTGAAAATGGCATCACATTCTCATCCCACGGAAGAGTGGTGGTGATCTTGCTGTTGTCCTGCTGTCCAATTTTTTTGACTCGTATGGACTCTCACAGTATTGAGTCAAGCACAGCTGTTTAGAGATAGTATGTACTTTGGATTCTACCTTATTCCAATATTATTTCACTGATGTGCGACTGTCTTTTTGAACATGACAATATTTAGATGAAATCTTCCCATGTATCTCGTTAGAAATCCATTTGTCTGCATCGTTGCACGTACTTTGACATCGCAGAGGGTTTTAAAGGCTCCACTTCAGTCAAAGTGTCAATTATCAAAAGCTATCGTTGCCGATCTTGACAGTCCGGGGTCTGAGTGACGCCTCACGCCGACCACTATCTGTCACATTTCTTGCTTTTCAAGGTGTGAATTTTCACACTTTATAGACTTAAAGAACACGATGCAAATACATTTCTTAATTTATTTCTTATTATTTAATATTTTATATATATTAATATATATATATATATATTTTTTTTATCTGATCTTAAATCTCATCTTAACTTTTTAAGATGAGATAATCCTTTATTTGTGCCACATGGGGAAATGTGCAGTGTTAAAGAATATTTGTTCTCTTCTGTAATTTTCCCTCTGTCTCAGCCATGCTTGCCCGCTGACTTGCTGCTTGGTTCTTACTGTAAAGGCTCAGACACAGAGAGGCAGGCTGTCATACTGTACAGCTGGCTGGACTCTCACACTCCGCGGAACATCAAAACAGCTTTCCTTTTTGTATTCCTGTCATTTTAAACAGAGCTTCACTAAGCCAATTCCCCCTGAAGAATGACCATCCATCGCCCCCTTTTTTTATCTGCCTCTTTGAAGTGCCGAGCTGTTGGGATAGACTTGAGCCCAGGAAGGGAGAAACAAATTGGAAGTTAATCCTTGTCTGACTGCCAGAGACGTCAGCTGGAAAAAGTCAGGTGCTGGTGCGATTTCTGCTATTCCTCTGTAGCTTTTGTCTGTGGCTTCACCATCATCACATTCTCCGAAGAGCAGATGTAGATCCCGAGGTCCCACCAACCCCAAACTGATTCAGGGAATTTTCATTCCTCCTGACTCATGGATGGTGATCTGAAAGGACCAGGTGTCCTCTATTATCAAACAGTTTGTCTGGTGTTCTGCGTTCAAAGCGGTGAGCGGGACCTTCCCATGCCGCTAACCGCTTGCACAACTTAAAAGGTAGAGCGGGAAAAGGCTTTGTTTCCCTTTGGATTCCGAGGTTCACTATCAGTTTCACGCTTGATCGAGGAAAAGGCGGATTGTCCTTTGCCACCTGGTTAGCAGGAAGGCTTCGTCTCACACACACAAGGACAATAGGCGTTTCATCTGCAATTCGTGCACATTAGAGCTGCGAAATTCAAATCATTGATAAAGTGTCATGTCACAAAATTCATAAAATTGTCCATCACAAGCTCCCAGAGCCCAAGATGAAACTGTAAAAGAGCTTGTTTTGTGTCACTACAATCATTTACAGTTCATGTGAAACAAAAGCAGGAACATCTCATATTAAATTGGAAAATGTCACATGGAGTTTGCATGTTCTCGTTCGGGGTTTAGGCAAATTGGACACTCTAAATTGTCCCCCACTTTTCGCCCCTTTGTCAGCTAGGACTGGTACCAGTGCCCCCTGCTACTCTCATGTGGAGGATAAAGCGGTAGAAGATAGATGGAGCGGAAACTGTTTCTTTCCTCAGTTGACAGATATACACAACATTATCAGTGGATAATTTTCTGAACACTGACTTCATTGACATGAGGTGTGTCAGAACACCACCATGGTGGCATTGTGGTTAGTAGTAGAGTTGTACGTCTCAAGACCATTTATACATGGTCTCGGTCTTGTCACAGCCTCGACGGTCTTTGGTCTCGGTCTTGTCTTGGTCTCGCTGTTTCAGATCGACATGGTGGTCAGGGGATTTGTAGCCCACAATATCTAGGACACACAACATAACGTTCTATATTTTGTTGTGATTTAGCCGTTGGCGCTCATCCATTCAATAGGCTATACCTCAGTGTATCGCTCACGTTAACTGTTAAGAACACAGATCCAGCATAGTAGTCAGTAGTAGTAGGTTAGCACTGTTGCTTCACAGCAAGAAGGTGATGGGATCGATTCCCGGTCTGGGACCTTTACATCAAAAAAGGTTAGAATGTTGATCACATTCGGTCAGTTTGGTCCCTTGTAGGGCTGGGCGATAGGGACCAAAAGTAATATCCCGATATATTCAGGCTGAATATTGATATATAGCCCAATATTTTTTCCGCAAAGTGAGAGCTGTGAAATTAAATGTTCAGTTAAAGTCAAAGCCAAATATGACATGTCACAAGTAGTTTTATTGAAACCGGCTATTTCAGTGAACAGTTGGAAAATCATGTGAATAAATAATAAACACAGGTTTCTTTACCTGGTTCATGAATAAATCCTCAGCTGTTCAAATAATAAAAAGTAAACTGTATAACAACAGGAGTACCTTTTTTAAAAATCAAAGCTCTGTACTATATCGAGGAACAAGGAACTATATCGATATACAGTATGTGATATGGTCTAATTCCATATCCCAGCTCTAGTCCCTTGTGGCGCTCAGTCAACCCTGCATCTGACCTCGACATTTTGTTGTGCAATTTCAATTGTATAATGACAATAAAAAATTATTTCCTTTCCTGGCTAAGACAGTGGACTACATATAAACAGCATCTTCTAAAAATGATTTCATTTGTCCCCTCATTAGGTAGAAACAGACACTTACAGTAAGGTACAATGTGTCAAATTTACCAAGATCTGTCAGAGAAGTTTCGTGTTGTTGCTGAATATCCCTCATCCCTCAGCCTTCCCTGTGTGCTGGAGTGTGTTGGAGAGCTGATGTAGCCTTCACTCATCATCCAAAATCAATAGATATTAGTTTGTCTCCATAGGGCTGACCTAGTTCCTCATATAAATATAAATGACTTATCCTGGGGTGATGGAAAAACAGCAGGAACCAATTGTCACCTGAGATCCAATCATTTTCACGAGATGTGAAACTTTAGAAGTGGTAAGAAGAATAAAAACAACTTATAAAATGACCTGGTTGGCATATTGTGTTGTTTTGCTGCAGGGTATTTTATGGCATGTGTCTTTGCTCGCTCACTGTACATATACATGTTTTAATTGGCTTTGTTTCAAATGTGGTGCTGGACTGTCAAAGTCTGCGCTGGTCTTAAATCGATGTGTTGTCCTGAGGACAGGCTGGATTTCTGTCCAGGTCTTAACCTTCTGCCACCTGCATTGGATCAATGTACATGACTGTGGCCCCTGAAAGACAGACTGCCAATACTGGATTGTTCACAAAACCACCTGCAGCCTTCAAAACCTTTAACTATCTTATGAGGTGGTGGAGATTTGGAATTGAATGCTGGTTTTCCTACGTGTTCCCAGCCTCTTCCCCATCGAGGATGGACGGACAGATGGATGTTGTTATCCATTCAGTTTACCAACTATAATTGCTAATTGAATTGACAAATTTAATCATATTTTTCATGATGTTATTATGCACTCAACAAAAATATAAACCCACAAAAAAAAACTTACGTAACGTACTTACTAACGTAGTTATTGTTATGTGACAAAACAGAGTAACTGTCAAAAAACAACAGTCCAACTTACTATCAATTAAGTGGCGTTAATTTGCGAGCATTAGGATCAATTTCAAAACAAAAGTCCTGGAGTAATGGCAGGAAGAACACAATGGGGGTCGATGATCCAAGTTCACAAATTTCAATAACGTGTGTGTCCACCATTAGCCTCACGCAGAGCGGTACACCGGCGACCATCACTCCTTCAAGGGACAACGGAGACGGCAAGGGCTGCGATTGGTCCTCAGGACAGGCCGTGATAACGATGCTCTGTGCCGGCCACTGTGCGCACCGAGCGTCCACAGAGGCGGAGCTGATCGCTGACGACAGCATCGCTAAAATGGCCAATTCTCGCCTCTAATTATCTTAAAACTGCGTTCCGTGACACAGAAAAGTGAGAAACGGCCACTGTTTCATTTTACTCTTTGGAAGCCTCCATTTTCTTGTCTTTGAAGCAGCGGGAAAATCTATTCAGTGTATGAACTTACGGTGTGCGATGAATGCATTTAAAGGAAAACAAATCAATGCTCTCACGGGGGATAAAGACTGCTGAACGTCTTTCATATTATGAGACAGCATATGTGGAGACTGTGATCGCTCCAGAGACGCTGAAAAGATGTGGAAATTGATGCTGTTTTGTGGTGGTTCAGTGTGTGAATACGCTGTATGTCAGCTGATGATCTGTATGTGTGATCTGAATATGAAGGCTTGAAAGCATAGCTACTGGCAAATATTCAGGGTCCTATGTGCCATCATGCAGCAAGGTCATTTTTTTCTTCTGTTCTTTTTTCTTTTTTTTTTTACAAAAAAAAAGAGCATGTTCATTCAAATCATTGTACTGTAGGAGCTCAGTGGCAAAACTTTGCTGCAGATGACCTCTATTACACCCCCATTCTTTATCCTACTATCTTTGCATTGTGTTTGTTACCTTCAAGCAACACTAAAAAGCAGCACACTGCAGATGACATGACAGCTTGATAATAATAAATATGACAACTGAGCTACAGTGCTGGAGTTATAGCTGGTCCCACTCTAAAAAGCCTTGTCTCCGAGAAAACTTTTCTGCAAATCATGAACGATGTTGTATTTGGACCTCACACTGTGTGATGTCTGTCAGGTCTCCAAATGTAATGTAATGCTCCATATGTGTCAACTCTCTTTCTTTTCTTTCTTTTTTAATTGCCATAGTTCACAGGTACTTGAGGCAATATTCTGAAGGAAACAGCGGTGGCCTGTAATCTGAGAGAGATGGTTACCAAGTTGCAAACAACAGTTCAAGACCAGGTTAAGCACAAACAGTGTGTTTTTACAGTTTTTTTTGACGAAAATACTGACATGAGACTGAGAAACACACTCTGTCTATCAATGTCTGCACACTCACTCGGCTCCTTCTCTCCTTCTCTTCTTTACCTCTCTAGTTCGCTTCTTCCTCTGGCAGTTAAACAATATAACGTTCATGTGCCATTCAAACTGTGTAGTCGATCTTTTGCTAAAACAAGTGCACTAAGAAATACAGTCACACCAAGATACGTATTTATATGTTGTGTCTGTGGAAAAACATGTATAATTTAATTTTATACTCAGGTGACAAGATGACACAAATCAAATTTAACACTAACCGACTGACGCACATGAAATCATAGAGTCCTTCAGTTCCCTGGGAGGATCTTTTTTTTTTTTCTTTTTTTTATCCAATAATTTGATTTAGTAGTTTCCAGATTAGTCGTGGTTCGGATTCTTGCTTTTGCAGCAAGAAGACCGGGGTTTAAGACCCACTCGGAACAAGAGTCTTTCTGCATGGAGTTTGCATGTTCTCCCCGTGTGTGCGTGGCTTTTCTCCGGGTTCTCCAGTTTCCTCCAACAGTCCAAAAACATGCAGATTTCGGGATTAGGCAAATTGGACACTCTAAACTGACTGTAGGCTTGAATGTGAGAATGAAAGGTTGTTTGTCTCTCTATAACAAAAAAAAAGTGAAATATCTAAATGTCTTCTTAAAATGTGCATGTTTTATGTGGTTTGGTATATTGCTAAAAGCAAAATGTGACAAACTGAAACAGAAATACTGATAAAAACGCTACAGAACTGTTCTCATTTTAAGGTGGAAAGCTTTCCCTGATTCCCCTTAATAATTAATAATATAAGCATTCCATGTTCCACTGTTATCTTTTATTTTGTGTGTATGAGTGTCCTTGACATCCGACAGAACAAGTATTCTTCACCTCTTGTATAATCGGGAGAGGACTGACGCCACCTTTTGACCTGTATTGATTTTGCATGACCTTATAATCGAACAGTAAAGGCAGAGGTGCCTTAAGGTCTGTGGAACGTAATGAGTTCCTCCCCAAGAAGCTGTGAGAGTTTTCCCGAAAAGAAAATGAACGGTGAAACAGCGGAGATGAAGCTAAAGGTTAAATGTTTTTAAGTGATTAGTTAGAGGCATTCTTTGAGTGCAGTCTTGGAAAAAAAAAAAGACAGTAAAAAAGAGGCTTAGCTCTGAGTCACACTCTCACTGTGCCAAAAGCAGATAAGCAGCTCGCTGTATGCAAATTAGTTTGTTTTTATTGCTAATGATCACTAATTAATTGATCTGACATGTCTGAACTTGTGCATTAGTCACATATTTCAATTATTATGTAGTTCGAAAATTAAAAAGGAACAAGGAAGTAGTAGAAATAGAATTTTCATTGGACGTTTAAATGAGGCCCTGAACACATTAACCCTCAAAGTAACATCATGTGACTATTTTTTTCAGAATTAGAATCATTTGCGATTGTTCACTGACATCTGCTACAGCAGAGAGACGTATCCTGGACGTCTGCTCTTACACAGTGTAGCTGGAGTTTAGGTGCAGTAATTGTTACAGACTCCCTTTCCCTTGTCTTTAACCTAAAGTGTCTCTCTGGGACTGTTCTCAATTACGCGTCGCTCATTTTGTCAGCGAGTGTGTGTGAAAGTGGATACTTGCTGAAATGGTCTAATTAAATAGAAGAGAGTTTGACAGTTTGTCAAGCACCGCTCTCATTTGTGGAACACAGCGTCTCTCTCTCCCTCTCTCTTTCAGCCCACAAATATTTGTGCTGCATGACTATGAACATTTTATACATATATATATATGTGTGTGTGTATATATGTAAATGTATATATATATATATACAGTGGTATGCAAATATTTGGGCACCCCTGTAAATTTTCATGATTTTCTTTTATAAATCATTGGTTGTTTGGATAAGAAATTTCCGTTAAAAATATCATATAAGAGACAAACAGTGATATTTGACAAGTAAAGTTTATATGATTTACAGAAAGTGTGCAAGGATTATTTAAAAAGGCTATTTAAGGAGGCCAATTGTAAGTGTTTCTCCTCTTTGCATCTTCTCTGAAGAGTGGCAACATGGGAGCCTCAAAACAACTCCCACAGGCACAGTTCAAGTTAAGGGCCGAAGTGGCAGACCAAGAAATATCTCAGATAAGCAGAGGCAAAGATGGTGAGAACAGTCACAGTCAACCCACAGACCAGCTCCAAAGACCTACAACATCATCTTGCTGCAGATGGTGTCACTGTGCAACGTTTAACTATTCAGCACACTTTACACAAGGAGATGCTGCATGGAAGAGTAATGCAGAAAAAGCCCTTTCTCTGCACCCGCCACAAACAGAGTCGCTTGAGGTATGCTAAAGCACATTTGGACAAGCCAGCTTCATTTTGGAATAAGGTGCTGTGGAAACTGCACTGATGAAACTAAAATAGAATTATTTGGGCAAAGCAAGGGGCGTTATGCATGGCGGAAAAAGAACACAGCATTCCAAGAAAAACACTTGCTACCTACAGTAAAATGTGGTGGTGGTTCCATCATGCTGTGTGGCTGTGTGGCCAGTGCAGGGACTGGGAATCTTGTAAAAGTTAGGGTCACATGGATTCCACTCAATATCAGCAGATTCTGGAGAACAATGTCCAGGAATCGGTGACTGAACTGGAGATGTTTTGTAAAGAAGAATGGTCCAAAATACCTTCCGCCAGAATCCAGACTCTAATTGGAAGCTACAGGACGCGTTAAGAGGCTGTTATTTCTGCCTAAATTTATGCACATGCCTAATTTTGTTCAAATAATTCTTGAAGACTTTCTGTAAATCATTTAAACTTTATTTCACTTCTCAAATATCACTGTGTTTGTCTCCTCTATGATATATTTAACTGAACTGTTTTATCCAAACAACCAAAGGAAAATCATGAAAATGTGCAGGGGTGCCCAAACCTTTGCAAACCACTGTTTTTCACCTATACAATTTTCTGTTTTTTTCCATTAAACGTCACACTTTTCATCAAAAGAGTTGCAAAATGAATAGAAAATATAGTCAGGACATTGACAAGATTACAAATAATGATTTTTATTCAAAATAATAATTGTGCCCTTCAAACTTTGCTTTCGTCGAAGAACCAGAAAAAGCAGTGTTTTTCAGCTGTGCTCAAATAATTGCAAGTGTTTTCCAATCATCCAATAGCCTTCTAACGCGATTAACAAACACAATGTACCATTAGAACACTGGAGAGATGGTTGCTGGAAATGGGTTTGTTTGCCACATTAGAGGTTATTTCTGATTCATTTAATGTTATACTCATTGAAAATAAGTGATTTTCCTTATAGTTATAGGTGTTCCAACTACCAGGCGCCATGATGAAGTGAAATTTAAATTTTGAAGTTGGACTGGAAGTGTTTAAAGTAAGAAAAGTACATTGTGCTTTGTTGTTGTTTTTTTGTTTGTCCTATGCAGCATCCTTCATTTATGACATTGTGAGTATCTGTGCCAGACGCTGCGGAGGATGATGCTGATGAGCACACTCCTCCGGAGGGCAATATACTGTATATATATATATATATATATTCTATGCATTGTTGAGATGAAGCAGGACTTGTTGGGTTGCACTGGGACATATGGAGAGTGGAAATGACGGGGGGAGGAGAAGAGAGATTTGAAGGAAATAGAACAAAAAACCAGCAACATCATGAGAGCAATAGAATTGACAACAATATTGTGAACTGTGTGTGTGTGCGTGCGTGCGTGCGTGTGTGTGTGCTGTTATTAAACCATAACAGACACTGTCTATACTACAGCTATTTGTGGCCCGTGCTATATTGCTTTTTCTAATTTATTGTTGTCACGTCTTTAGTTCAGTGTTGCATGGCTTGTGTGTTAATAGTATAAACAATTTTTTAGCAGGCCATAACATAACATCACATTTTTGTTTTTGTTTATCAAATATGTTGTTGCCCTGGGGCCACTGCATATTTAATGTAGGTCTGTGTTATGTCCACCACTTTCTATTATTTCATTCAGGCAGAGCAGAAATACATTCACCAGTGATTGACCTCGAATTTAATTGATTTCAGCCGGAGTTTGTTTTTTTGGGGTTGTTATTTTTTTTTTTGTTGGTAACTTGACTTTTTATTGAAGATGCACATGGGAAAAATGTACAGAACATAACACAAAATAATATTCTCTATGCATCATATTTATAAATAGAAGAAAAAGACAAAAACAAAGTTGTAATAAAAAATAAATAATAATAGTAATAAAAAAACTCACACACACAAAAAAAGGCCTATGAAGAGAAGAGTACATTTTATATTGGCTCCCTGATGTCCCTGCTGATGGGACACTGGGTGGTTCTCATGCAGCACTGAAGACAGGGCTGAGATCCCAGAAACAACTCATGACCTGATAGTACAAAGGACAATCTTTGGTTTTGAGTTAAACGTGACCAAAAAATACACTAAATGGACCAAAGTATTTGGACGCCTGACCATTACACCACCAGGGACTGTCATGACATATTTAAATACATACAGGTTCCCCTTTTTGCAGCTATAACAGTTTCCACTCCTCTTGGAAGACTTTCCTCTGGAAGATTTTTTAGGTGTTTCTCTGAGAATGTGTCTATTCATTCTTCAGAGCATTGATGAGGATAGACACTGATGTTGGACGAGAAGGTCTGGCTCACAATCTCTGTTCCAGTTCATCCCAAAGGTGCTCAATGGGGTTGAGGTTAGGGTTCTGTGCCAGTTAAGTTCTTCCAAATTCAGCCTCTAACGCAAAGTCTAACCATGTCTTTATAGACATTAAGATTGTCCTTCATTGGAGATAAGGGTGTGACCAAAACTCACACACACAAAAAAGGCCTATGAAGAGAAGAATACATTTTATATTGTATATGTTGTTACATTCTTTCCTTATATTTTAGCCATTTTTCCCAGCCCATGTCAAACTTTTCTTCTTTTATACATGGTGAGTTTCTCCATGATCACCAGATTCTCAATGATATTAGTCTTTCCAGCCACCAGCAAAATGTTGTGTGTTCAGTGGTGAAGCAGGTCGTCTTCCAACCTGGTTGGGGATTCTAAACTCAGCTCCTCTAACCCTAACCCTCCTCGTGTCCTAAATATTTAACCCACTCGTCCTCTTGGACGGTCATGTGTCTCCTCCAAGCTCAGGTGCAGGCCTGGGATTCTGAGTGTTCTGTGCAGTATCTGTTCTTAGGACTGTGCACTCTTCTGGACAGACATCTCAGTTGTTGTTGCAGAATCAGAATCAGTCCACTCAAATCAAATTTTGTCTCAAAGACAGTTTGTCTCACGGGGCTTCACAGGGTTGGTTACATACTCTGTCCTTGGACCCCATCGGCCAGGGTAAGGAAAAACTACCAGGAACAAAAAACCATTGTAACAGGGCAAAAGAAAGTGGTAGAAACCTTAGGGAGAAGCACGGGTGAGGGTTCCACTCCCAGAACAGACAGACGTGCAGTAGATGTTACTCAAAATATACAACACACAATTACAAAAAAAAATGGAGAGTTAAAAGTCTTTAAGTGCCAGGATCCATCTGGATCACTTGATTTGTCGCGACAATCGCATTTACAGGACAGTTCATGAAAATCCATTTTCTACCGCTTCATCCACCACAGGATCTCAGCAGCTCGCCAGTCCATCGCATGAAGGAAATGATTGAGTGTGTGTATTTTGGGATATCTCCACCGGTCCAACTCTGGAACTTCCGGTCTGAACCGGTGTAGTGTGAAAATTGAAGATAGTGTTACTGACCCTTGTCGTTCTTTTCCGACATTGGATTGAATAGAAAGCGAAACTAAACTTTCACAGGTCACAAATTGTGTCCGATCTTCACAAAACTTGACGTACATGATCCTTGGACCAAGCCTCACAAAAGAAAATAAACAGAAGGATTTTTGATTTTCGGAAGTATTTGACCGTCACAGCCAGACAGAATTGGCGACTTAGCCGCCAATCAGGAAGTTGGCTCATATATCAGGAATGATGGAACAAGTTGCATCCGGGGTGGGAAGGGTCCTTCAGGGTGTTGGCTGCCCTGCCCAGGCAGCGAGAGCTAAAGATGTCATTCAGGGAGGGCAGAGGGCAGCCGGTGATTATTTTGGGCAGTCTTCTGCTGTTTATCAAAAACCACCATATCAGGTTGATTAGCCATCACTATTCTGTCTGTCTGGTTGTGGAAGACCCACATGATCTTAGCTCTGTTGTTCTCCCACCACCTCGTTTCCACTTGCTTCCCAGCCAGCCTCTTACTCCCTGCTGTGAAGTGCTGCACAGGTCTCAGGGGCATCATTAAAAAGCCGACACCGAGTGTCTTCCCCTGTTGTGGTAGTCTGGACTGTAGTCTTTATCGATCTCGTTCCTGTGTGGTGATTAAAGCGCGAGAGACAACAGTGCAGTAGCTGTGTCCACATGAAGGTCATGAAATCCAGTCTAAAATGGCTCACATTGTAGCTGCAGTAGACACAGTGAAACACAGTGACTTTCTTGTTGCTGTATTTGAAAAATGACAAATTTGACGTGAACATGAGAAAAAGACTCTTTCCAACACTCTTCCCATTAACAGGATTAAGGCCACTATAGGTTGGAGTGGGTTTGGTAATTGTTTCTGAGGGAGCAAACCACTCGATTCATTAACAAGAAATATAGGTAACACTTTACAATAAGGGTCCAAAAAGCATTCGGTAATGCTTGACTATGGTTAACTAATGCTTATGAGGCACTTATTAAGGGTTAGGCCAGGTTACTAATGTTAAGTAATACCTTACATAAGGTTTGGTACGGGTTACCTGACATACACAGCACAGGATTAGTAAACGACTAATTAAGACCTAAATTAATTGTTTATCAATGCTCATCCAGGTAACATGTACACCATATAGCGAGTAGATGCACTAGTTACTTAATGCTTATTCACTTCAAATAAACACCATTAGTAAATGATTATTAGAGACATTATTAACGGCTCACTAATATATTAACTAATGTGTTAACTAATGCTGAGTACTGCATACGCAATCATAACTAATTACAATATTGGACTTTTATTAATGCTTAGTTTATTAACTAACTGAGAAGTAATCATTAATTAACTGCTTATTAATGCATTAACTATGTTAAGTAATACATAATAATGATTTTTAATATATTATTAAACAGATAATTGCTGATTAATAATATACTAACGTTGATTAAGGGACCCTTAATGTAAAGTGTTTCCGAAATATAATTAGGGAAGTCCTGCATAAAATAAATACATATGAAATTGTGTTGTCGTGGGAAAAGTGACGTAGATTATGTCCCAACTACAACAACTATGTAGAAAACAATTATCAAACATCAAGCAGGTTCACAACATGCAGAATGGCAGACATGAAATGTGTAATCTGCATACATGGGTTTATCTAAACTTTCCTTATTGGTTGCATCTGTGAGTGAAAACAGGAATCAAACAGATTGCAGTTATTTGATCACGATTAGGGCCTTGTAAGTCTGTAATGCTTAGTACAAAAACACATTGGCCTCAGGCTGCTACTCGGTGCCCTATTGTTGGCAACATTTTTATTTTATTTTTCAGTATGGTTATATTTTGCAACCCCGCAGGCAAAGTAAAGACGCTGTAAACAGCGCATGCATAATCACCTTTGAAGTTGATTTAGAAAAACAACACAGCGAGAGATGTTGTCGCTGGTTTTGTCGTAATCACTTTAATTTCATTATTCACCTTCAATCTGCTCCAAACTCCAAAAATGAATATTCCTCTTTAGTCGCTAAAAGCTCTCTTGTGTTCACTCAGTGTCTGTTTTCTCTGTGATGCTGAGCAATTAGTCGAGCTTTTCCTCTGAAAACTGCCTGCTGTGGATTAAAGTGACACTTTAGTGAAGCAAAACAGAAAGGTTATACGCTCGGCTGCAGAACATGAGCTCAAACATGTTGGCTTCTGTTGTGTTTGTAGTCTGTAATTGTATTTACCTATTTATTTTTTTCACATCTACACATTTGATAAATTGCTCTTTTAAAGGTCTTATATTATACACTATTTCTCCAAGTTAACCTAGTTCCCTGGTGTCCTAATGAACATGTCTGTGACATGCTTTGGTCAAAATACCTGAAGGATGAAGCACCACAGCAGTTCAATCACGCTGCTAAAGCAGCCCCGTTCAGAACGCTCTGTTTTGAGTGCCTGTCTCTTTAAATGCAAATGAGACACAGGAAACGATCTCAGCATCGCTGAGGCTGTGGCAGCTAACAGCAGTTAGCATTTGGAAAAGCCATCATTTGCCGACTCTAGCCGGCTCATTGCCATCATATATATAAAGTATCCACTGGACACGTGAATCCTCTGAGGCTGGAAGTTTGTGTAGAACTCTGTGCTGCAGGATACTATTGCCCTCGCCTGCACTCTCGCGTTTTTTAGGGACAAAGCGTAGCTCCGCGAGACAACAATTCCAGGAATTTAGCGCATTGTGACGTAGCAATGAGTGAGGAAGTCAACATCGTGTGTTTTATCTCCTGTACTTAGACTGAGGTGGACCACAAAAACATGAGTGAGTCATCTTTGTCCACACTTTGCCTACTCATAGGGCCTCCAGAGTCTCAAATATAACTATTAAAATGAAGTAGCCAATTGTGCATAATATGTCCAATTTAAATAGAAAGTTTTTTTTTCTATAATGAGAGTTTCACTTACCTGGCACGGATAATGGATGTTTTGAGTTGTTTTCCATTACTTTAGTATAGGGATGTGAATATTTGGGTGTCTCACAATTCGATTCTGATTCTTAGGGTCACGATTCGATTCAAAATCGATTCTCGATTGAACCGATTCTCAATTCATACGAATCTCAATTCAAACGATTCTCGATTCAAAAATTGATACCTTAACATAGTGTGTTGATACTTTAACATAGTGCCTTAACATAGTGTGTTAATGCAAAGTATGGCATCAAAACAATACAGTTTGTATAAGATAATGTGATTTTTAAATACATTTATCACACAAAGGCAAACTTAAGACAAAAGTTAACATTTAATTATTCAAAACACCAAAACTTACTTGCATAAATAAAAGCTTAGGCCAGCTGCCTTTTTCTTCTTTTATAAAACTGTACACACATAACACAAACTTGTGTTTTGTGTGGTTTTTCAAAATATAAACTAAAAAAAATATAGTTTTTTTGATGTTTATGAATCTATTCAGAATTGTGGATGATTAGAATTGTGATTCTTATGTGAATCATTTTTTTCCCCCCACCCCTACTACAGTAATTTCTCAACGGGGAGCGTAGTTGTCGTAACACGGCTGCGTGAAACTGTCGTTTTATATGTGACACAAACACAGACTAGTGATGAGCAAAGCAGTTGTTTGCATGATCGGAGAACAGACTCAGTCACTGCACTGAAATACGCACTGAAATTGTGATGTCTCTAAATACACCTCCTGTGTGTATAGACTCCTGTGTTAAATGTTGAGATGAATACATTTCCTTGCCAAATGGTGGAAATGAACGCATGTTTACAGGATGTTTAAGTCTTTTTAACTGAACTACAGTTCGGCTTGATTGTCGAGTTGAACGTCGCGCTCATTACTATTCCAGTGACGACAATCTTTGACCAATCAGTGGTCTGTCGACTGATTGGAGCAGATACGAAAAAAAAGTACCAGGTACTATACCCAAATGGAACTGTATAGTGAGAAAAGCTCCATAATGTAACCTGATGCATTCAATTCAATGATGCAGTTGCAGTCTTTAGTTACTCAAACAGTGAATTTAAAGGTTTAATGACGTGATTCCATTTAAAGATTGCCTCATGGGAACGATTGTTACAAAGACATATATTTATCTCTTTTCAGATTGTTTAAAATCTTCACTAAATATAAAAGTCATTAACTTGATGAATGCAAGGCCATGTTTTAGATCATCCTTTTAATCATTGTCAGAACGTCACCAGTAATAAACCCAGTGTGAATCACACGGGATGTCGCGCGTTTAGGAGCTGTGGGTCTGAGAGCAGTGAGTTGGAGAGGTTTGTTTGCCGTGACAAAAAAAAAAAAAGATGAGAAAAAGGTGTGGCATGTGGACAGTGTTCAAGACCATCTCTTTATTCCACCGTTTGACCCTGATGTGCTCAGGAGGAATTCAATGTCTGAAAGAAAAGTGGGATTAGAAAAGGCCGCCAAAGCAGGTGGCTGGATTGTAAATAGAGACGATCGCACTCTGTTGGCTCAGTGCTTCGACGCTCTGATAACATTTTTCCTGCAGCTGCAGTATCAGGGCTTTGATGTAATCATGGTGGGGTTTTTTTTTTCAAAGAGCCCAATAGTATGAGCAGATGCTCTTTGATGCTATTTGAACACTTGAACTCTTGTCAACACTGCCCCGCCGTACAGTGGACAGCTTGAAAAGGATGAAAGTTTTCCTTCTCCGCCCTGTCAAAAACCGGAGCGCCCACATTACCCACAGTGCATCCCGACAGGAGACAGTTCGTTTAAAGCTTTTCAGTGACTGAGATCAATTTGAATTCAGGGATTTCTGATTGCACCTTATTGGCAAATTCCGTCGTTGGTTCTTGTTTGATTATGTTTTGACAGACAAATTATATCACATATTTTCCTTCCTGGGCCACAGGGTTGGTGTAGTGGTTTGCACTCTTGACTTTGCAGCAAGAAGGGGTTCACTTTCTGCATGGAGTTTGCATCTTCCAGGTTCTCCGGCTTCCTCCCACAGTCCAAAATCATGTAATATGGGGATTAGGTTAATTGGACATTCTAAACTGATCATAGGTGTGAGAGTGGGTGGTTGTTTGTCTATATGTGGCCCTGCGATTGGACCGGAAAACTGTCCAAGGTGTACCCCACCTTTCGCCCCATGTCAGCTGCAATTGGCACAACACCCCCCCCCCCCCACGACCCGGATAGATGGATTTTCCTTCCTATATACATATTCTGTTATGCTTTTACCCTGTCTCTCTGTACACAGGACAAATACAAATCCTTGAATCTTTGAAATCTACTTAGTTGGTTTCACTAAAACATTACGGGTTAAATGGACCGCTCTGTTAAATGTACCTCTTGCAAAGGATTTCACGCTCTGTAAAGTGAGCATGTTATTTGTTGTGTGCTCAATTAGACTGAGCTGTAATAGGCAAACATTGCCTAATGTAGCTACCAAGCCACTTCACACCAGACTATTCTCATATTAGGCCCTAAGCAATGCTTACTTTAGAGCATGGTTCTCACACTGTGGTACGTGTACCACCAGTGGTACGTATGAGCTTCCTCTGCTGGTACTTGGTCAGAAATACTGTTCTACTGCATATACCAGGGTATGTGATTGGAAGTGGAGCCGAGGTGTTTTGAGTGGAGTGTGTAGAAAATTATAATAATAATAATAATACATTAAAGGCGCCATTTGTGGCCCAAAAACAGTTACTACACTAAAATTCAAAATACCAAAGTCTTTTAGGTTTCGTTTTCTCCGCCATTGTAGCTCAGACATAACTGGAAACCCATGGTTACTCAGCAGCTGAGACTCTACTGACTGGAATGATTGATATGACGGCCAGTTGCTTTAGATTTATTACATAATGCACCTTTAAATGATGATAATTAGAGTCATTTTTCACTCCTTCTTAATCTAACTTCACTATACCAGTGTGTGAAGTAAATGTGAGGAAGAGGAGGATGATGAGAGAGCAAAAGACCTTATTGGGAATAAATCTGCCTCGTGTGAACAGTTCGTAGCTGACTTTGCTCGGCCTGTTTACACCACTGTATTTTTTTTTAACGGTACAGATAATGATGTTACTTCGACTTAAGGGCTCAATATTTTCTCAGGTGGTTTGAGAGAACCGCTGGTTTAGAGCCTCAAAAGCTTTTAATAACCTCAAATGAACTCCACAAGATCTGGAAGTAGACCCCCCCCCCCCCCCCCCATGTCAACTTGAAAACAAATTACATTTGTTTGATGTGAAAATATACTATTTAAAAACTCCATGGATATTCATTTTATGTGTATCTCGTCAGTCATGTATAAAAATGTTTTTTACCTCATTTATTTAAAAGGGGCAGTGTACATTGATTACCATTTCAAATTATCCCTAACATGTAAATGTACCAGAGTTAGCAGTTGAGCTCATTATGCAACACAACACAATACAGGTGTTACAATGCTATGTCTTATCAAGAAGCAGCATGAAGATATGGTAGGCTGGTTATTCATGATTGCAAGTTTGGTTAATTTTAATCCATCTTTTAGGTTTAACTGTAGCTTGTTCTGTCGCTAATCAGTTTCTTATTTGACAGAATAGTTTAAAAAAAAAACAGTACCTTTCTTATGTCTGAGGGGAAAATGTGAAGAAAAGGTTGAATACTGCCTGCACTGAATTATCTCCTATGGGTTTTTAATGAGTTGCTAAGTGGGCACATTCAGGACATTTAGATTTCGCAGAAGTTCAGGAGAGCAGGGGCTGACGATTTATCTGCAAGAGTTCAGTCTGCTGCTAGAAAAAAAAGTGATGAAAAAACGACATACATTTACTCAGAGCTGACTGAGTACATTGGCTGCCACAGAATTAATTCAGTCTCTGGCTGAAGCAGATAATGCACGTGCACACATTTTGCTCTCAGGCACAACAGAAGCCAAGATACTGGTTCACAGACTTGAGAGTGAATGAGAGAAAGAAGTCACTCGGCTGCTGCTGCTGAAACCGTGTGTGAGGTCCGGCTGTTCGCATGCTTGTGGTTCATTATGAAACAGAGGCAGGATAAATCAGAATATAGTAGTCCACCACAGTCCAGATCAGAGGTTCTTTACAGAGCCAGTATTTAATTGAGATTAATTGAAACGTTGAAATGTTGTTCCCCCTCAAATAAGCATTGAGGCTGAGAGAGGTCACAGAAAGGGCTGAGAGAGTGACATGGAGATGGCGTCCCATAGCTACTGTCCTTTGCTCCCCCACCACCATCACTGCTACTCTACCATCTGTCCTGTCCAGAGGTGGAAAGAGTGCTGAAATATTCTACTAAGTACCACTATTTCCATGACATTTTACTTAAAGGTGCATTATGTAATAACTCTATAAGCAACTGGCCCTAAAATCCTCCTAATATGTCACAGAGACTCGGGGATATTGTTCATATAACAAACTGAACTCACCAACAACAACAGTACAGCCAAAATATTTGCATTAAAAAAGAAATATTTTGCAGACTGCAAATCATGTTTATGTTTTGAAATCATGTTTTGGCATGTGGCGCCACATACCGCCGTCTACCAATCATTGCAGTCAGTAGAGTCTCAGCTGCCGAGCAACCACGGGTTGCCAGTTATGTCTGAAAACGAAACCTAAAAGACCTCGGTATTTTGAATTTGAATGTAGTAACCGTTTTTGGCCACATTCTTACATATGGCACCTTTAAGTACAGTGGTATGCAAAAGTTTGGGCACCCCTGTAAATGTTCATGATTTGCCTTTATTAATCATTGGTTGTTTGGATGAGAAATTTCAGTTAAATATATCATATAGGAGATAAAGTGAAAAAGTATACAGTGATATTTGAGAAGTGAAACAAAGTTTATATGATTTGCAGAAAGTGTGCAATAATTATTTAAACAAAATTAGGCATGCCCATAAGTTTAGGCACCACAAAAGAAACATTTTGTGCATCCTCCTTTTGCAGAAATAACAGCCTCTAAACGCTTCCTATAGCACCGTGCCTGCCTGGAAGTGACGTAATGAGCACATCATGTCTCAGAAGCGCAGCTCCCCCTCTGGAACGGTGGATGCACTGCCACTCATTGTTTTAACAATGTTTAAAAATGGCTTCGTCACGAATCCCGGATGCAGTCCCTTTTACACCTTTTAGATGGACCCAGAGTCAGAAGACACTGTCGCTCGTGAAACACCGCCGCAACGGACGTTCTTCTTCTTCTGTGTTTCAATGAACGCAATTGGATGATCTGCTGTTCAGGAGACGGTTATCCTCATGTCACAATTCCAGGCTTTTTCAGAGCGCTTGCAGAGCCTGAGAATACAATAAAACCCAGCGTTCTCAGCAGTGACTGAACTGTTTGTTATAAAACTTTCGGGCTTCATAAACGAAGTAATGATGCAGATACACACCAAAAAACAGTGTTAATTGGAACCTCCGTTCTATGGGAGCTTTAAGGCTGAAGCACCACATCAGTTCAATCACCCTGCCAAAACAGCCCTGTTCAGAACACTCGGTTTTGAGTGTCTCTTCCTGTGTCTCATTACAGACTACGTCAGTGTCACTGAGAATCCACTGACTATATCCACTGGATACGTAAATCCTCTGAGGCTGGAAGTTTGTGTAGAACTCTGTGCTGCACCGTGCAGCCATGAACAGAACACTTTGCGGACTTCCGCTCTTTCGGATACGTGTGGAGTGGAGCTCCACGAGACTCATTGTGACGTAGCAATGACACAAAAGTCAACATTGCGTGTTTTATCTCCTGTACTTAGACTGAGGTGGACCACAAAACATGCGAGTCATCTTTTTTAAAACTTTGCCAACTCTCCAGAGTCCCACATATATAGTATTAAAATGATTAAAAGGTTGATTTTGCATAATACGTCTCCTTTAAATTGACTCTGGCACGCAGACGATAAACTGTGCCTGAACAGGAGACAGAAGTTCTGCATTTTGCAGTCTGCCCACACAAACCCTGCTGACCAAATATTCTCCAGGCATGTAGGCAGACCATCTATCTGCATTCCTGATGTGCTCTGGGCTCTGCAGAAACAAGAGTTTCATCACATGAACTCTGTGAAAGACGACTTTCTCAAAGAAACGCTTCAGACTGCTTCATTAGAAGGAAAGAAAAAGTTTATTTTGAAAAAGAAAAAAAAACACCCTGGCAATAAATAAGTCCAACGTGGAGAACGAACGTCTGGCATGCAGCACATGTGACATTTTTATATTATAATAAGTGAAATTGTAATTTTTTTTCTTTGAGCAGAGAGCTTAATTGAAGGATGAAAACCAGTCTCAGACTCATGCAGAGTTAACATAAATCACCGCACTAACAGCTTTTCCAGTGTCTTTTCATATCACAGAGTATTTTGGCTCTTGAATTTTTTAAAACTCTAAAGTTTAAGCCTGGAGGCTTCACGTCAGTCTTGTGTGTCAGCTGTGTCTTCAGCAAAGGAAAACATACATAAATGTCTGTATATTCAGTCTTGTCACTGCATGGTGTTTGCCTTGTCTGCTCTTATGTTTTATGTGGTTTTGTTGATCCAATAAGGCTTTTTTTTTAGTGGATTGCAATGCAGATGCTTGCATTTCCTCTTACTTCTGATATTTGCGGGCACTGCATGGTGTATAATTATCTTGAAAATTTACGTTTTCTGTCATGCACAACCCTTATTATTATTATGGCACAAATTCAATTATGAACTTAGGAAGTTCTAATTCTACAAAAGACCATTTTGTTCAGTTGTATACAAATGTCTGTAGCAGAGTGGGTGAATATTATACCATGTAGGTATTATTTCTACATTATCAGCTAACTTGATGAATTAATATGTAATAATAATAATAATAGATATGTAATTATTATGTGTAAAAACAACAACATAAAGATGCCTTATTTTTTATACTCAAAAAAGTAGTCAAAATTACACACATATGCATTTATCAGTTTGTTTTTTATTTGGCTTTAAAAGACGATTTACATATGACCCCTTTATGCCGTTGAACCTTTTAAAGTATAACTAACATTTTGTGCTTTTATTTTGTTATTTTACAACAAAAGATTTGATAAACCAGGATTGCAAGAGAAATACTCTCTCATGAAGTTTAAAATCATCCATGCACTACTATCCACATGGCGTCTTACCATGAAGTACTGAGACTCTGCGAAGGTGAATGACACTCTTGAACTTTTAGTTCAGTGCTCCTTCAATCAGTTCCCAAAGTATTTTCCAGAGGGGGAGGATGAGTGGCCGAGAATAAATTCTCTGGACTCATACATTTTCATATGGGACGTTTGGCAGAAACCTGTCATTATTTGCCTTTTGGTCAAGGTGATTCTGATAACCTCAGTTAAGCTGCTGTCACAGCAGTGGAGTGAAAGAGGAGTGGGGGACCATATCTGCTCTACTTACATTATATTTGCCATGAATTTCAGTTTCACTTCTTACAAAAGGAAAAGAAGCAGTTTTCCGTAGAAGCTGTTCATGTGCTATTTTATCCATTTAAAATGTAATCTTCTCCCTGTGTGTGCGCGTGGGTTTTCTCATGGGGACGATAAAGTGGTAGAAGATGAGTGAGAATTGTGGAACACAATAAAACGTGGAGTAAGTGAAGGATTGTCTTCTGAGACCACTTCATCCATCTTCTACCGCTTTATCCTCCACATGAGGGTCACGGGGTTGATGTGCCAATCTCAGCTGACATAGGGTGATAGGTGTGGTACACCCTGGACGGTTCGCCAGTCCAATCACAGGGCCACATGGAGACAAACAACCATTCTCACACCTATGGTAACTCCATTTATTTCTACATATTGCATGTTTTTGGACTGTGGGGAGAACCCGGAGAAAACCCATGCACACATGGGGGGAACATGCAAAATCCTTGCACCTGGGTCTTCTTCCTGCAAAGGCAAGAGTGCTAACTACTGCACCAACTGTGTGGCCCTAGTCATATTATAACTGTTACACTGTCGTGTCCTTTGATTACACAATTTCTGTCAAAGCTGAGAGTAAAAGTAGCCACAAACTCATACAAGCAAGAACATCACAATAAAACACGTGCTTCCACACATAATGACAATCTGCACAACAACGAGCTCTCTTCTCTCGCCAGACAAAAACAGACTGTATTAATTCAGCCTTACACACCCCACACTAAAGGAGCCGCAAAGCGATTACCCGTTCCTAAGGGGAAGAACAAAAAAATCAAAAGACATCACACTCCACAGTTAAGGTTTGTAAGTGCTATCATCACAGTGAATTATTGTATACATTCCCCCTCACAAATCCCTTTTATATCTAAAGTAATGTCGGCTCCTTTTCTACATTCCCTCAGCGCTCACAACATTCACGACACTTAATGGCCATTTAATGGACAATGCAAATGCAAAATACCCATACCGATGCCATAAAGCATTCTGAGGTTTAACTTCTTACTGAGATAAAATAATTATATTTCAAAGCAGCTATGCAGTGTGGAAAAATGTAGAGTAAAGACCTTCATCTGTGTCATTTATTTTTTAGTTATTTTCATTGATTTGCACACCCAGAGTTTCAGTGTCATTGAAAAGAAAAAGAAGAAGAATTATTCATTGAACATCTAATTCTTAGTCTATTCTCTAATTCAGTTCCACTTAAGCTCAGATTTATTTCAATCAGATGATCATCAGATTAGATGAGACTTTATGTATTGATTCCAGGCTAAGGAAATTCACTTTCAGTTACAGCAGCAAACATGTCAGAGGTAGACGAAAAAAAAAGCAATGTCCTTGTTTAAATTACTATTCAGCATTAAGCACATTTTTCTTGAAGCTGTTACACATCCTGTATATTTTACTCATCCCTGCTTGGAGCTGCTTCCTGTTGACAATCCATTTGGTGACATAATTTATCTCCCATGTTTTACCTATTTCCTGGGAACAAATTAGTATTTTGTGCGCATGTTTTACCTATTTCGTAGGAACAAATTAGTATTTTGTGCACGTTTTACCTATTTCCTGGGAACAAATTAGTATTTTGTGCAGGTTTTACCTATTTCCTTGGAACAAATTAGTATTTCGTGCGCATGTTTTACCTATTTCGTGGGAACAAATTAGTATTTTGTGCACGTTTTACCTATTTCCTGGGAACAAATTAGTATTTCGTGCGCATGTTTTACCTATTTCCTGGGAACAAATTAGTATTTTGTGCGCATGTTTTACCTATTTCGTGGGAACAGCTTAGCATTTTGTGTGCACGTTTTACCTATTTTGTGGAAACAAATTAGTATTTCGTGTGCATGTTTTACTTATTTTGTGGGAACAAATTAGTATTTTGTGCGCATGTTTTACCTATTTTGTGGAAACAAATTAGTATTTTGTGCGCATGTTTTACCTATTTCATGGGAACAAATTAGTATTTTGTGCACATTTTACCTATTTCCTGGGAACAAATTAGTATTTCGTGCGCATGTTTTACCTATTTCGTGGGAACAAATTAGTATTTTGTGCGCATTTTTTACCTATTTCGTGGGAACAACTTAGCATTTTGTGTGCACGTTTTACCTATTTTGTGGAAACAAATTAGTATTTCGTGTGCATGTTTTACTTATTTTGTGGGAACGAATTAGTATTTTGTGCGCATGTTTTACCTATTTTGTGGAAACAAATTAGTATTTTGTGCGCATGTTTTACCTATTTCGTGGGAACAAATTAGTATTTTGTGCGCATGTTTTACCTATTTCGTGGGAACAAATTAGTATTTCAGGTGCACATTTGACCTTTTTTGTGGGAATTAATTAGTATTTTGTGTGCAAGTTTTACTTATTTTATGAAAACTAATTAGTATTTCGTGGTCACAAATCAGATAGCCATGACAAATTTTTTTTTGTCATGGCTGTCATGTCTGGGGCTCCGTAGAGAGCGGGTGTTTGTTTGTCTCTATCTGGCCCTGTGATGAACTGGTGACATGTTCAGGGTGTACCCCACCTTTTCGCTTTATGTCAGTTAGGATTGACACCAGCACCCCCCTGCAAGTCTCATGTGAGGATGAAGTGATAGAAGATGAGTGAGTGAGTAACCTTATCAATAATAACTTACTAACTGAGAGAAGAGTTTTCACAGTCTCAACTATTAACTAACATAACATAACTCTCGGTCCAATTCGGAAGAATTTAATTTGCTGTGACAAAACAGTGTGCAAGACAGCAACCCACGCAGTGATCGGTAGGCTTTATGGACAGTGTGATAGTGTGCAGTGATTAACAGTCTTCACATTTGGGCAATTTGACATTATTATCAAAACCAATTTTTTTGAGATCTTTTCTGTGCCGCAGTTTGCTTATTATACTTCATTATCAGATACAGACACCATGTGGTAAGCCGTGCAGATCTTTGATTTGTGAGTAATTGGTCTCATTAAACAGTTTCTTCCTGCTGGCCTTGATGCTGAGGTGTCATAATGTGTCTTGTTAAAACAAACCACTCTTTTAGTGGCTGTTTTTTTGGGGGTTTTTTTTGGGTTTTTTTTACTTAAAAAGAAGACTCGGTGTGACTTTGCAGGAGCTTTCATCTGCAGTAAACACATCTGTGAAAACCCAGATAGTGTGAATAATATAAATATAAAGTGTTCTTATAAACCTGAGGGAAGAAGAGACTCATAAATACATTGTACTGACTTTGTTTGCTCTATAGAAGCTCAGCTCAAAACAAACACAAATGTAAATGTTCCTAGAATCCCAGAAGATTCATTTCATTCTCAAATATTTGGTGGAGAAAACAAGGACAAATAATTCCTAAATAATATCCAAAGTAAAACTGATACTGAGAGTCTCACCTCATTTTTAGCTGAGTTAAGACTTTGTTTTGGTAAATGATAAATGGCCTGTATTTATATCATTGTTTTCTCCTCTTCATGACCACTCAAAGCTGCTTTACACTACTGTTTTTGCCATTCACGTGCATTCAGTCACAGCCGTCAGGAGTAATGTGAGGTTAAATGATTTGCCCAAGGACACATCAGCAAGTAGACTCAAACTCGCAACCTTCCGAGTTACCATTTTTTCCTGCTCCTCAAAATATTAAGATAGATTTTCCTTATTACTCAGTGGCCACATTCACATTTTGCTGTGCAATCCCCATACTTGCTCTTGCACATTCTCAAGCTGTTAATTATCTCTAGGTTCGCCTGCTGTATTCTCACACTCTGTCTGACATCATTTTGAGTGTGTCCTGCACACAGGAAAATGTGCACACTGACTTTTGTGTACATTTGAGATATGATAAGATCATACACTCAACAAAAATGTAAACGCACTAAGAAAAACTTGTAGTTATTGTTATGTGACAAAACAGAATAACTATCCAAAAATAACAGTACAACTTTATCAATAAAGTGGCTTTAATTTGCGAGCATTGGGATCAATTTCAAAATAAAAGTCCTGGAGTAATGGCAGGAAGAACACAATGGGGGTCGATGATCCAAGTTCACAAACTTCAATAATGTGTGTGTCCACCATTAGCCTCACGCAGAGCGCTACACCGGCGACGCATGGACATCACCAGGTTGTCGATCGTGGAATGATGCACATTCAGTTGTGTTGCCACAGCTGTAACGCTCAACCCAGCACTCAGCATGCCAATGGCACGCTCCCTCATGATTTGTGACATCTGTGGCATATTGACAAGTGACAAAAGTCCACATTTTGGTGTGCCCTTGTATTGACCAGACCATAAGGAGTGGCTGTGTACTGGTCACGCATATTGACCACCACTCTGCCATGCTCCATGACTCTCGTGAGTTGAAATACTCAATCTGAGATTGTAGTCAATATGAGTGGCCAAGTGACACTGGACTACTGGGTTTGAGCAAAACAAGTCATTCCATAAACAAATGCATCAAGAATCTGAGCAAATGTCATGACATTCTATTTTTGTTCACCATTTTCAAGTGTGTGCGTTTATATTTTTGTTGAGTATACTTTATTGTCCTTTTGCCTGACCATTCTGAGACAAAAATAGACACAGGACAGTGCAGCATTAAAAATTAAGTCCATAGAATACATTACAATACAATAAATTACGCATTAAATACATTAAACGTCCTTAACGGCCTAACCAATCCTACCTAAGGGATTCATTTTGGTATCTGTATCTCTAATAGATAATTCACTTTCATTAATATTTCCTACAGCAGTACAGAGAGTTAGTTGTGTCTGGTGGTCAAACGCATCCACACTGCAGAGGATTAAGAGTGAACAGTTCAAATATTGGCACTTTTTGACAAGCTGGTTTAGTGGTTGACAGAACCGCAACAGTCTCTTCCAAAAACCAGTGTTGGAGATGTGGGAGAAATATTAATGTGGAGCTGTGGTCCTCTGTGTAGTCTCACACATGCAAATTCATTATTTCACTGTCAACGTTCCCATTATCGCTGTCACGTCGCTGTGCTGTGCTGGATCCACGTGGGATTCATTTCTTCACAAACCTGTTCACACATACTTGTTCCCTCTTCTCAGCGGAGAACTTTTTGAAGAAAAAAAAAAGAGAAAGAATGCAACCCCAGAGACTTGCTGTTCTTTGAAATTAGCTTTATTTACACATTTTTAAAAGATCGCCAATCCGAGTTCACTTATCCAGTTATTTAGCAGAGGTTTAGCCGTTAGTCCCAGCAGATGGTTTTTCATTAAATCCAATGCAGTTGAACTGTGTAGTCTCTCTCTCTCTCCCTCTGTGGGTGGATGGTATGGGTGGGTGTGTGCGAAAATTCACACCAATAGTAAGAACAAATATTCTCAAGATAGTACTTGAGTTCTCTAAAGTGTGGGGAGGCAGACAAACTCACTCCAAGGTCCATCAGGTGTGAGGTGCCAAGTCCAAACAGCGATTCAGGGGAACGACAGAACCAACACTTCAATCGCTTTCCCACCAGTCCACGTCCTATAATCTGTCTACCTTGTAACACTAACAGCAGACACTTCCTGTTTCAAAACGCTATTAATGTACTATTTCACTATTTTGCGTACCAGCACTTCTCACAAGATGCTGGTGCTCTCTGTCCAATTCATCATTATGGCCCAGAATAATCATCTCTCAGGGTGCAGTTCGTGATGTTCACCCGTTTTTGTGAATCTCGAGTTTTTATTTTCTATTGTTAAACCAGAGCAATAATCTATCAGGCGGATGACACGCTGTGGCGCCCCCTAAAGGGAGAAGCCGAAAAGAAAAAATGTTATTCACATGACTTATTGCCACATCTGTGTCCTGGAGGACAGCATAATAACAGGACACCAAATAAAATGGACTATGTGCTGGAAGATTAAATCCTTGTTGCAAAATGTTAAGGACAATCAAATATTAAGATGATGTGAACATCACACACATTGTCTGATATCCTCTATATACTGACTATTTTCACAATTTAGTGTTTAAAGCACTTTAACACAGAGCTTATCACAGACAACAACGCCCCTTGCATTACTGTATTGTTTGTGATATGAGAAATAATTTAAATTGAAAGCCGGGCTGTGGTTATTACGGTAATTTCCCTCTCACTGTTACAGGAAGCTTGCATATCAGCGTCTTTGTCACCAGGGGAGAGTTGGATAAACACCTAGACCTAAGTTTCCTGTTTTTGTACAGGAACAAATATTATTTTAATTAAGTTTTATACTGTCCAACATTCAAATTTAACACAGCATCTGGTGTTCATGTACAACTGCAGTGTGTTGTTTATCTTAATTCTAAATTGTTAGTACGCTATTTTAACACGCAGTAAATTGTAAATAACTGCCAGACATTGTTATCATGAAAAAATGTGCGCGAAAGCACCTACTCACAGGATCATGTTCTAGCCCTTTTATGGTTAAAATAAGCAAAACAAAGTCCAGACGGACATTTTGAGGGCTTATGGTTTAGTAAAACTGACAGACATACATGCCCACTTCACGTATGACGTTGATGCTTATTGTACATGAGCGGGAGCTAACTTTGCAATACATCTAATACATGATAAAGGCTTCATATTTCTTATATTTGAATAATTATTGGTCCTTTGCCTTGGATAAGCAAGATAGAAATCCAATTTCAGTTTTTATTCTGTCAGCTGAAATGACCAAAAATCAGCCTGAATGTCCACAGAAAAGCTCCTGATTCTTCAGCGACACAGATAAAATCATCTCATCTCCATAGAAGGAAAAAAAAAAAAAAATTCTCAAACTGAAGCTTTAGGGGACATTTCTGTTATCACTGTTTCATTTTAGAAAATATTCAACCCAGCTGTCTTTCAGTTTAATACAAGAACTGGAAAAATCTCATCTGTGAGATGTTTCCACACCTGCACCTGCACTGAATCAAAGTGATTGGAGACAATTTAAAAAAGAAAAAAAAACAAAAACACATCATGTTAAGAGCCTGCAGAGCTGGGAGACATTGTTTGTTTTGTGGCATTAGATGTGTCCCGTAAACAGAAGTGGCCTCTAAAATTCCGTAAATAATGGCAGAAGATGTGATCCAGCCGGGGTTTTTGCTCCAGCTGGCTGCCTCGTCTAAAACTGAGTCAGTGTGTTATGTACTTTCAAAAGTCATTCAGAGGAAGCTTCTGTCTGACCATTCTGCTCCGAGTGTTGGTGATGTGGAAACTTTGATGATCTCTGGACCTCAAACTGCCTCGCCCAAAAACATAGACAAGGTTTTTTTTTTGGTGACGATTTTAATTGTGATTTAGCAAAGCAGTTAATCCTCGCATTTACGAGCTGTAACCACTGCTTATTTTTATGTCTAAAATTATGATTTTCAAAATTATTATCGATGACCCTGCTTGCAGGCCTGTGTGCAGTTTCTTCCAGTTCTCCACCGGGGGGTGAAATCAGGGAGGGAAATGTAGCTCAACCTCATTCTGTTCACCCATCTGTGCATTTATGTGTAATTCTTAATTAATCCACCTTCTGATATCCAGACTCTTCTACACTAGAAACTGGATTTAATGAGACTTGAAATGCTTTGATCTCTTCCACTTCCCATCTGTAGCACTTTCTAAAAAAAATTGTGTTACTTTTTTATGTGAGGGCGTGGCGAGTGTTTGTTTTATCTTAAAAAATGTTGTTGGGCGAATTGCTGTAGGGATTCTGTGATGTTATCTGTAACGTTTTCATGCACTCAAACGCCTCATTATTCTCATATTCAGAATAAAATAACAGTAAAATGACATGTCAGTAACCTGAGTTTGTATGGGTTGCCTAGGTTACTGGGGATGTTGGTATATTGGGACTTTTTAATGACTTTTATATTTCATCATTTCATTTTTACAAGGCCCTTGCATTTGCAGCAAGAAGACCCTGGGTTTGCCACCAGGTCCAAACATTTTCTGCATGGAGTTTGCATGTTATTATTATTATTCATTACATTTCTAGAGCGCTTTTTTTCTAGACACCCAATGTGCTTTACAAATTACCCATTAGGAATTAACACATTCTCACTGGTGGTGGTAAGCTACGTGTAGCCACAGCTGCTCTGGAGCAGACTGACGGAAGCGTGGCTGCCAATGTGCGCCAAACGGCCTCTCCGACCACGACGATCATTCATCAAAGCGAACTGTGGGAGGAAGCCGGAGAACCCGGAGAAAACGCACACACAGGGAGAACATGGGTCTTGAAGTTGTTCCAACTGGGGTTTGAACCCAGGAACTCGGGTCTTCTTGCTGCAAAGGCGAGAGTGCTAACCACTACTGGGCCCAGTTCTTCCATTGTGTGCGTGTGTTTTCTCCAGGTTCTCCAGTTTCCTCCCACAGTCCAAAAACATGCAATATGGGGATTAGGTAAACAGTCGGACAGTCTAATCCATATATGTGTCCCTGTGATGAACTGGCGAACTGTCCAGGGTGTACCCCACCTATCGCCCTGTGTCAGCTGAGATTGGCACAGCAACCCTCATGTGGAGGATAAAGCGGTAGAAGATGGATACAAATGTTACCTCTTCCACGTGGTATCAAAAAGGCAGTTATAAGGTATAGCAACGTCTTTCTAAGAAAGTCTTAGCCCTCATCGATCATCTCGCCACACCTCTCAGCAGAGGTTACCATTTCAGATTAACAATGCCAGGCTCCTAATGAGGTGAGAAAGATTGAACGTCACTTTTGATGAGCGGCGACACATAAAAACTACACATGTAGAATGAGCAATCAGGTGTGATTAAAACGCTTGAAAAGATCAATGACAACCCCACTCTAAGGTGTAAATTACTTATTCTATATGCGTAAGGTTTTGTGACACCAACTGCGGCTCAGTCCACAGAAGTGGTGTCTTCAAGCCTCGATTTAAATGATAATTTCAGCTCTTCCCACCATGGCACATGAACACGTAGATGTATGTAATCCTGTATATGGAGCTTGATAGCCTCATCTTTCGTGCTCGTTTGAAGGAAGTCCCTCTATCTGTCCCATCAGTTGATATATCTCAGAGCAGATGGCATCTAGGAGGAAAGAGACATATTTCTCCATCATTGGTGTTGTGGACTTTTCCATACAAAATGATTTAACACTCTGCTGTCTCTTCGGTGTGTTTGTTGAGCTTGACCCAAGAGCAACTGCAGCTATGTTAATGAAGCTTGGTCAATCATTTTGGTAAATGCTGTATTTAATTTAACATGTTTGGACGAGGCCCTGCAATGGACTGGTGAACTGTCCAGGGTGTAGGCACAGCACCACCCCCACGACTCTCTGGTGGAGGATAAAGCGGTAGATAATAGATGGATGTTTGGGCGAACTTCTTCAAAATTTGCAATTCAAGAAATTACTGACTGTGCCTTTAAATAACCCGCGCCTTTAAAATGGTTTGTTCTGGTTAAATGTATTCATGAGAATGTCTGAGTTCCTATTTTACCTGCATCGTTTAACAGCAAACAAAGAAAGCACTGCGGATCCTGAAAGTGTGGCTGATTCCACAGATAGGCAATCACTACTTTTGAAGTCTGCTACATCAACATGTGCGAAATGTCTTCAGTCCTATTGGAAATTACATTTCCATTGTTTATGCATCAAGCGTTCAGTCGGAATAGACTATTTTGGCATGTGCAGTGTTGTCTAATTCTCTGGAAGTAGATGAAGAAGCTTCACCTCCGCTTCTGTCGTAAACAAACGGTAGACGTGTCTTCTTGTCCGCTCGCTGTCCACTGTCTGTTTCATTTTCCTCCACCTCCGCATCCGTGACCTTTGTGGCTCTTCATTATACTTTTCTGTAATGAAAATAAAGCAATAACACGTCATACATTTACGTGGATCAGACACGTGATGGCACCAAACCCGGAATTCATGATCAATAACACTGATCCGATTGACGATCAGCATAACCCTCTCATTCAGAATGAAACTTGTTTCTAAAGAGGCTGTATCGGATCAGATTTTCCAAATTGCCATGCTTTCATGACATATTTTTATTCTGATCGGGCTTTTATAACTGTCCATGTAAACTTATTAGCAAAACATATTTATTCAAAGATTTCAAAGCAAATCATTTTCACACAGGCTGCTGGAAGTCTCGCCTGCCCTTTTTATCACATCTGCATATCCTGCTGTGTTTATGTAATATTGTGGCATGTTTATGTATGAAAGCTGTGACCTTTTGCTGTAGCCTTTAATCACTGGAGCTTTGTCTTGCAATTGCACAGTCTTCCAGTTCAGAAATTAATACAAAATGTCTTCTTTTTTTATTAATGTGTGCGTAAGATTTGGTCTAAAAACACTGCCCTGGGTTGGGTTATATGTAAAATATTCATTGTTCTGCTCAGGTTGGTTGTTTCTTAAAGGTTAACTGTGTGGGAATGTTCCATGGTGAGGTAAATATAAAGGAGCCCAATGGGACAAATGCATGTCCTTGAAAAGCAAATGCAATCTTGTGGAGTAAGTAATCATGGAATAAAGATTGAACAACAATCTTCTGTTCAGGATATTTAGGCACAGCTAAAATATGTCTCAATGATGCACAGGAACCATAGTTACTACAATTCCTCCTCAAACACTGCAATGATATAAAAACTCTCAACCTGTTTCATTCTCTTTGCTACCCTATGTTCTGCTCTCTGTTCCTGACTCTGTTAACAACACTGTCTCTGTCAGATTGTTGACATGCACAGTTTAATCGAGCTAAGGCCGTGGCGTATGAAGGTATATTTGGTGCAAAAGACACAAGCACATTTAACTGCAGAAGTCACAAATGTATAACCGTAAATTTTTTGTACATGTTTTTTTTTTATACCTTGTTAACACAAAATAGGGTCCACGGGTTCACAAATCCTTCCAACAGTCATGCACTCGACACTTTTGCTCCAATCCTTGCGGTGCAGTTGGTGCGAAACACATTTGCACATCCGTGTTTCATAATCTGAGATCATGCACAACATTTGTGCGTTTGTAAATCGTAAATTTGAAGTTATACATACTTTTTTTTTAACCTTGTTAACACAAAATAGGGGCTACGGGTTCACAAATCCTTGTTACAGGTACACAAATCCTATCCTGTGCATCACAAATTCCCACAGTACGTGCAATAAGTACAACTTCAAATTGTACATATAATTGTAAAAAAGTGTGGAGTGCATGACTGTATAAAAAAATAATTTGTATAGCGCTTTTTAAAGTACCCAAGGTTGCTTTGAAAGTTAGGGACACAAACTAAGGACAGAACATTTCATTGGGATGTTGTTCTCATGAATAGACAAAGGCTAGTTCTTTAGTGTAGTTCATTGAGCTGCCTCGTTGCACGGTCCACGTGTGCAGCAGGAGCAGTCAGAGGAACATGCAAAAAATACACTGACTCAACTCAAGCTAACAAAGACTTCCTTGCACAGGAAAAGCTGAGTTTAACTGCTTTGTGCAACTTATGAGCAGCTTATGAAGTAGCTAAGGCCGTGGAAGGGAGGCTTTTTTCTTCATTTTACAAGGTGACATTTAAAATGGTCAGACAAGGCAAAATGACGCAGTTATAACACCACATGCGGTCCTACAAATTCACCTCCTTCACCATTTGGACACGGAAGAAGTCTGTTTCCACTAAGCCACGTCTACTGAAGTGAGACTCGTGAAAGCAAAAGGAGGCGGGGGGTGAGTGCGTGGCCCTGTTCTCATTAATCACCAATGGCTTGTGCGACGTGACGGAGACAGTAAAGATAATGACTGTGTTTGGAGAGAACTTTACTGATGTGATGGTCAGAGGTGCACCTCTGATGTGTCAAAGAATATAAATAAAAAATCAACAAATTTACTCTGTTTCGATCTTACAAGCTAATGAAAATGGCATTTTAAATAGGCAGGGGGCTCTGGGACTTTCATTTAATATCAATTTCATTTTCAAAAGGTCAATTTAAAACTTTCGCTTTAGAAGATAAAACATGTCTTCTTTTCTTCTTTTTGTGTGTCTTGATTGCAGTCTTTTAATAAGCAAACCAACTTTTTCCAATGCTGAATAAATAATTACTTTGTCCCACATAGGATCTTCTCAAGTAAGACTTACTTGAGAAAAAGTGCCTTGAGATAATGTATGTTACACATGTGTACACATGGACTTTTATACTTTTGTAGCTCTTACTCTGAGCTAATAGCTAAAGTTATCTATAGTTGGATTAACATTACACCGAGAAATACACAAAACCTAAATATCGCCAAAAAACAAAGACATTTTGAAAAAAGTCTTAAATGTTTACGCTCTCATTAAGTGGTTTTTCAGACGTGACGATATAAAGATTTATCGCAAAAGTGTAATGGAAACACTTTGCATTTACACTCATCAAATTAGACGTCTCCACTGTTTAAACGTTGTCTCCTTCTACTTCCGGTTCAAAGACCAGACAGGAAATATTGGTGCAAGGTCCAAGTCTGGCTCCGTCCGATTAAGCGTATGTTTGAAGGAGTAATCAGACTATGAATTATCCAGGTATGTTAATCCGACTAAGGCTAGCTCGATTTTACTGTTTACATGAGATTATGAAAAACCAAATTATTGCTCAGACAAGATGGCGTGGTACATGTGGACAGAGTTCACCCCTCTTCCTTCTTTTGAAAACAGCAACAGCAAGGCCAGCGCAATATGCTTTCGGGCATCTTCCTCATAGTGGAGTCTCATGGGAAATTTTAGTTTATTGTGAAAATTCTGTAATGGAAACACAACTCATGGGAGAATGGGGATTCTGTAGGAAGCGGGGCATCGCACAAATGAAGTCACCCTATTCCCATTGCACGTAGACATGGGAGGTCTATAAATGAGGTACAAAGTTTGACCATCTTGGCTGTTGCCTCACACCAGTTCCTGAAGTCTACCTGTGGAGACACTCTGGCTTATATTAGATCCTCTTAGAAAACGCTTCATCCACTACCGTCCCAAGAGCACTGATCCCAACACACTTGTTTTCACTGTGGAGACACTGTTGAATACAGAGACAGTTAATTCTGTAAGAGGATGTTGACAGTCAGTCAGAGTCTGTGTGGGGCCTGATGCCAATGGAAAAGGGTACATCAATTCCTCCGCTGCTGAGGGTTGTTGACATTCACAGACTGTCAGAGGCGCTGCTGGTTCCGTTTCCGTAGAAACGGCAGAGAGATTGTGGGAATCGGGTAATGGAGAATGCTGAGAAGTCCATTCATTCCTCCATTTAATTGGTAAAAAAAAAAAAATGCAAATTAATTTCAGGACATCATCTCCTGCTCTGGCTTAGTTAGAAATAGTTTCTGCAAAAAGACAAAAAAGCAGGAAAACAAAATAAAGAATTATTATTATTATTATTATTACCATGTTTGAATGGAAAAAGTAGTTTACTGTACATTAGGCGATGAAACATAATGTGGCTCTGGCACAAAAGGTGTATTTTAAAGAAAAGTCAAGAAAAAGAAGAACATTATCATATAATTGCCTTTTCTTTTCTTTGACACTTCTTTGACACTGCAATCTTTTCAAATATTATTTGAGCTGAGATGGAGTTTACTTCGTTCAATAATTGGCTTTTCACCCGAAGTTTGAAATCCAATGACACAATTTGTAATAGAAGTTCTACATTTTCCACTGGTGTTCAATCAACACAATCATCTTCCCAGAGATGAGCTGACAATCACTCAATATAGAGCTGTGATTATTATTACTTTGACAGACAGGGCTGGATGTACCATATATTTTTGGTAAATCCATATATAGTCGGTCTTGGTGTACGTTTATAATGTGTGTTTGTATGTATCTTATGTATTTTCTTGCAGCTTGTGTCTGTATTAAGCAGTGTCAGACTGCCTTCCCTACATTGTGTTCCTCTCATTCAAGGTCAGGTTATGAGAAGCAGCTGGCTGAGCATGGTTTTTCCAGGCTCAGCCAGCTCTGCGTCTTAGCTCTAAACGGAGGATCAAGAATCAATCCCAGGCCAGCTTGAATACAAAACCCTCCTCCAGTGATGTGTGGGTCTACCTCAGGGCTTCCTTCCAGTAAGACATTGTCTGGAAAACTTCCAATAAACGGTGCACGGGATCCATCCTAATCTGACAGCTGAAACCACCTGAACGCCACCAATTTTAATGCAATGAAGAAGCATTGCTGCTCACCGCTCCAAACTCTTCACCATATCTCCAAGGCTTAGGGAGGAATCTCATTCAGGCCGGTATGACTGATAATGGTCTCTCAGTCAAAACCCAGAGCCCATGACCATGAATGAATGACAGCTGGAAAGTCAGCAGGTAAATTGAAAGCTGTATTTTTCACCATGGGATCTCCTGCTTCCTTTTGAAAGAATGTCAAGGAATGACGGTGGCCTACACATCAGAAAGGATGTAAACACTCCGTCACCACTCTCTCCGCTCTTCCACTCACTGCTGTTTCCTCTTTCCTTTTCGCTTTGTGCATTCTGTTTATGTGGGCGGAGCGTTCTTCACTTGCCAAGATGGCAGCATTTATAGAGCAAGGCCCTCACATACACAGTGAAAGGTTCATTCTAAGCTACAAACACACAAAGACCAAAAAAAAATCTAAATAAACAATGTTTATTTAAAACTGCCAATAAATCCTGCAAACATTTTTACACACTGGTACTTTAAGATGCATCAGTTTTCTCTTTTTGGGGAAAATAACCTAGCCTTTGTTCACTCATGAATACTATTATCATTTAATTCATGTCTTATTCAAACTAACAGGAGTCAGTCTCTGCCGACATGCAGCATGCACAGCTACTGCATTAGGTCTGTGTCTGTTGTCGAGGACATGGGTGCATGGGAGAATTTGCCTTATTTTACGATTTTACTTTTTTATCAGGAAAGGTTTTCAGTACCAAGAACCAACACAGCAAATACCAGGATCTTCTTCTTCTTACAGCTTCTCCCTCTTGGGGTCGCCACACCGGCTCATCTGCCTCCATTTTGTCCTCATCTGTTGTCCAACCTAATCATTCTGAATTTGAGCAAACCTCATCCTCATCTCTCTCTTGTATTTCCAAACTGTTCAAACTGTACTGTTCCTTTAAAGGCGCCATATGTAAGAATGTGGCCAAAAACGGTTACTGCACTCAAATAATTCAAAATACCGAGTTCTTTTAGGTTTCGTTTTCTCCACCATTGTAGCTCAGACGTAACTGGCAACCCGTGGCTGCTCGTCAGCTGAGACTCTACTGACTGCAATGATTGGTAGACGGCGGTAGGTGGCGCCACATGCCAAAACATGATTTCAAAACATAAACATGATTTGCAGTCTGCAAAAGATTGTTTTTAATGCAAATATTTTGGCTGTACTGCTGTTGTTGGTGAGTTCAGTTTGTTATATGAACATTATTCCTGAGTCTCTGTGACATATTAGGAGGATTTTATGGATTTTATTTAAGTGGATTTATTACATAATGCACCTTTAAATATATACATTTCTAATCCTGTCCATCCTGGTCACTCTCAGCAAATACAAGATAATAAAAAAAAAAAAACCATATTTGAATACACTGAATGATTCATTCAACGGCCCTTCATTTGGACTTCAGGCTCTGACAGCATCACATCTTCACCCTCCACCTGAATTGCTTGTTGATTTAATGAAACACCTTCCTTATCCCAATGCCAAGAGCCACCCAGGAGAGGCCGTGGGTAAATATGCATCATCAACTCCATATATTGATACGACTCTAATGTGTTCCCTCTGTGATAGGTGGCTTTTTAATCTGATTACAGGAAATACACTATTTAGTCACCTAATGTGGTCGCTTCACAAGTTAATTACACGCAGCAAAACAACAAAACCACTTGTGTGCGTGACACAAACTTTTGCACAGTTGGATTCAGTGGGAAGCAATATTTCATTTGTTCTTTCAAGGCCATGAGTCATTTCCACTCATCTTTGAAGGATTGCTTTTGTATACTGTGCTCATGCCGATATTAAAGGTTAAATGAATGCAATATTCTCTGTATTTCCTGTCACTAAACCTCAGCCCCGAATATGTGCTTCAATTAACCGATCAACTACAACGCTGAATATTATGGTCTGTTGCATTTGTTGTGCTCACCGACTAATTATTAATACACCTGCAACTCTTGATCCTTGCAGATTTGATCTAAAATCACTTCCCCCACATTTCATATGTATATTGCAAGACACCAAAGTAACCTCTGTGCACTCAATTTGATCTATTTGTTCTATATCCAGTTCCCAAACAAATCTATTTAGCGGTGCATGTGCTCGCGTTAAGAGAAACAGAGGAAAGAACACTGAAATAAATGGTTTCCACTCTGGGGGAGCTATAGCTGGGGCGCCCATTCAGAATATGACAACCACGTTTTAAATTATGTCAAATCCCTTGAGACCCCTCCCTCTGCTGGAATGTCATCTCCTTTAGCACCACGAAATTTCATTGCCCTACCTTCCCGCTGTTGTCGTGTCACTGGGGGGACAAAAAAAAAAAGGGTTAGTGTTGACCTAAAGGGGGCATCTGCTTGGCTCGCCACCTAGATGCACATTGTGGCTGTGGAATAACTTTGCTGTTAGACGTCACGAGTCATTGTGTCGGGGTGTTTTTGTGTCTCGGGGACAAAGCGCGAGAGAGAGAAAAGAAAACAATCCAGATGCCTTCACTGAAATAGCCCCAGCCTGCTCCCTTTTATAATGCAAGTGGGGGTCAGCTTTGTTCGAATGTGGTGATAGTTGTCGTTTTAGAGAAGCCAACTTTCAAAGCGCATACCTATGTCTTGTAATTAGGTTAGCCCCCACCCCCCCTGGTCTGGACTGACAAATGGCCCTGTCCTCTCTTGAGGATTATTTTCACTACTCAACAAAATCATACAAGGAAGAATCACGTGTATATACGTCTATTCATTACGTTTGACTAAATATCAATTCCCTAAACTTGAGGCATGCAGAGCCGATTGTTGAGGGCCTGTGAAACAATGGGCATTTACCAAAATGTAATTTTTTGCTTTTTTTGTTGTCGCCTTCTTTCTAAATATCTAGTATAATCATTTGGATGAACCTGTGAACTGCTAAACAAAACAGAGAACTGAAAGAGCCCGAGGAAGACAGTCTTTCAATAGCTTCCCGGTTGCATTCTGTGACCTGTTTTAACACTAGTGTATGTATTGAGAAGTACTGAGATATTTTACTTATCACTGTAAAAAAAAAAAGACTAATGTAATGTAAATCTAATGACATGCATAAACAATATATATATATAGAAATATATATATATATAGTTATAGACTAAAACAGCTGGAGCTGCAGCTGGTATCTACTGCATTTGTCAGAGAGAACAGTGTAGCAGTGACGTGCTAAGCATCTTTACAGCAAAAGCCCCTATAATTATCACTGCATAAAACACATTTTTAACAGTATTAGATTGTTAGCGCTGGTGATGCACATTTTACATTTATCCTGACATTATAATTGTTTTTACTGTGCTACTTTTCACAACTAAATATTGAAAATTCATGAGATTTTTATAAGAAGAAGAATACACTAAAATAGGGCACTATAATACTGTGACACTATTTTTCTACACTAAAGGATTACAGGATTTATTTGATATGTTTTGTTGTTATCGGTTGTTCTTCCTCCCAGACACACCTACTGTATGTAAGCCAAACAATAAAATATCTCTCTCTCTGTAACCACTTGAGTGAAAGGTTTTATTGCACCGTCTGCATGGAAATCCTCTTTTGGGCACACGGGCCTGTTTTGTATTTGCTGCATGTCATTCACTGACAATTGTAACAGCAACTTCTCGGAGTGGCTCTATGGCTGCGAGGAAGAGCAGATGTTGGAGGGTGTGAGGGTGTGAGTCTCTGCGCTGGGTCAGGGATGAACAGGATGTTCAACCAAAAAAAAGAAAAAGAAAACTTCAATCATAAAAAAAAATCAGCATATCTTGATGGTTCACCCAGCAGTACTCATATCTTAATTGTACAATTTTATTCCCTCCTTAATACATTTTGTTTGTTCTACATCCTGACATCCCATGAAAATTCCCCATCACTTACTTTTCCCTCGTCTTTATCTGCCTGCCTGCTTGTTCCACTTCCACGACAGTGAAGCCATGAAGCGTGCGGATGTGCCAATGAATTCAGCTTCCTTATCGGCGAGCAGCTCACCTATACAGTCAAGCCAGCGAGGCACAGACACAGTGACTGACACGCACACGAGCAAACAACAGCAGTCATTAAATGAATCCTGTGACTGAATGAGAAGGCAGCTTCATGTCAACACAGTGCAGACAGAGAGCGAGAGAGAGAGAGAGAGAGGGAGAGAGGGGAGAAATGTAAGGGAAAGACACGAACAGAATGAACAGAATGTCCTAATACTTTTTTTTTCTGTACGTTAAGCAGCGATCTATATGATAATGTGTCTTCCAAGTGAAGTATAATTCTGAGAATTCCTCCTCATGTGTGAAATTAATATTTATTGCTCTTTTGGTTATTTATATGTATAGATATGAGGTAGAATTGTTTTTTTATTTTAACCCTTAGTGCTCACACGGCACAGATCAGTGCCAGAGGTGCACCCATGGCAAATTGTCGCGGGAATAATTCACAACTCCTTATATGGACATCCTGGGGGTTGGCACGAGGGCCTTTCTGCATGGAGTTTGCATGTTGATCCCCGTGTGCGTGTGGGTTTTCTCCGAGTTCTCCGGCTTCCTCCACGCAGTCCAACAACAAGCAGTATGGGGATTCATAAAAATTAGCCAAGTGAACTTTGAACTGTGGTGTATTTCCAAATTTCACAAACAATGCGATTTAAAGATTGCCATCAGGTTGTGCTGGAAAAAAGAATATAAGACAGTCTAAATTGCAGCCTCTGTATACATTCAGCATAGTAATGGAAAGAAGCTGTCAAATTGCCTTGTGTTCAAAGGGTTAACTGAACTGGTTGAATTGAACTAAACTCACAAACTAAATAATGAAGTAAAACATATTCAAACTACAGAATCAAATCAAATCAAATCAAAATGCAAGTCTTTCCATGGCTGAGTGCTCGTCATTAAAATGACAAAATGACATGACTTTTTTCTAAAGCTGTGTTAACATTGAGTTTTCTTCCGCAGAGCAGAGGCTCTTGTGGTTACACATTCCATCTTTGTGGCCTGAGCAAGATATGATACTTCTGGGATTTTACAAGGTGCACTTGGAGAAATTAAGTACTTTGCTTTACGAAAACAAGTAGAACCAAACTAGAAAATATCGTAGAGGCTCATTCACTTTGAAGCTGAATATCAAAATAATATATAATAGTAAGTAGTTTATAGTGCCATCTAGAGGAGAGGCTGAAATTTACAACAAAGAACTGCTCCTCTGCTCACTCCCCCCCCCCCCCTCCCTTCGTCTTTCTCCGTGTCAGCAGATGAGGTTCGTGAGGCGAGGGAGAGGGCGAGCTACCGCGGCCGTCGCAGACGAAGCGGAGAGAGTGGAGGCGGGACTTCCGCTACAAGTAAAGGGACACTTGATTTGTTCTCTCGCGTTTGTCCTTACAGGCTCCCGTAGAAACATGGCGTCACGCTGCTAACAGTGGCAATGCAGTAGCGGCCCGCGACCATGTTATTTTACATGACTTTTTGAAACACTACGAAAATGAAACAAAAAATATTTTACAGCGACTAGACAATGCAGGAGCACATCATATGTATAAAAAAGTGGATTTTGGGTTATATAAACTCATAAATACTACACAGTGTCCCTTTAAGTTCTTGTCTGAAATCGACATCATTGGCTGTATTTAACTTTAAAGGCGTTCGACTTTTCAGCCGACACTGACATCATGTCCAGATTGTTGGACAAATTTAATAACATGTCTTCTCTAGAGTATTTAACATATCATTCCCACTAGTCTTCCTGACATATATATGGTGTATTCTCCCATGGATGGTGAAATTAAATTGTGCACAACAGAAACTTAATTAAAGGGTGTGGGGGGGGGGGGGGGGTTAACACAATTGAGCATTAAAGCACAAAGCTGCTGAGAGGGAGGACAAAGTCCACAGCACCTTAAGCACTGGTGTAGGTGGCTCACTTGGCTGCTAGCACGTGTTTGAGGACACAAAAGTGAAGTCAAGGCACACCTTCATAAATGTTCGGGTTCTGTTTCACTCGATTTTACCTAAAAGAAACGTTCTCTTTTTTTCCTCTAACAGGATAGGCCAATCTGACAGCGCGGCTCAACTGCTGAAAAAATATTTCCCTGGTTCCTCAAATATGTTGCTTAAGGATGCGTCAGAGGTATCAGTGATAACTACTGGTTAGTATTTGGATTAAAGTTGCAGTAGACAAGAGTAGACTAGAAATAGTTCTATCTATCTATGGAACACTGAGTTAACATCTTTAATTCCTCTTAAGGTTTATCATTTCCCTTTTCTCCCTTGGCCATATCTTCATAGCTCTACCTGTCCACCAAACCCAACTCCACTCTCCCTCGCTCTTTCACCAACAACACAATTACTTCTTATTGGCACTAAATCCACTTTATCCAAACTCCATAGTCTCTTCATATGCATCAAGACCATTTCTCCCTCCTCTCAGGTAAAGAATCTGAATATCCTCCCCAACAGCACACTCTCTTTCTCTCTTTCACAGCACTTACTTCCACCTCCGTAATATCGATACCTCTCTCCTCACACCACTGCCATCCTGGTCCATAGCCTTGTCACTTCCTGTATGATGACTGTAACTCACTGGTTCAGAGCTCACCTGCGCGTATCATTTCATGAACCGCCTCCATCCATCACATCACGACACATCGGTTACAAAATACTGCTCCTCACTTTCAAAGCTATCCACAAACTTGCACCTCCATACCCCTCAGATCTCCCCCAGTTCCACTCCAGAATTCCCTCCCTCTTGATCTTCGCAGCACTGACTCTCTGCCATCTGTCACTAGAAACTTACCTGTTCAGAATGGCATACTTCCCATTTTCTTTTCTCTTGTTTCATGTAAGGTGACCTTGAGCGCTGAGAGAGGCATCTTCAGACAGCTCTTGTTATCATTTCACTCCATGGATTGGGAGTGAAGTATTGTTTTTCAGTGGCTCTGTGTGTGTGTCTGTATGTTTTTCTGTTCGTTTGTGCTACCACACTTGCACTTGCCAATATGACCAACAGAGGCCACCAGAGGCTTGTTGCATGAATGGGGTGAAGTCTGCCCTGTTTTGTAATTTGAAGAGAAAACCCATAAAGGAAACTTGCTGTGTGTCATAAGTCAGAGTTGTTTCGTTTTATAATAATAAAAACAGGGAAGGGAAAGGAGCCATTACTCAATAGTTACTGCTTCAACTTCCATCTTAAATGTAGTAAATGTTCTCTGAAGATTAATGAACTCACTGTACCAGAACCAACTGAGGCAACGCTGAACTTTAGATCAGTAACTTCAAACTTGAGGCATTTTCAAGAATTATTTGGAATTTATCCATTGATTTAGCTAACCCTACATTAAAGTAAAACATGACTTTTCTCCTCTTTACTACTCTTATATTGATCTTATGAGCCTAGGAATCATCAGACTATGTGTTTCTACAGTAGAAAAAAGTGAATCCACCTCAAGCAGCAACAAAAACTTACTTATCCATCTGGGTGTTTCAAAGTCTATTGAACATCTAACTCCCTGCCATATCTGTTGCCTTTCATTGGCAGGTTGGTGCGATTGTCTGACGTTCTGCATGAAATACATGTTGTTTCCCTCACTCTCGCTCGTGTGTGTGTGTGTGTGTAGCTGTGCTGTTTGTGGCTCATAAACTAAAGAAATCATAAGTTGCAGCCGCAGTGGTGGGAGGATGACAGGTGTGTTTACGGTGTTCTGGGCTCTCAACATCGGAACGCACATTATTTTGTTCCTGAGGACATTTAGAGCTTTAGAAATGTGGTGCTTCCACAGGGACCGACTCAGTATCAATCAAAATCAATATACAGTATGGACATGTACTAATGTGGAAGTACAGAGACAAATTGCACACACACAAAAGCACGCACACTATCAGCGGCATTTTATGCCAGCACACTATACTAAAAACATGTGTACAGCGACTATGCGATGACATCAAACCTCTAACGTGCACCTGTACATTCCATTCACTTTCAATGGACAGACGGGGCGTCACGCATGTGTCACACATACGCCTACGTGACAAGTGTGTGACTGGTGAACTACGCCTCAAATACATGACGTGAAGACCACGCGTGACTGTTAAGTACAAACATGAGCGTACAGACACACACTGTGTAGTGTTTGTGGAAATCAAATAGCGAGGGGTCATTCATGCCGTTCCACCTGCGCAAGTATTGCCAAGAGAGAGCGATGTGACAGTTTAGGCTATTTCAGGATTGAGATTGGGAGCACATGACGTCACTCTGGATTCCTCTGTTCGTCCCGTCTCATTTCATTTTTAAAATTTTTGAAACCACGATTTCATGAGAATCACGTTAGATATGAAAAAAAAGGAGAGAGAGAGAGAGAAAAAAAACACATTTTAGGAGCGCATGGAGGTACGATCGCAGCTACTTCCACAGACGCTGCCCACAGCAGCGGACGGGGCGGAACCGGGTGTGGTGCAGGTCGGCGTAGTGCTGTCCATGGTGCTGGATCCTCGAATGGAAATGTTCTTCAGCAGAATAATTTGAATTCAGCTCAAGGTTATATAATTACAATGATATATAAAGTAAACTGTGTCGGTCTTCTTGTCAAAGAATGGTTTGGCAGCTGAATAGCACATGAGCTGACTCTCCCGTCTCGTCCGGAAAATATTTCCTGAACTCATCCTATTTTTCCAGCATTGCCGAGGTAGTATATGATCATAAATGAATACCAGGTCATTTTCATTGCTCTTATACCTGCGTCCTGTGTCCCCAGCTGCTTCTCAGCACATGTGAGTGTGTGATTCATGTACCCCCACTTCAAAAAAAAAGCTTGTATAATCTGTACATATAACCTTTAGGAGCTGAAACCTTTCACTCTAAATTTGTATTATGGCCTTTATCCTTTACAGAGAGTAAAAGCCCGGGAAGAAGCCGCAGCAGACAATGAACCAAATGATATGCTGCCACTGATGAGGTGAGAGATGATAAATACCGTTTCTATTATTGCAAATGACTGCTACACACCCTAACCCCATATTACATGGAACTCTCCCTCCTGGAGTTTTTCAGTCAGCTCAGGGAGGAACTCTACTGCTGTCACAGACAGTTAATGAGAAATCATTCCTCTCATTCTTTCACTGACCCTTTCCAAACCTCAATGTGATGCAGGCTATTAAAAGATTTAGTTCAGGGTTCTTGCTGTCTTTAAGCAGCGTGATTCAAAATGTAAAGGACATATTTTGATTACATTTTTGGGGAGGATGCACATAGGTTATGGGCCAAGGAAGAAATGACTAGATTATTTTCAGGATAAGTGGTCATTTCAATATTGGTTTGAAAAACCTCTAATGCAGTAGGTCTATGTTACTTGATATGCATTCTGGGTTGTTGTGAGTTGTTATTGATTTACTGTTACATTTCTGTCATTTCAAACCAGTCTGGCTGTTCTCCTCTGACCTCAGGGCAAGTTTTCTCTCTTTGTTTTACCCATTCTCTGTAAAAACCTAAACACGGTTGTGCAATAAAATCCCACCAGATCAGCAGTTTCTGAAAGACTCGTCTGGCATCAACAACCATGCCATGTGCAAACTCGCATAAATCACCTTTCTTTAGAGATGAGATCGGAGACCTGTTTTTCAACAAGCTCATCTAAAAATATTGACATCTAAGGAAACCCACCTTGGAATCTGAATTTAAAGGCATTTAGTGGGATTAACTCCCTAAGCTGGAGCTCAGTCCATGCCGCTGGTGCAGAATACACAAAAACAAGCTTCTATTCTATTCTTCTCTAAGTGAACATTTGGAGCAGGAAGCAAAACACAGCCCCGAGAACATAGAGTGCACTTTCACACCGGCACGATTCCCATTTAGGCTCTGGTTCCATTCAGCACACAATGTGACCTCAAGTGAACACAACAATGGCAACAGTGAAGCTCTTCTTCTTGTGCCTCTGCGGTCTCTAAGATCAGCTGCTCTTAGTTGCTCCTAAATCACAGCTGGAGCTCAGAGAGGGTCCGGCTTTCGCAGTTGTGGAATGGACTGCCTTTACACATTAGGCAGACCCATTCACTGTGTCTTTGTACATCTCTTTTTTAAGACTCACCTGTTTTCCTTTGCATTCAAGACAGTGACAGTGTGTAGAAGTCTACACATGTCTCTTATGTTTGTATTGTTTTTTTTATGTCTATTTTTATTTATTCAAGCATTACTGTTGTTTTTAAATGTGCTATATAAATACATTGGAACGGAGGGGACTCGGTTATTTGGAAAATTGTGTTTACCCACCAATCCACCATGCAAAATTCAAGGGATGCCCAAATAGCCACCACACGTTTTGTCTCTCCTGGAGACAACGTATGTTCTTCACTTACTTTCCCCATGTTCACAGGTATTTTGTGCTTTCCCTTTTCCTGCAGCCAACAGCTAACTTGCAGAAACGGACAGTAACGGAGTACATTTACTTGAGTATAGTACTTAAGTACAATTTTGAGGGATCTGTATTTTACTCAAGTATTATTTTTGTGGGAGTACTCATGACTTTAGCAATATTGTACTATTTACTCCAATACATTTCTATCCATAACCGTTAATACCCGTTACTTCTTATATGTATATATATATATTTCCATCCATCCATTCATCCATCCATCTTCTACAGCTTATCCGAGGTCGGGTTGCAGGGGTACTAGCTTGAGCAGAGAAACCCCGACTTCCCTCTCCCCGGCCACTTTGTCCAGCTCTTCTGGGGGAATACAGAGGTGTTCTCCCAGGCCAACCTAGAGACATAGTCTCTCCAGCGAGTCCTGGGTCTTTCCCGGGGCCTCCTCCCAGTGGGACGTGCCCGGGAACACCTCACCAGGGAGGCGTCGAGGAGGCATCCTAACCAGGTGCTGAGCCACCTCATCTGGCTCCTATATATATATACTGTATATATATATATATATATATATATATATATATATAGAGAGAGAGAGAGAGAGAGACAAAACCATGGACGAAACAACGGATGAAGACGCAGTAGGTCCATCCCGGGAATGCACCAACCCGTGGCCCCACCTCGACCTGACTATTTCCATTTTCTGAACAAGTTAATGATAGTGTTCGCTTCAAGTGTTTTTGCTGTGTTTACCAAAACAAAACTTCATCACCGCTATTCAAAAATTAATCTTCCAACATGAGGAAGTCAAGTGAAGTGTCAAGGTGCGTACATTGAAATAAACTTCCATGCATTTCTAAGTGAGAGCGTTGCCATTGTGCTATTGCCTTGTGGGCAAGTGAGAAATGTTAAATAAAGCAACATGGTAAAAAAGATGAAAAGGACTTGATTTTACATTCAATTCCTTTTACATTTTTCAAGGTATTAACATTAAAATTTTTCACAACTCCGTGTAGGACGTTTCTATATACGTAAATGTAAGCACTGTGGCAGTAGTAATGCAATATTTAGAAAATGTACTGTTGTACTCTTGATACTCAAGTACTTTTAAAAACAAGTACTTCAGTACTTTTACTTAAAGGGGAAATATGTAGTTTATAGTGCCATCTAGAGGAGAGGCTGAAATTTACAACAAAGACCTGCTGCTCTGCTCACCCCCTCCCTTCCCTGAGCGCTACGGTATCCGCAGCTGGTCAAATGTCGTCCTCGTCGTCTTTCTCCGTGTCAGCAGATGAGGTTCGTGAGGCGAGGGAGAGGGCGAGCTACCGCGGCCGTCGCAGACGAAGCGGAGAGAGAGGAGGCGGGACTTCCGCTACAAGTAAAGCAACGCTTGTTTTGTTCTCTCGCATTTGTCCTTACAGGCTCCGGTAGAAACATGGCGTCTCGCTGCTAACAGTGGCAATGCAACTGCGGTCCGCGGTCATGTTATTTAACATGACTTTTTGAAACACTACGAAAATGAAACAAAAACTATTATACAGCGACTAGACAATGCAGGAGCACATAATATGTATAAAAAAAGTGGATTTTGGGTTATATAAACCCATAAATACTACATATTGTACCTTTAAGTAGACATATGACTGTAGTACGTTTACTTGTACTTGAGTACAATTTAGCAAGGGCTATCTGTACTTTTACTCAAGTAATGAAGCTGTGTACTCTGTCCGCCTCTGCTTACTTGATATAACCCACTTTGCCGTTTGTGGGTTTGATTCCTGGCTCCGCTAGTCTACAAGTCGATGCGTTGCCTTGGGCAAGACACTTAACCCCACTGTGCCGATTGCTTGTGAATGGATATGAAAGATGAAGGTGAAAGGGTGAATGGCAAAACTGTAGTGTAAAGTAGCTATGAGTGGTCATCATCAAGACGAGAAAAGTGCTATATAAACACAAACCGAAGCTGATTCTTTTGGTTCCTGCTGGACACACCAACCCCTCAGCACCTGAAACTATTTATTTATTCGTTGGTGGACAAAACTGTGCCACACTGTAAAAGCAGTAAGAGAGGATTTACCAGTAGTTTTCTGCACAATCCTGACAATAATGCTGTCAGGATAATGCTGCTATGAGAAAGATGGCGCCCGTGTTGGCAAGCCGTCCGCCTCGCTCCTTCGCTGTTATGTCTGTTTTCCTGCTCCTACTGCTTTTTGCCTTCGGATATGATTCTGCTCTACTGGCATACGACCGCCAAACCCTCCTCGACCTCAGGGCTTGGTCAGAGTCCCTGTTGCCATCTGATCGCCCACTTTTCGATCAGGAAACACCGGTGCTGGCGGACATTCCCGATCACCTGCGCCGACTGCCTACTGTCTCTCCCCGGAGGGATCGTGACCAAAAGTCCCGCTCCAACGGACCCTGCGGCTCCAAACACCGATGCCGGCTGTCATGCCCTCTCCCCCAGAGAAAGCGCTCTAGAAGACGTGGGAAACGTGCCGGTGTGATCGCCCGTCTCAAAGCTCACCTGAGAGTCTTTTCCTCGGCTGAGCTGCGCCTAGGATCTTCTCCCCCTGTCCGGTTCGTATGCAGCCGATGGATCCGTCCTATCTTCCCGGAGCCAGCGCCGCTCATTACTAAGGTAAATGGACCCGCCACCCTGGCACAGCTTACAGCTCGAAGCTCGCGGAGAAAGTTTATTTACACCCAGCCTCCCGACACCGGCTCCATCTCATCCACCTGGCTCGCCGCTCTTCCTGTCGCATCGCGGATACGTCATCAGAGTGCCGCCACCGCGTTAAGGAATATCGCCGGCGGAAACATCGCGAGACTGTGCCATGGTGTGCGTGATGGAAAGAGAGGTGTGGATCCCAGCCTGCTCTGTCCCATCCAGAGGTCTACTGATCAATCCCACATTAAAACTGAACTTTTGAATGTCCAGTCCCTGTCTAATAAATCAAGCCTGGTTCATGATCACATTCTTGATAAAGATATAGACCTGATGTGCCTCACTGAGACCTGGCACCAACCTGAGGTTTTTTCATCATTAAATGAAGCCTGTCCCCCTGGATACAGTTACCTGCAGAGGGCTCGCTGCACTGGCCGAGGTGGTGGCCTGGCAGTAATTTACCGGGACACACTCAAGCTGTCTCCTCTGTCTCTACCTGATGTGTCCTCGTTTGAATATCTGGCCTTCAAATCAAAACCCCCTTCCAAGATCAATGCTGTACTGATCTACCGGCCGCCCAAACCACACCCATCCTTCATCACAGAGATTCACGACCTTCTCACCTCGCTCTGCTCTCTATCCTCCAATAACATCATACTTGGTGATATGAACATTCATATTGATAATCCCTCCTCCCCCCTGGCAGCTGATTTCCTTCATGTACTGGACTGTCTCAACCTCACACAGCACGTTGATGCACCTACACACACCAGAGGGCGCACTTTAGACCTGGTCATCACAGACTCTCCTTCCATCAAAGATCTGTCAGTATATGACCTGGGCGTCTCTGATCACAGCATCATTTCCATGGACATTTCCTGCCCATCTCTCCTCCCCCAGCCTAAACGCGATATTCATTTTCGCAACATAAAAAACATCAACCCTGCCATCTTGCACTCTGACCTCCAACTGCTGGCCTCAGTCAACCTTCCATCAGTCAACAAATCGGTCGATCACTACAACCATTCTCTTCGCTGCCTCCTGGATATACATGCCCCTCTCAAAACAAGAACTGTGTCTTTCTCCCGCACTGCCCCCTGGTTCACGAAAGAACTGCGCAAGATGAAGGCTGCTGGCCGTGCCATTGAGAGGCGTGTCAAATCATCTGGCCTGGTGGTACACAAGCTGGCCTACAAAAATCACCAGAAGGCCTATGCAGCGGCCCTTAAAGAAGCCCGGTCCATCTATTACTCCAACATCATCAATAACAGTCCAGGAAATTCAAAACAGCTGTTTTCCACCATAAACTATCTCCTTAATCCCAAAAACCAAACCCATACAGAACCCACAGTAGAACACTGCAACAGGTTTCTTGCATTTTTCAAAGACAAGATAAATTCCATCCGGTCCCAGCTCTCAGGCTCCCCAGCTCCATTTCTGCCATCTGCCTGCCCTCAACCTGCACTTTTCAGCACCTTTGCTACAGTCACACAGACCGAAGTTGAGGGTTTCATCAAAAAGATGAAGCCTTCCACCTCCCCCCTGGACCCCATCCCTACAACACTCATCAAATCTAACCTGTCTGTCATAAGCCCTCTTATCACACAAATAATAAACCACTCGTTAAACTCCGGCCATGTCCCGCCCTCACTCAAGACTGCCGTTATCAAGCCTCTCCTGAAGAAACCCAACCTCGACCCAGAATGTTTCTCAAACTACCGGCCCATTTCCCATCTTTCATTCCTGTCTAAAGTGCTTGAAAAAGCTGTTGCCGCACAGCTACAGGAACATCTACAACTTCACTCACTGTTTGAAATATTCCAATCTGGTTTCCGCACTGCCCATAGTACAGAGACAGCATTGTTGAGAGTCACCAATGACCTTCTCATCTCTGCCGATTCTGGATCCCCCTCCCTGCTCATCCTTCTCGACCTTTCAGCGGCTTTTGACACTGTCGACCACCATATCCTCCTAAGCCGCCTCCACACCGACATTGGTCTCCATCATTCCACACTGGACTGGTTCACCTCATACCTCGCCGACAGGACAGAGTACATCAGCCTGGGCTCTGCCAGGTCCCAAACAGCCCCTGTTACATGCGGTGTCCCCCAAGGATCTGTCCTAGGACCCCTCCTCTTTATCCTGTACATGCTGCCACTGGGTCGTGTCATCAGCCGGCACGGCATCTCTTTTCACTGCTACGCCGATGACACTCAGTTGTACCTCCGAACTGACCCCAACCTACGTTCAACCCCGGTCCACTCATCATCACCTACTCTAGCCCTCTCCAACTGCCTGGAGGAGATCAGGGCGTGGATGAGTCACAACTTCCTCCAGCTGAACAGTTCCAAAACCGAAGCCATACAAATTGGTACCCCTCATCAGGTCCAGTCATCACCCATAACCACCATCTCCTTCTCTGGTCAAGACATCCCCCTCTCTACCTCAGTTACCAACCTCGGTGTGAAGCTGGACCCACAACTTACCTTTGTAAAACACATCAAACATCTGTACAAAACCTGCTTTTTCCATATCAAGAACATTTCTAAACTCCGCCCATTCCTCACCTTCTCTGATGCTGAAAAACTCGTCCACGCCCTGATCTCCTCCAGGCTTGATTACTGTAACAGCCTGCTCATCGGTATACCCAACAAACACCTTCAGAAACTTCAATTCATTCAGAACTGTGCTGCCCGAACTCTGATGAAAACCCGCAAATACGACCACATCACCCCCATTCTTCAGAACCTACACTGGCTTCCCATAACCTCAAGAATCCAATACAAAATCGCCCTCATCACCCACCTTTGCATCTACAGCAACGCCCCACAATACCTCAAAGACCTCCTTACCCCTCACTCATCCACCCGTAACCTCCGGTCCCAAAGTACCAACCTCCTCCATCAGCCCCGCACACGACTCCGCACCATGGGAGACCGAGCCTTCTGCTCCACTGCCCCCCACATCTGGAACTCCCTCCCTGAACACCTACGACAACCCCAGTCTGTCGATGCCTTTAAAAAAGGGCTTAAAACATTTCTATTCGAACAGGCTTTCCTAGGTCGTTCCTAGATGTTTTTATTCTCTTTTCTGCACTTTCTTCTCCTCCTTTAGCTATTCTTTCTTCTGCTGATTTTAATCGTGTCTGATTTTAATCGTGTCTGATTTTTCTCTTGGTCTTTTGTTTATTTTGTTTTTTGGTTTCTGTAGCACTTTGAGATAACTTTATGAAAAGTGCTTTACAAATAAAATTTATTATTATTATTATTATTATAAGGTACACACAGGATAAGATCATCAACAAACCTTATGAATAAATAAAAAAAACAACTTAACAGTGACTGAAAGTGACGTGTGGTTATGTGTAGTCATCCGCTTAACTCACTCTCTCCTGGATGGGATGAAGAAGGGAGTTGGGACCCTCCTCCTCCTCCTCTTCCTCCTCCTCACCATGTGTTCAGGGCTGGAGGAGAGGACATGGTGACGTCACACACAGGGCTGGACGTTTATTACACAGGGAGCCAAGTGCCAAGTTGTAAGAGCTTCACTCTGCAGCTCTGTCCGGCCAGCGGCGGAGTGTGTGTGTGTTTGTGTGTTCGTGCGCTCTTCACTTCACTTCACTTCACTTCACTTCACCTAAAACTTTCTGGGGAAACTTCGGCAACAGAAAGAAAAAGGAAACAAACAGAAACGAAAAAAGAAAGAAAAGAAAAACACTGACTGACAAAAGTGTCGTAACTCGCTTCACTCTTGTTTTAATGAAACTTACTTATTATTCATGTCTTTGTTTTTTTAAACTCCCGTGCACCCTGAGAAGTTTTGAATGAGCCGGGTGACGCGTGCGTTTTGACTTAGACTTTTATTTTTGTTATATATATATTTTTAATTTTTTTTTTTAACTCTGACGTGCGGATATAGTTCTTCTTATTTCCCCAATTGAAACTCGTGATGGCTGTTCTGTCACTAGCCTTTCTACTTGCAGGATTTGTTTTGACTTCAGCTGACAAGGTAAGAGTCTGTCATGACTTTTCTTTTACGCACGGTTTCAGTCGCGTGGTGATATGAAAGAAAGTCACTCTGTGTGTGTGTTTGTGTGTGTGTGTGTGTGTGTGTGTGTGTGTGTCTGTGTGTGTGTGTGTGTGTGTGTGAGCCGGGGAGGAAAAAAGTGAAGGCAACTCTCTCTCCGGAACTTTTCTTCCACTTTGTTGGGAGTAAAATGCGCACACTGCTTCCTCTGTGAAACACACGTTGACAGTGTTGGAGTGTATCCTGTTACATAAGACATTTTTTGTAAATCGTTTTTACGAGCAGCAGAAACTAGTGGCTAAGCGACACTAAACTCTCTGCTTCACATCTCTCAGATCATGATTTCCTCCTCACTTGTGCCTCATTTAACAAGCTTTTTCTTCTCCAACCAACAGGCTGGCGAAGTTGATCGCGAGGGTAAGTCCTGTCTGTTTTTTGTTTGTTTTTCCTCTTCTTCCCTTCCTCGACCTTGTTTTTTTTACAAATATTTGTTGTTAGAAAGTGGAAGAGAGTTCTCTCCTAAAGTTATTAGGAGGGCATCTTTGGTTGAACTGAGATCAAAGTGGGAGGGGAGTTTGTGTGTGAGGAGCACTGTAGTAGTGCACCTCCTCACCCTCCTCTAGCACCCCACCATTCCCCCTACACACACACACACACACACACACACACACACACACACACACACACACACACACACACATAGAGCCATATTATATGAGCAAACTGCTTCAAGGGCTTTGTTATACAGGAAAGAAAATTCCACTTCTAAATCCTGCACATCTGTTCTCCATCCTGAGGTTAAGAAATAAGTGAGCTTCAACAGTGTCCACGTAGGATCCCTGTACGCCCGCTGTTATCTCCCCTCCGGGGCCTTCACACAGAGCGAGGGCAGTAATCTGTGGTCTGCCACTGTTGGCCTCATAAAAGCAGCTAAATCAGCCATTCAGTTTTGCTTTTTTCACCTCCACGTTTTCTCCTTCCTCTCACACCTTGTACCTCGCCGAGACTCATTTACAGTGACTCAGACTTCCTCTGACACATTTTCTCATTGATTTATTTGAAGCTAACACCAAGCAACATCAATAATGTTGATAATAATAATAATAGGAAAGATCCCAAAGAAGCCCCCCTAGCTATGTGCACGGCGCCTCATTAAGGGGTTTGCGACCATGGTGTTATAGCAGTCACCTGCACTTAATCCGGTCAAAGAATTTAAAGGGGGTGCTCAATAAATTGTTTTTGCTTTGGACTAACATCATTAGTCTTGGCTGGATTTATTCAGCTCGGGGGCCTCAGGCAGTCGCCTGCTTTACACCCTGATTAACGTCCTAGGCTGCCAGCTACTGCTGATTTTGGCTTTAGCTGCCGTTTAGCTTTAACATCCAGTTTTTTGCCCCTTTTCTTAATTCACACAGACATCGCGTCGCATTCCCGTGACAAGCAAACAACTCCACTCTTGAGTATCTGACTCCTTTGAGATCGCTTCTTCTGTATTTAATTATCTTGATGACATCTTTTGGTCTGCGCCCCCAAATACAAGTGGTGTGTTGTGCCCAAATAAATTGTACCACGGATTAAAATGAAGAAAGAAAGAAAAAAAAAAACAGTCTCAAACTGCACAAAAAGGGACCTTGTTTCTTTTCCAAACATGTTCTGGATTTCTTGAAACCAAAGTCCTCAAGTCTTGAAAAATTTGTACGTGGAAGGTCTGCACAACAGTGGCAAATTAGAAATGCTAATTATTAAAAAGGGAGCCCTTAAGCCCAATTTATACTCCTGCGTAAAGTGCTCTACGTAGGTTAACGGAGACCCCTCTACGTCGCCGGAGAGCCTGACGGAGAGCCTCTGCGTCGTCTCCGGCTGCACAAAATATTTTTTAAGTGTCCGTCACTCCGTGAAGGGACAACGGAGACTGCAAGGGTTCTCAAGACAGGCCGAGATAACGCTGCTCTGTGCCGGCCACTGTGCACACCGAGCGTCCACAGAGGTGGAGCTGGTCACCGCCGACAACGTCGCTGCCAAACCATAAATATGTCATATCTTAATACACAAACGACATGTTTAGACTCTAAATGGCCAATTCCTCGCCTCCAATTGTCTTAAAACAGAAAAGTGAGAAACGGCCACTGTTTCAATGTAATTTTCCGCTGCAACAACAACAACAACAACAACAGTCTTTCTCTCTCGGACGCCGTTGCTCACTGTAGCCAGAAGCACAACAACATTGCGTAGCGACCCCTACTGATCGGGCGGGAAATTGCAGTGCGTATCCGGCACCACGACGGAGAACTATATAGGCTTGAGGGGTCTCCGTGGTTACGCAGTCAGATAACGCATTGTTGTAGCACCTCGCTGTAAAGAAGGTGTTTTTGAAAACTTGCCCTGCAGCAAGAAGATTGCCGCTTCGCATCCCGGGTTAGGGCCTTTCTGTGTTGAGTTTGCATAATCTTCTCATGCAGGGAGGAAACCATTGGACACTCTAAATTGACCATAAGTGTGTGAGTGAATGTTTTTTCATCTTCATCTTCAACCTGTCCAGGGTGAACCCCCACCTTTCACCCAGTGTCAGCTGGGATCGGCTCCAGCGGCCCTCATGTGGAGGATAAAGTAGTGCACAACGAATAAATGAGTCCCTCATGAATTCTGTTCAACTTAATTTGCTGCATTTGTTGTGATAACCTTTGATTCTTAACACCACCAGGTCTCAACGCTCCACAGGGCTTTTATCTTCGGTTTTTTAATGAAACCAATTGTGGCTGTGCTATTACAGAGGCGTTAGATTTCTGATATTATGCTTCTCCCCTCAATGTAAGTCTCTTACTCGAGTCTCTTACGTGAAACTAGAAAACCTCACCTCACTGCTAGAAGTATGAGAGGTTTCAATTATGTGTGAAATAAAAATGACCTCGCATATTAAATCCAATTTTCACTGTAGTATCAGAGATCGACAAATCATGGTCATATTTTTTTTTGTGATGACAGGTCTGTAGAAATGCAAAATGATGGCGTTGGAAAGATGTTACACTTGTTTATCTTGTCACATTAACAAGGCACCATCACTGCTTGCACACAATTGATCTTTGGTACAAGTCTACAAGTCTTACACATTTTGATCATGCGTCATGCAGCCATAGTCCACACTTGTTATTTATGGGCAGGTATGAAGTCCATATACTTTCTCTGATGGTTTTCTGTGCTTCCCTTGGAAATGTTCGTTTAGAAGAAAACCCGTTCATTCATTATTGAAAAACATCCATTTGTTTTAAATCACTTGAACAGCTTGAAATATATTGTATTTCAAGCTGTTCCAGTGATTTAAAACGTCAGAATGATAATGATAGGATATGGAGTCAGATCCGTCTGTATTCAAGAATATAACTGTTTTCTGTGGCCTAAATAAACAAACAAACAAACACAAATCTTACAGGACTTCATAAACATGCACAACTTCATACTGTGAAGGAATAATATTCCTCCATAGTATCTGCTTTATCGGAGTTTACATCAGCGCCTACACATGTTGCACAACCTTTTCGGGTGCCCGTATTAAACAAGTAGCCCTGTGTCTTTCATGTTTGCACAAGGTGTAAAGTTAACATGATGTAAATGTAAGGAATTTTCTCTGTAAAAAAAAAAAAAAGGCCTTTGATGCGTTTGGAGGTTTGAAAACCAGGCACGTGTCTGCCATTTGCTTTAGTCGTCGGGTTATGAGCTTAATTTCCTATCCATACAAATCTGTCAACGTCGGCGTGATCAAAACTGCTGCTGTTGAGTAGTCGTAAAAATCTCAACTTGCCTTTATATGACATCTGCATGTTTTTCCTCAGAAGCCTGTCAGAGTCATGTCTTCTTCATAACATGTCTGAAGCTTACACACTGTGATTTGTAAAGCGTGTAATTTTCTAAGACGTGCAATTTAAGTTTCACCATTGACACGTGCTTGAATATCTTCTCGTCAAAACCTACAAGATAATTATATGGTTTCGATGTCATGGTACATTTTTTTTTTTTTTCTCCAACCAAAAAATGTTTTGAATTTGTCTGACATTGCACACATTTCATAAACCCAAGCCTGAGTGGAAATTTCCTTTAAAGGCCCAACTATTTTTCCTTGTACTAAAGAGCTGACCTCAAATAAACAACATTTATTCATAATAGGATGCGTATACTTTGAGGATGGTGGTTATGTATTTACATATTTATTTGTGCTAAAAGCAGTAACAATTTATCAAGAATATCTGGAGAAACTGTTTATTTTCCTCTGTACTCAACTATAATGTTGTCCATAAGAATTGTTCTTTGTGACAGTTTCTCAACAAAATATGTCGTAAAACAAAGCAGCAAAATAATAAAAAAATTGTTGGTAGACCAGAATTGTGCAATAGACCTGCTCAGTCGGGAGAGGAAGTGGTTAAATTACAACCCTGCTGCATCTATTCCCCTTCCCTTCTTATTCCCATGAAACTCTGATTGAGAAATAAAACATGCAACACTGTAATTTTTTCTTCTTCTTCTTTTTTTTAACGTTTTCACTGCTGTTTTACAGACCAGCTGAGGAGCCGTTTGAAGGAATATGGCCTGGTCACTCCGTTCAGCACCGACTCCCATGGACACTACCTGTCACACTTGCTCTCGGCCACTCACAAGCAGCGCATCAAGAGGGAGGTGTTTTCTTCGGGTGAACAGGAACAGAAACTTTTTTTCAACGTCACGGCCTTCGGTAAGGAGTTCCACCTTCGCCTGCGCCCAAACAACAGACTGGTGGCCCTCGGTGCGATGGTGGAATGGCACGACGACGTTCAAGGATCGGGCAACGGCACCGGCGGCGATGCCAGCGCCAACCAGACCGAACGAAGCAGCGCGACGGAGAAGACGCTGCGACGTGAACTGCTGAAGACGGACTGCACCTTTATTGGTGACATCTCGGACGTCCCCGGGACCTCTGTTGCTATTAACAACTGTGACGGCTTGGTAAGTCCTCCTCAGCCATAAAGCTCCTACTTCTCCTCCCCTTCAAACCCTGTCTTTTCATTACAAAAGTGCCATGACCTTATCAAGTGACACCAAGGGATTTTAGATGTCCGTAACTCTTAAGTTAAGCATTTCTTTGCGTCAGCATGCAGAATGTTTACAGCACATTGTTCTGTTCAGGCGGACAGACATAATAGCTTTTTGTACAGAAGTTTGTCACGGGTGAGTGGCCATCCATTGCTTCCACAAACCCGAAGGATTTCCCCCGACCTCTTCCCAACATAAAACACAAGTTCCTTTTGTGCTCTTGCAAAAGTCTGCAGTCTTATCCTCCTCGTCACCCCCCATAAAACACTTGAACAGTAATTGGGAAATGGCCTCGGCCAAAATCGTCCGGATGAGGTCAGTGAAACATCTCTGCATTCAGGAAAAAGTCTCAGTGAACCGAAGCCATCAAAATTCTAGTTCTCGTTGGTGAGCAGAAATATTTCAGACTTTGTAAAAACAAAACCGAGTTGCAACTCCGTAAGTCACCTTGAGACACGTCCGTCTTAAAACGACCAAGCTGTTGTTGCTGTTGTATCCTTTTATTATAGAACTATTCTGCTGGGGAAAAAGAACCAGCGATGATTTCAGCGAGTACAGTCTGTGTATCTGTGGTCAGATATTGCGTAAAAAGTGCTTTATTCTCTAAGAGGAGACAGGTGTGGTATGTCTGCACTGAGTTTTTGTTGGACTGCAGTGTGTTTGTTTTTCCCAAAAAATACAAGGGTTGGTGATAAAAATGCATGACCGGCATCTCATGTCTTAATAATTGTGTTGTCCTAAGAATTACTGTAAGATTGCACGTGCTCATGGGGAGACGTAAGAGAATGAAATTATGATTTAAAAACCCACGCATAACTAGTTTTCCTAATTGAACTTACGGTGGATTAATTCAGTGTGAAAGAGGGACTGGAAAAAAAAAAAAAGATCCAAATATGTAACCCTGTGACATTGTCACTGGTCTCCATGGTGCTGTCCTCTTTTGAGAGTTGCACTGACTGATCATCATTTTTTTTGCATCAAACACAACTCACTGGAGGGAAAACATAACAGAAAATGGAAAGGTTAACACCTCTACTGGCAATGGAGAAAAAAAAAAACAGCATATGACACAAATTCTGGTGTAACAGACTGTAAGAGTTAAGGTTGCACTGGCTCTGCTTTTGTACAGTATACGCACGAGACCTGCAAAGTCGGTTTCACACTTCAGGAACACTTGCACAGCTGTGCTTGCATGTGAGTTCTCGAATGTTTTGTGTGGATGACTTCAGGTTTTGATTCCCCCTGCGGAGGCATGGCCAAAAGTTGCTCTGCGGGGATCGACATTAAAGCGCTTGGTATCATGGCAGCACATGTTAAAAGAGAATCTCACAGTCAGGCGTGAGAGTGTGGGGTTTTGACAGTTTAGCTGGCCAGCCAAAAAAAAGAAAAAAAAAAAAAAAAACGTATGATACTGCCCAGCATTTTTTAAAGAAGGCGGGCATAAAATGTTTTAAAATGTAACCGAAGCAGATATTGTTTGGGGTTTTGTTGGAAATTGAGTCAATCATGTGACGACTCAGATGGAAAATAAACAATATTTATTTGCAGATAAAACTGCGAGGAATATAAGGAGATTTTCTGCAACGACTCAGCCTCGAGTGTAGTGGTGATAACTATACAGTTAGACATTAAGTGAGAAGAATAAATGTATAAATAATAAAACACGTCAAATGCACAAATTGACGTTCTTAAAAGTAATTGTCATCTCTGATTCCTGCTTTTAAAAACTAGCTCACAAACAATGTAATGATTTAAAAAAACAAAAAACAAACAAAAAAAAAAAACATTTCTGATATTAAAGTCAGAATTTCGTTTCAAAAAAGACACACATGTGGCCCTAATCCTCTTCCGTAGGAACATAAAGCCCAAGGCTTAAGTTTGAATGATTTTTCTTTGAATCAAGGTTTCTGAGGTACAACTGCTGACATCTGACAGGGAGGTTATATAAAGGGCAATGTAAGGATATGGTATATTGCCTTAAGGTGTATATGTAATAAGTGTCAAAGGAATATGAACTAAGGATGGGAATTTCACGACATTTTGAGAGTGTCGATTGTTGAGGTCCACGTGTCGAGGTCTCACCTTTTCGTGCACAGCTTCCTTAACTTTACGTGTTTGTGACACTTCGACTTATTTTATAGGGCTGTAAAGTCAAAGTCCACTGGTCGACTAATTGGTCGACACGCTCTGGCTCGACTAAAATTGTCATTGGTCGACTAATTATTTTTTTTTATTATAAAAAATAGCCGCTATCGCAAAGCACCCCCCCCGCCCCCCGATTAGTCGATTTTTAGTAGAAATTTTAGGTCTTTAGTCGACTAAGAGTTTCTTTGGTTGATTATAGCCTTATTTTTTTTTGTTGAGGTACGCACGTGTCGATTGTCGAACGTTTTGTCCACAAAAAAAGTCCCATCCCTAATATGAACATTGTCTAAATATGGAAATTATATAATCTCTTGTGTAGTTATTATAGAATAACATTTAATATGACTGAGTTTCATTTTTTCAACATTAAATGAAGGACAATATAGTGAAGTATTTAGTTCAATGTTGCTCAATATCAAACTGTCCATGTAATTGATGTTCAATTTGGTATTCGTGCACGAGTGAAATCCTAAATATAACCTTACAAAGGCAGTGTCAACTACACAAACAAAGATAATAGCAGTCCTCTGCACTACAAGATGTGGCCATTTCCTTTAATTGGAGGGAGAGGAAGCACTTTGTCACTTTGTCACAGATTTTTTTTTTTTCTCTCCCCGAGACATTAATAGTTGAACCTCTCAGGAGTCATCCTTGAGAGGGGGCCACACAGGATGTGAGAGTTTTACTTTGTAAAAACTTTTGTGGCAGGATATCACTTTGAAGATGCCAAAAGCTATCATAGGTCAGATGCTTTTCCCAATGGAAGGAGGATTTGATTTGGCTGCTGTTGTGGAGCTTGTCCGGTGCTTTTTTGTCTTCTTTTACTGTCATTAAGGGACTTGAGTAGCACTGTTGTCAGAAAGTCCCTTTTCCCCCTTTTCAGTGAAGAGAAAAATTAGTGCTCTGTATACTGTCAGATGTGTTTAATACCCAGTGCAGCAGGGAGCTGCATATTTTTAAGTGATGTAATTCAGTGAAATCCAGTAAAGAGCCGTATATTTTCCTGTTTTAATAACCTATTAAAAATGTTATGATAAGGATTTAGTTACTTTTAGTTGTTAAGTTGCATATGACAGCAAAAAAAATAATGCCTACCCACTTCCCAAGACCATAGGATGCCCCTCAGGGAACAGAAAAGGCTTGGTTTGTCCATTATGGATGAGACGTGCACATAAATGGCAACAAAAACACAACAGTGCTTAGTTTCAGATGATATACACCCATTAAAACACGGTTGAATTGTGTGTCCGATCTGGCGTCAGAGCTGACGCATATCCATTCTAGTTCATGTGTCAAAGGTCACTGGTTGTGAATGTCTGCGTAGTGGCTGCGTGTCGGTACCGCTCAGTTGAACTGGTGTGCTAATTACGTCACTTCCAGGTATTGGCCAATCACAAGACAGTTGAGAAGGCTCTACGCTGGCTGGCCAATCACAACAGTTCTGTCTTCTGGGTGTGAGATTTCAGGCTGAAACAGTGTGACTGAGGAGAGCTTCAGTGAGGAGAGATTTCTCTCAGCTCATTTACTAGGAGGTTTGACCATAAAAACAAATTAATGTATGTAAGTAGACCTCCATTACTAACATAAATGTGTGATAGGACCACTCTATGTGAGCTTTAATTCTCATATTATTATGATAAAAGTATGACCAATTAAAAAATTCGGACCGAATAAAATAATTGGCTGAGCTACCTGTCTGTCTTCTGTTGCGCCGATCGCTGTCACAGCTTTCGAGTCGCACGCATCTCTGACAGACCAGTGTTGCCAACATGGCGACTTTGTCGCTTAATCTGGTGACCTTTTGTGGTGTTTGGAGACTCTCACGTGCAGTAACTGTGCTCAGCAAGCAGCGCGCGTTACCGGGATCACCTCCAAAAGCACGTTCAGTGTATTTCTGTGCGAGAAGTACAGCGAGAAAACCTAGTCTCAAGACTCCAGCTGTGCAGCTGTCCGTAAGCATGCAGATGTGAGACACAAGCAGTGTAAATCGGTGGAGCTGTGCGGATCAGAGCACAGCGCGTCCATTCTACAACCTGTGTATTTTGGGGGTTAAACATATCTAGGATATGTTGGGACACATTTTCTTGGGTTGGAACAGGTATCTAACCTGTGATTTATGATACTATCATTTGATGTCAGGTTTTCTGTTCTTCTGGCTCCTCTCTGTCAAACAGAACATGACCATCTTTTGTGGTGTTGGGAGCCTGGATGTAAAACATGCAGGACTGCATAACTTCGACATCAAACACTCCCCAAACCAGTGGTTGCTGATGAAAAAGCAATGCCGTTGTGGGCCAGTGGTCTTTGATCTCAAGTGGTAGCTGGAGCCCTCACTCGGTGTGTGTGTGTTTTACTGTTTCTTAATTATAGCCAGGTCTGCTGTGTAGAGGTCTTCACAGCAACAGGCAGACAAACATCCAGCCTGGCTGCTGAATAATTACCAGGCAGATATGTCCTCTGCTTCACTAGCAGCAGCAGCAGCAGCAGCAGTAGTGTGGGGGTGAGATGAGGGTCATCTTTGCTGCCCTGTGTGGGAGAGACCCTTCACATTGCATGTTATAGAAGCAACCACTGAGAGGGATGCCTTGATAAACAGTGATCATGAACAGTGATGTGGTCTGTTTTCTGACTCCTTAATGCATGGTTCAGAAATGGTCACATCCAAACATGGTGCAAAGTACATTAAAAGTAGAGGAGGCTCATGAACTATATATAAAAAAAAAGTATAGCGGTGGTATACAGTATAATGCAATATGTTGAACAACACATCCATGTTATGGACCCATGCAACCCCTATATTGGCTGCATTCACGTCTATCTTTGACATTTGAATGAAAAGGAGGAATGCTGATCCTTAGGTCTTGGTTGAAGCCTTGTCCATCAGCTTTAATTAAGACCAGTCTGATACATTGTATGCCCCATACCCTTGTTTTGCATATTATACATTTTTTTTCCCCACACTTTGTTTACTGAATTTCCCATACACACATACACACACACACCCAAAAGGAACTGTCACGGTGTAGAAACCAAGCAGTGCAGATGGTGCAAAGCAGAACCGATACATTAAAGGTAAGGGAAATAAAGTAAAATAATGATTTGAAGAGAAATATATATGCATATTTGCGTATGGCTGCAGAGTCACCAACAGATGCATAAAGAGACTTAAGGATTTGTACTGTGCTGTAATTGGTATGAAAAGACAAACAAAAATAAAACAAAAAAAACTGGTAAAACACAGACAAGCACACAAACAATGCTAACAATATTAGGATGAGAGGCCCTTTTCCACTATGGTCCCAGCTCGCCGGGCCTAACCTCGGCACGGCGCGGTTCAGGTTTAGGTTGGTTTTGCACTACAAAAAAATAGTACCTACTCAACGTGGACAGAGTATTCACTGCATGGCTGCATGAAACCGCTTTGAATTAGTTTTACACACGTGACACACAAATGAGTTGTAAAGCAGTCATTTTCAGTGTAACTGAATCATTAGAATCAGTTCATTAAAAAAATATTTGTTCAGTACTTCCTCCATGACCAGAGCACAGACTGAAATACAGCAACAGGGTTTGTGATACCACTCGCCGGTCGTGATCAGCACCATGCTCCTCTGTTAAATATTGAGATGTTAGACATTTCCCTGGTAATTTTTAGGATTGTTAAGTCTTTTTAACTGATCTACAGTTTGGCATTGTTCGGCATTGTTCGGCTTGATTCTTGTGTCGGATCGCCTCAGCTAGCTTGGAAACTTGCCAGAGCAGGTACTAAAAAACGTACTATGCAAGTGTAAACACAACTCCCCCCCCCCCCCCCCCCCCCCGAACCCCATCCCCTCCGTAACAAATGTCAAGAGGAATAAATACTGTACATTTAAGATGAAAGTCTAAAGTTTTGGGACTTTCTTTTGAACCTTTTCACTCTTATGTAGAACATATGGGCCTCCTAAAGGCGTTCGCTTCTGTTTACAGGATGTAATGACAGTGTTTTATTCCTCAAACGCACCTGGACGGTCTGCAGGTTTCAATAAAGGGATAGATGGCAGTTTTAAAAGTACAGTGTGTCCATCGTAAACCATGAGAAGAAGGGTGGGGATGCAGGCCCAGCTGATGATTGGTTGGTTTTGCCAGTTTTTAGTTTTTTGTTGTTGTTGTTCATGAGGATGAGATGTGCAGCACCTTTAAAACATTTTAAACCGTAAGGATTAGAACAATGAAGCAATGCAACTGATCTCGAGATGTCAGCAGTGTGCATCTGTACTAGATCGTTCACGCCGTCCTCCCACAACATTGCGACTCTTATAGATCTGACCTCCCTCTTTTTTTGTGCTTTATTGTTTGCTTCAAAAAGGGATTAAATGCTTTACCTTAAGCGACAATGGCTCCAGCCTTCAAATCCTGTCAATGGTCAAAAAAACATTTAAGAAAAGTGTTGCATGGTGTGGTGCCGGATTATTATTTATTTTAGATGAGTTTCATAATGCCCTCGACTAGATACTGGTTATTTTTTTACACATGAGTACATGGTTTTTAATAAACACCGATCATCTTTTATTGTTTTACTAAAAGACATAGTATTGTCCCTTTAAATGCTGTATTCCCTGCTGTAATGCTGTATTTGCTTTAAAAGAGCTTGATACTGTGCCAGTCATTCTGTCACAGTTTATCAACATAACGTACAAAGGGGGTGAGCAGAGGAGCAGTTCTTTGTTGTCAATTTCAGCCTCTCCTCTAGATGGCACTATAAACTACTTACTTCACCTTTAAGACAGCGGTGGAAAAAATTACTAAAATATTGTACTCAAGTAAAAGTACCAATACTTTCATGAAATATTACTCAAGTAGAAGTAAAAGTAGTCATCTGAGAATGTACTCAAGTAGAAGTAAAAAGTAAGTACAAGTAGTAACTTTAAGTAAAAGTTAATTGGTTACTTTGCCTGGGGTGTGAGTGTAGTAGAAATATGAAATGGGAGTCAGAAAATCCTGATTTTAAATTGTACTTAAAAAACACAAAATACACTAAAAAAAAGTATTCAATACAGTAACTTTAGTAAATGTATTTTGTTACTTTCCATCCTTTAGAAATGTTTAATACAGCTGCAGAGCTTTTCTGTGCGTCCGCTAGAGTTAGAGCAGGTGCAGTTACTTATGAGTGCACTGATGTTTTTTTTTGTTACAGCGTTTGAGCAGGAGTTATGTTAACTACTGTACAGCCATCATTTTAGACATGCCTGAAAATCCTAAACCAAAGACAGGGGAGAAATAGTTTTCAGTCTTAAATGGAATTCTTAGGACATACTTTTGAAGAGTGAGGAGGTGTGTGTGCGTCACAGACGCTGTTAGAACAGAAACTCACCGCAATTAACTGCTCTCTCTCATTTCATTAAGCATTCATTTCCAGTTTTAGTTATAAACATCAAAAAGACCATGTTCAGTATACAGTTCTCTGTGACACCTCTGTAAAAACTAGAACTGCAACTAACGATTATTTTCGTAATCGATTAATCTGTTGATTATTTTCTCGATTAATCGATGAATCGGTTGGTCCATAAAAAGTCAGAAAATGTTAAAAAACGTTGATTAGTGTTTGTCAAACCTGGAAATAACGATGTCCTTGAATGTCTTGTTTTGTCCACAAACCAAAATGATTCAGTTTTAATGATTTCTTTGTTAGGTGGAGCAAAGAAACAAAGAAAATATTCACATTTAAGAAGCTAAAACAATCAGAAATCTGGTTTTAATCATGAAAAAAGCTTCAAACCAATTAATTTAGTAATCGATTAATAATTTATTCATCGATTAATAATTGATTCATCGATTAATAATCGATTTATCGATTAATAATCGATTCAGCTCTAGTAAAATCCCTGGTTGAGATTAATGTGTTTTGCATCTCATTGTCTATGGAGAGCAGTGAGGAGGTGCTGAACCCAATAGGTAAATGGTATCATCCACTCCTGTAATCCACTGAGCTCTGCAACCCACTTTGGTGTCGCGTCCCACCATTTGAGAATCACTGCTCTGTAGTACTGACTGGTACCATTTTTCTCAGTATCTTTTTATGGTGGAGATCTTGCATTCATGTGAAGAAATTGCTTTACGTGCCATTTGGCTATCAAAAATACTTTTGACTTTATTGACTGGTTGGTCAATGCCTCGAAGGTTGAAGCTGAATTTACTTTTTTTTTTTTCTTTCTCCAGTGGATAAAGTCTGTCTGTGTTTTTGGATCAAACAGACTCCCTATTATTGTTGTTCTTTTGGCGCTATTTCACGATACAGTTCGAGCACGATTTGGCTCTGCATTGCTTGACTCTACACGGATTTGGAATCAAGCACTTCATTTTCCATTACTCCATAGAACCTAGTCAAAGTGGGGACGGGGTCGTCACACCACTGCTGCGCGAAACTGCCATGATGTTTTTTTTATATACGATGCAAACTAGTGATGAGCAAATCATTTGTTTACAGTGTACTGAATCATTAGAATCAGCTCAATTTAAAATGATTAGTTCAGTAATTCCTGCAGGACAGAGTGGCTGAACTAACATACTGAATACTAAAATAGAACTGAGATTGGGTTCACGATCGCTGGCTTTTAGCAGTGCTGCAACTAAATGCACCAGACTCCTCTGTTTAATATCGACATTTTAGACATTTCCTTGCTTAATTTTGGAGATTACCGCAGGCTTTCAGGATTTTAAAGTACACTCAACAAAAATATAAACGCACTAAGAAAAACTTGTAGTTATTGTTATGTGACAAAACAGAGTAACTATCCAAAAATAACAGTACAACTTTGTCAATAAAGTGGCTTTAGTTTGCGAGCATTAGGATCAATTTCAAAACAAAAGTCCTGGAGTAATGGCAGGAAGAACACAATGGGGGTCGATGATCCAAGTTCACAAACTTCAATAACGTGTGTGTCGACCATTAGCCTCACGCAGAGCGGTACACCGGCGACACATGGACATCACCAGGTTGTCGATCGTGGCCTGGGGGATGTTGTCCCATTCGTCTTGCAGAGCCACTTGAAGTTGGCGTCCGTTCTGGGGAACTGGAACTGGAACTGGAACTAGAACCCGCTGGCGGATGCGCTTATCCAGAACATCCCAAAGGTGTTCGATAGGTGACATGTCTGGTGAATACGGCGTCATTCAGTTGTGTTGCCACAGCTGTAACGCTCAACCCAGCACTCAGCATGTTAATGGCACGCTCCCTCATGATTTGTGACATCTGTGGCATATTGACAAGTGACAAAAGTCCACATTTTGGTGTGCCCTTTTATTGACCAGACCATAAGGAGTGTCTGTGTACTGGTCACACATATTGACCACCACTCTGCCATCCTTTATGACTCTGGTGAGTTGAAATACTCAATCTGAGATTGTAGTCAATAGGAGTGGCCAAGTGACACTGGACTACTGGGTTTGAGCGAAACAAATCATTCCGTAAACAAATGCATCAATGCATTTTGTTCACCATTTCAAGTTTGTGCATTTATATTTTTGTTCAGTATATTTTTTAACTGATGTACAGTTCTGCATTGTTCACTCTCTGCTAATCAATCTGTCGACACTTAAGTTTTGGCTCAGCTCGCTTGGAACTTTGCCAGAGCAGGAATCAAGAAAACAAAAAAAAACACCAGGTATACTATCCCTGATGGAAAAAACAAAACAATTAGAATCGAGCAGAGTCATGCTAGAACTGTATAGTAGAAAAACATCTTTGCTCAGTACTGAAGAAACTTCCTTTTTTTTTTTTTTTTACCACATTTCTTTTTAATGGTGGGGGTGATGAGAAGCTGTCAAAACGTGTCCAACCCATTCTATAACAGCACATTCACTCTGACAGCCCACTGTCAGCTGATACTATGTTATACAGAAAACATCGGACACTGACGTTCAAGAGGTTTCACGGGAGGTATTTCAAAACACCATGGAAAAAGTAGAATACCAGGGTAATTTTCTTCGTGCAGAAGTCGGACAATTGCTTTACAAGCTGCGCAATGATCGTAGATATACTGTACATCTATATATGTTAACAAACGCTCCACAGCCGATTTATGTGACAAAATATAGTGCAGGCTTGGAAAAAAAGACATCCATTCTTTTTGTCAGTTCACTGCTCACAGATTTATGATTGTGCCACACATCGTGTGACTCAGATCTGATTGTTTCTTCCATATCCCGTGGATGGATCTGTAATTGTAGGACATCTGTATTTCATGTGAAAGGAAGACGACAAAAAAATCTGACTGCGCTCAGCTGCAGCGCGGAGGATGTCTGTGACAGGAATAACCGGCTTTTATGTCATCGTGACAAACAAACTCCAAGCTGTTTGGAAATGCCTGAACGCAACAGCTAAATACAGTTTCTGCCTCACTCATTTGTTTCCATGAACCGAGACAGCTGGAACAAAAAACCTCCTCTTACTGTGCGTTGGATGAATGACATTTTGTTTTTTCGACGAGGCTTTGGCAGATGCACCGACTGACAGATGCATACAAACACGGAGCTGACCTGAGAACAGCATAGAGTGAATGAATATGACTGCTGATGCTAACCTTTACCCCCCGACATTGGCTCTGTAAAACTTGGCCACCTTTTTAATGTGTGTCATGTTGCATATTCGGGGACTGCCGGCCAAAAAGAGTGAGGCACTGCTGTGTCTGTGGTGCGAGAGACTCGCAAGTGTAAACACGCAGCAGACCTGATGGGTAATGCATCAGTTAGCATATCCCTTTTTTTTTTAGAGCAAACTCTTCCCTGTTGGAAGACATTTTAACTGAAATGATCTCTGATTTCTTCCCTGTCAGTCCAACCAGGCAGAGCACTGTTGCCTCTTTAAACCTCTTGGCAAGACTTCCCCCCGAGGAGACTTTTAAAATGGCCAGATTCATGGGGAGTGACAACATTCAGTGGCCTAAACTTTTGGCCTCTGAGACATAAAAGTGCATTCTTGATGCACACGGCTCTTGACATAATCTTGGGCTGCAATGGAGGGAAATAAAGCTGAGAAAATATCCTTTTTGATTAGGAAAAGAAAGTGAGCCAGTTCCTTTTTTGCAGTGAACTGAAGTCGGGCACAAGCGTTTTATTCACTAATAGTTCTTAATGTTCCTTGTTGACTTAGCCAAGGCTTGTTGCAGCGGCTTGACCCCAGAGCTGTTTAGGTATATGGTTTGAGGTGCAGGAGTGGAGGCACACCAAGATATGCAAAGCAAAGCTATTTCTTTCCAACTTTTTGCCTCGGCAGTCCGAGAGTTCATTCCACTGTGTGCTGCAGAGGGGCTTTTATTGATATTTATGTTTCAACATTTTAATCATGACCTATATAAACTTGAGAGGAGCCCACATTTTCTGTTGTCCTTTCAGACAGACATTGAGAGCCATTCACCAGCGTGAGGTTTTATTTTGAGTCAAGTGTGGACGCCTCACCACCTCCTCAAAGCTGTCAGTAAATGTTTGCTCTTTTTGGTGAAGCGGCACAAAAAGACAGACCGAAAATAAATGTCCATATTGTTTCTCAAAGTGTAGCCTGCTCGCCCTTTCTCTGCCCTCAATATGTTTAATAGAAGCTCTTTGATTTTTAGTTAATCAACTTTAAACACTCTCTAAAATCCTTGAGAAGCAATACATTATCCTTAATTAAATTTAAGTCAACTATCCTGAAGATGACAATAATGTAATGTATTAATAAGTAATGTTTTTGTCATTGCCGCAGTGAATCGGTCACAAAAATAGTCTCCACTTCTTCTCCCAAGTGTTTGAAGACTTTCGTTTCCCCCGGCCCCACCCCCCCCCCCCCCCCCTTTGCAAATCCTGCGAAATTAAACGGTGTATTTTTTCCCCATAAAGTTCCTGAAAGACTGGGTATGAAAATGGCAGGTAATGATGACGAAGGTTTGCTCACATTTTTTGAAAGCAAACACACCTTTGAACAACACAGAGGGTGAAAGGTGGCAGTGTCCAGGCTGAATCCAGACCTTTTTTCACCGTTGCAGTACCTCAACTTTTTTTTTTTTTTTTTTTTTTTTAAATGAAAGCACGTTCATACCGACCTCCTTAAGAAGTTTAGACTGAAAGAGACTGTTTTTGAAAAACTGGAGCCCTTCAGCTGAATCCCATATGTTTTTGTTGGCAGACGAGTGCTGTCTGCTTGGCTGGGGCTAATGTTGGGGATATTAAACTGATGGAACACAGGACTCTTGATCCCTATTTTGAGGGTTGTGTTGAGGTACAAACTGGCTGAGCCTTTATCAGACACCTGCCATTCTCTCCTCTGATACTGGTTATCACTGATGACAATGTGGCACAGTGGAGATAAGAGATGCTTTTTTTTTTTACACTTTCATGGCTGATTAAATGCCCAAATGTTTTAGTCTTTTTCAGCTTTTAGACTAATGAGGCTGATGCCAGAAAACTCTCCACAAGGTGGTGTATGTTTCTTTTGTGTATGTAATTGAATCAAACAAAAAACTGTCTGGATAATCACTTTTAATCAGTATGTGATTACAGAATGTGCAGTTCTGATAATCAGATTATCGTAGTGAAAAGTCATTTTCCGAAGCTGCTTAATAAGATATGAGACTGGGACTTGAACTAATCATGTTCCCATTATCCAATTATGCATTTAGTCACAAAAACATCAATAATTAGCAATATTCCATCATTTTCGGGAATATAATAACCAACCGATTACACCTGAAAAGTTGGACCTAGCAAATAATTGTCATCTTTTAAAAACTCGATCACCATAGCTGTAGGGGAGAATGGGGTACGGTGGGCATAAGGGTAAGTTGATCCAACCTCTGTTGCTAGGAAACCACACAAAAATGAGCATTAAATCAAATATTTAGACAGTGAAGGTAGGAGCGAAAAACATGTTTCACTTGTGAAAATGAATTTAGTCAATAATACCTTTCATGGGGATTGTGTTTAAAGCACAATGGATCGTTTTGAATTAGTTTTATACAACAGTTGGAGTATCTATGAGCATGAGGCTGAAAAGCTTACCATGATTGTGCACCATTTTAGCTGTTGGGGGCCAATCAAGTCAATATTGAGCCATTTTGGCCAGGGGGCAAATTGAGCCAGTGTATGACAGGCTAGGATCTAAGTAACTGCGGTAGAAAGATGAGATCATAACAAATACAAATAGAGTATGGTTTATATACTTATTTTGGATGTCTAAGTTTTTGTTAAAATTGTTTTAAATGCAATGATTATATAAAGCGTAGAAAGGAGGGAGGAGAAGAGGTGGGGCAAGTGATGGGGTTTTTTTGAGGAAGAGTAGGGAGTAGGCAGCTTCCTGTGGGCTTGACTCATAGGTTACATAGATTTAACAGTAACAGAACGGTCAAAAAACCTTTTTACACCCAACCTAGCACAGCTTTTAACGGACACGTCCACCAACCCAAAATGCTAGATATTTTCTAGTACTTATCTGCCTGTCCATCAAGAATTAACAGTACCCTATATCTAATAAAACGTATATATTCTATTCTAATATTTACTTACAGATGGAGATGGCCCAGCCTTCCCCATACATGGGACCATCTTTTTTTTGTAATGTGCTATATTATCAAAACTCATTCACATTGTTGCACAGTATTCTGGAATATATGCAATCATATTAGTTAGCAACACAACTATAATTGTCTTGATGTAGGGATCCTGAATATGAAAAGTGGCCCAACTTACTCCGCTCTCCCATTAAGAGAGATCAGACTATAGAAGTTAATCGGCATCTGACTGACGATCAATCCAAGCACTGCACTGCATAAAGGAAGTGAGTGCAAGGTGATGATGGAGGCTGTTTTCAAAATGAACCACATAAACTGCCTCATTGATTAAACAATAAAGCAGACACAGCCGTGAAGAGAAAGCAGCACTCAGTTTGGATCTGCACTATGTCAGCCATCAGCAGATCACTTGGGGTCAACAAAAAGTGTTGATTCTCCACCTTTACAATGGAGGTGAGGTCCACAAGGTGCTGCAGAAGAAACTGACCTGTAGACTGGGTTCAATAGTCAAATAGGCTAGATACTGTTCTCAGTGAGTCCTTAGAATGCAATAAAACATCCTTACTAATGGTCTGAGCTGCAGCTATTTTCTCTCAGGTGATACAGGCCTCAGCGCCTAACAGCAGAGGAGTCACTGTCGCAGAGTTTACTTTAAAACCATTATCATGAGCAGGGAAAGGTGACGGGAAACAGTGGCTAATGATAATGAGAGATCTTTGCCTTTAGTCATCAGTGAGGTTAATGATGGCACAAGCCGAAAACTGCTTGGAACATCTGGATTCCACATTTTTCTTCTAAGCGACATTTGTCGCTTCCTGTGAGCAGAGCCGACCCCAGCCAGAAGCAAACCAAGCACTCATGGACACTAGAGGGGACCCAAGAGCACAAGGCATTGTCCATGAGAAAGATGGAATCTCAATTGTCAGAGAGAAACACAGCTGCAGACAAGGAAAC